>NC_081331.1:1535419-1851878 GCF_022539665.2 Daphnia carinata
GATAGAGTCATCATCATCATCAACGGTTGGGACCCATAGTATGGCGTTCATTGGCGGCATCGGTGGTCGTAGTTCTTTTGTTTTTATTCTATTTGGTATTGCAACGATGAACGTCAGTCGTGTACGTCACGAGCTCAGCATGCGGTGTATTTGTATTCAATATATTTTGCCGCTCTGCGTTGTATATACCATGCCCTGTGCAGGGTACGATCCCCATTTAAAACCATCACCAAAATTCACGTGCGGTGGGGCGAGTTGTAAAACGGAAACGTACCAAAATCGATGAAATTGTTTTCCATTTTTTCCTGTGGCAATGATGGCGGTTGGATTTGCAAGTCAGCTCTTTTTTGTTTATCGACATGTACGAAATCTGATTGATTGATGAACCAGCTTCTTATTTTTTTTTTTTTTTTTGTTCCTTCTAACTTTTGCACAACTTTCCCGCAACGGCTTGTTGTTGGGGCAACTTCGGACATGCGTCAACATGTCCTACGTATAAGGGACCCGTTCTTTTATTCTGATGTCATACCAGTCGGTCCAGTTGCGGTTGAATACAAAACAGGAAGGACAAGACGAAAGTAAAAAGGGTAGAAAATAACCCACAAACGAGACGTGAGAATATAAAAGGGAATGTCTAAAGGAAAAGAAATTAAAATTTAAAAAAAAAAAAAAAAAAAAGAAGGTGAAAAGAAGGAGAAACTGACGAGAGAAAGAGACACCAGGGCAAGAGTAGGAGAGAGGTGGTGACCGGGACGAGTTGATATAGCGTGGCCTCATGTGATTGAAGTGAAAGTGAAATTCCATGTCAGCAATTTCATTTAAAGTATTTATTTTTTTTTGTTATACTATTTCCCTTGGGGTTAGGACATTCGATAACGTCGACCGTGGTAGTAACAACGTCCAACAAATGTTATTCAAATTGACCATTCCGAATGTTCTGGTGGGAATTTTATTAAAAACCTTAATTTCAAACATTCGATGTTTTGTTTTTTTAGAGAAAACTTTGAGCTATTCTTACTCGCGCCGACAGTAATAATAAAATACATCTACGCAGAGAAGCATCAGATTGTAAAAATAGCTTGAGGAATCTATCAAAGAAGGTGAGGAATGGCTGTTTGCGGATAGTGGGTGGAAAGGTAAAATGGCAAGTCGTTTCCTTTTCGGGACAATGTCGTGCAAAGTTTGAAAGCTGCTTATATTGCGCAAGGGTTTTCTAATCGTTTTTGTCGTCACTGGTGAAAATCGCGCTGGATTGATTTCCGAGACTTTATCATTGTGTCGCCGTCAAAAATTTTCTCTTATTTCTTCACCTGTCTACTTTCATAAGATCAAAAAAAAAAAAAAAAATAAAACACACACACAAAAAAAATACATAAATGATCTCTCATCCTTATAGGCCAATCGTTTTTCGGGATGTCGGTAGCCGAGCACATATCTGGGCGCCCTGTTTCTTTCGGGAATGAACAAGCATATCACGAGCATTATTCACGCGCAGCAGCACGTAGCTAAAAAAAAAAAAAAATGAACAAGAAATTATACAATAAAAAAAAAAACTGCACCCCCTGGTTTTTCTTCTTTTCTCTATAGCCCAGCAACAACAAGGTCCTTATCACGTTCATATCACCCGTCAGATCTCATCATTGTTTTCACTTGTAGCTGTTTTTTTTTTCGTTTGCACACACACAAACACACGAATTCAAAATTAACAGGCAAAAAAAAAAAATAAAAATAAAAAATAAAATGTCGGACTCATTTTTCATCGTATGCAGCAAAAGGATAACATCATCAGCAATGGAAGCGGCTGAACCGTTACAAGTTGGCCCGTTTTGGTCCTTAGAACAATCACACATTTTCACAGTGCTGTGGAGTTCAGTAGATATCTAGGCTGATTTTCCGACAACCAACTGGCCTCTAGGCACAATATAATCAAGCCAACGAGCAATGCTCTATAAGGGTAATGAGCTAATGGGGAAGACGATGAACAAGAGAGAAAAATTGGGAGCAAAACCTCCCAGGTGAACCTGTTAAAAAAAAAAAAAAAATCTTTAAGAAAAACGGCTGCTGTTAAGACGAAGCAAAACTGTGCGTGCGCCACTTGCGTTCTCGTACACATCACCTGAATTTTGCTGCTAGATCATAAACGAAAGTGAGACTTTCAAAAAATGGCGTTCTACATTCATTTTTTTTTTTCCTTCTTCTTTGGCTTCTTCTTTATCTTCTTTTCTTTTTTTGGCTGGCAAACAAAGCTGTTGGAGAGTGGGGCTGCTTTCAGTTGGCTGTGATTGTTCGTTTCTTTGCTGTTCTTACTAGCAGAGTCTGAGTGGAAAAGTAGGAAGAAGACGGCCGGGCTCGGAAGAGGACTAAACGAGAGAAAAGATGAAGCGAGAGAGAAACGAGAGAAAGAGAAAATAGGACAGGTCCTTGTCCAAGGCCGTCCCAGCTTCAGCCTGCTCACGATATTCACTAAATTTCCAGCACAAACGTTTCGAGTCTCGTATAGACGCGCTGCCAGTTGTATTTATTAGATATGCATACACAACCAGGACAAGCGGATGTGCGCTGACTTTTGCTGTTTATGTCGCAGCCACAGCGTGAACCCACAAACAAGAACTGCCACCCAACAGCAACAACGTTCAGCTATTCGACCGCGTGCGAATCGATGGTGAGACGTGCGCCAGCAGCTTCTGCAACTCGTTGCCCTTTTGATTTATCAAAGCTGAACTAAAACAACTGCTGTTTTTGCCCATGTTTTGTTGTCTGTGCGTAACCATAAACTTTGTGCTGGCTCATCGTTGCAACATTTATCTATTTTTTTGTTTCTCTTCTTCTTGGCTATCCCAAGGAGGAAAAATTCATCGACAAGTACCGATCACCGTTTAAATGCATTTCTTCACCGTCTATAAAAGAAACTAGATCACACAGGTGAAACGGTGAACATAGCCAACGTTACCACTCCCTGTTTTGTTTTGTTTTTTCGCTTCAATTCCTTTACTTTTACCGTTTCTTTTTACGCATTTTATCTATAGACGTCCTCGCATCAAACTTGATTTGGATTTCTTCCGTAAGTTGTGGTTTAAACAATTTCCTCTGTCTATGTAGCAGCTCCACTGACACACAAAAACGAAAGGCTGCGCTGTTCTGCCCATCCAAAAGATATCAAGTATTTTCTTTCACAGGACAAAAAAACTGCGTGTAAAAAATGTATTCAAAGTATGCCATATCTATTGTCGCGTGGACATGTATGGCGTCTACATACATGTGAGCACTAAAGCGTAAATCATGTACTCGATCTAACCCGCCCGGTAGCTCGCTTGACGTTATGCGCACAGTTATATGATACATTATGTATAATGCATAGGACTATGCGCAACATTATTATCGTGCAATCCTTCATTGTCATCCGTTAAGGTGACTTACGTCACGACATGGAATGCCAACGAAGGGAACGTGGCTAATATTGTGAAAACTGGCCGGAAATTCTTCTAAATAGTTTGAAATTAAATACCTCTATTAACAAACAAGTATTTTTTTTTTTCTTTTCTTTTCTTTTTTTTTTTTTTAACGAAGCGTTACAATCTCGTGTGATTTATAACATACGTACAGACTGTATCAAACGGTTGGATCTGCTGCGCAACAGCAAAAAAAAAAAAAAAAAAGAAAAATCACTTTCACTCGCCAACTTTTCCCAAACGAGTTGTTTTTATTTTGTGTATAGCCGAAAGCTGTGGAATCGTGTTAGTGATAACGACAAATCGGAAATAAGCCCAATTTCGATGGCCCTTTTTTTTTTTTTTTTTTTTTTTTTTTTACTTTTCTTTAAATACGAAAGCCGGCAAAAATGTTGATCGATATCGCCGATAGAGAGAACTTGGTGCCTTTGACGGCATCAACTCCCTATAACACGTCGTCGTCGGCATTCTTTCCTTCCTCTATCAACAGCGCAGCAGTTTTGTAACACACGAAGTAGGAAAAAAAAAAAAAAAAAATATTGTATTATAATAGCCGAAGTATACATATAGGATAGGCCAATCGATTATCGCGCCGAGTGAGGACAACATAACACATTCACGCGCGCCAGCAACAAAACGGAAAATCCCAACTTCTTTTTTTTTTTTTTTTTTTTTTTTTTCTTTTTTGTTCGTTTGTGCAACTGGCTGGGGCGACGGAATGCGCCTCGGAGAAGAAACTTTCACATCTCTATAGCTATAGAGAAAAAAAAAGACTGCGGGGAAAAACAAAAAAAAAAACGGAAAACAATCACAATAAACAGATAATCTAACCACTTCCACTGTGTGGTGCTTGCGCATCGTCTAATAACGTGAGTAATGCAATTAATGCTCTTTTTTTTTTTTTCTCCTTCTTCTAGGGAATCGACAGCAGCGGGGAAAACAACAGCCCTCGTGATCTTTTTTGCTGACCTGTCAAATAGAAATCGCGTCGTTCACGGTCGCGGCTCGGAATCAGCTATTACGGCTGTATAAACAAACATCTCCCCGCCAACAAGAGGAGAAGAAAAACAACAAAAAAAAAAGGTGGGTTATTATTACCAGCGTAGACGTTTACATCAGAGGAAAAGGAGAGGGGCGTGTCGGGCTTGTCAAGTCGACATGTCGGTCCGATAAAGATGAATCGGCCAAACAATAGGCAACGGTTCATTTCTATTTTGGCATCAGTTCCAAAACGAAATGTTGTTCTTTTTTTTTTCTTCGACTGCTTAAGCAATAAGAATAGAGCCGTGAGGAAAGAGAAAGAAAGATATGAAGGAAGAAGAGACGAAAGAGACTTTTTCTTTCCGATGAGAAGGGTATCGCTAATGGAGAGGAATGCTGCCGACCTCATCCGACCTGCCACCGACGACCTCTCTCTCTCTCTCTCTCTCTCTGCTTCAACTCGGGGTTCTTATCTTTTCTATTCCCCTCCAATAAGTCTTACCCGCGTTCGCATCGGTTTCCTACATGTTGGAGAAAGTTTCCTTCTTTTTTTTTTCCGGTTAGGTTCCCTGCTGTACGGCGTTCGCCTGCAGCGCCACCTCCACCTCTTGTCATGTCTGCAGCAGCCTTTCCTTTTATTCATCATTTTGATGTATTCCCGCGCCCTAAGAGAATTCCATCCTCACAGTCATTTCGTGAGTCTTCCCTTTAAATATATTTTTTTTTTAACCCTAACCTCTCTCTCTCTCAATTTCTTTGGTGTCACCATCTTCCATGTGTGCCCAAAATGTCCACGTCTCTCTCTCTCTCTCTCTCCTATTATTCTATATTTCTATTCGTCGTTTTGTTATGGTTATTACTCTTTTGGGAGGATTGCTGAAGTTTCCTCGACTGCTGTCGTCCTGCCAACAGAAACAAAACTGGTGGTGTGTTGACTGTCGTGTCGGGATCGCCGCTTTTCATTTGTGTAAACAAGAAGAAACAAAACAACCAAATTTCATGGATATCTTCGTTGATAAATGGCGAAATCGAGATGACAGTTCACGAATCACCTGGGCTCACGTCGGTAGCTGCATACCCTGCATCTCATTATATTCACCTGTTGCATATACGATCTGATTCGCCGTTACATTACCATATTTTTTAAGCACCGATTTGATCCCCCCCCCCTTAATCTTTAGCCAATGTCTGCTTTGCTGGATCGACTCTCAGTTGGCTCCATCGTCCCGCTAGTGCGCACACGCAAATATGCGATTATTAGCTTTGATTAGGAGCTACAGCGAGATCATCAATAGTGAAACTTCATCGTCCAAGTATGGCTGACGATGCAGTGGATAAAACATGTGCGTCTACTACCCCCCCCCCCCAAAAAAAAAATAAATAAAATAAAATAAAATAAAATTCAAACGAGATACGTTCTCGCCTTTTCTTTTTTTTATCTTTTTTATTTCCCTCTTTCATTTTGTTTTGGGTCGGAGGGGGATGTTTGTATTGCCCGTTTACTTTGTAACTCTCCGAAAATCATCGGCTATCGATTCGCAATAGAGGCGCGTGTACAATGTAGAGAAACTACGCATTGATACGCTGTGTATAAACGTATCCCAAGCAGCACTCATTTGAATACGATTGCGGATGTGCTTTGAAAAGGAAGGGGGACCCCTCCTATATATATACATATCCCGCTGCCGACCGATAAATATCAGATTATTTAAATGAAGAAGTGGGAAGCGCACTACGTGCAGAGCGACGAGGAGAAAGCCTCGTCATCGTACAACAGCGACGACCAGCAGCAGCACCATCATCATCAGCAGCTGAATGTGAAGCCCATGTTGCAGTCATAGAGAAAGAAAAAAAAATGTACCTTTTTTTTTCTTCTTCTCTCCCACACCCACAATACCCCGTTCGAGACGCAGGTATACGATTGTGTAATCATTTGAATTTGGGTCCAATGGAGACCGTTTTTTTTTTTTTCGATTCCGGTGCCAACAAACAAACATTCCTGCCCATCATTCCCGCAAGGTGTTTTCGTCTTATTCTGTGGTTGGAAATGCTTGTTTCTCCTCATCAGGAAAAGGGACTTTTGCCTCTCGACGTACACATAAAAAAAAAACAGGTCCAGCATCACATGTGCGGTAGATACGAAATAATAACTTGAGGAATCCCGGCTGTTTTTCGGAGCTAAATGGTGCCATATCCTGGTGAGTATTAAGTCAGTCATGCGAGTGTGGATAAAATGGTAGATAGATTATTAGGGCATCGTGACTAATATGTTATCAGGAAAAAAAAAACAGGTAAATTGGTCGTTCGTTTTACGCTAATTATTCTATGAATTTCTTATGATTGGCTTCAATTCGCACACTGGAGAGAAAAAGACGCGCGTGCGTAGTACCTACAAAGACACGCACGCAATATGCACCCCTGTCTTGACACACTGACTGCTGTAAGCAGCAGCCAGGGCCAGGAACCCAGGAGAAAGCTGCATCATATCAGAACCTGCTGGTATATTATATACATTTTTTTTTCTCTCCCCGTTTTTTTTTTTTTTCGTATCTTTCTTTCTCGTTTTTTTTTTTCTTGGCCGCAGCTATTCCTTTTTGTGAGCAACTTCATTTTCGAAAGGTTTTGACCCCTCCCTGACTTTTTTTTTTTATTTTACGTCTCTCCTCCTCTCTTCGATATACGAGTCTGTCGTTCCTTATACGTGTGTCTCTCTCTCTGTAGCATCTACCATTTCCTGCCCAATCAAAAAAGAAAAAAAAAAAAAAAATCTCTTCTTTTAATTCCTCGAGGGCCTCGATGTCTGGTCGTCAGGAGCCCCTCCGCTCTGCTGGGTTCTTCTGTTCTGATGATTATTTATATTTATGATTTCTTTACGATGGTGAAATCAACAACATTTTCCCTTTTGCTTTCATTCATCTGGTTCTACAGGTACCGAGTGCCCACTCCTCTAGCAACTAGAGAACTTGGTCATGGTCCTTCCTCCTATCTCTGCCCCCTTCCCTTTTTCAACCCTTTCGGGGGAAATTTTTCATTTGATTTCCACCTTTTTCACGACAAAATCCCGAAGGCAAGGTTGTAATTTAATTGTGTACCACTCTGTTGTTTGTTCTTCGTTTTCCTTTCTCTTGTCGCCCCACTCTGTGAGCAAACGCAGCAAAAGAAAAATACCTAACAAATGTGTTTGTAACGAGTATAGCTTTTTCACGTATCGTGTCGATTAAACGCATGGTTGATTAGCACCTCCATCTTTGCTCGCCTGTTTAAAGAACAGGCGGAACTCGACGGGAGGCTACGGAAAATTATGTGGATCTACATTTGTTGGACGAACATTTCTAATGAACACGCGATTATCTTTGATTAGGCGTAACGACCCAGAACAAGAAAGTGCGTGGAGACAAAAGAAGAACAGGATTAACAAAAAAAAAAAAAAAAAATCCCGCCTTCGCTTAGCACGATTTAAAAAAGGGCGACGAAGCAAGAGATGTGCAGAACGTTATTAGAGAGTTAGCGTATGATGAGTCAGGTAAGAAGGATGTGCATAATTGTACACCAACACGCATCTTTTCTCGATTCACTTGTCTACGAAAAGGTTGCGGGACGGTCGTCTGTCAACAACGTTTCACATTGTTGTCTTCCTGACTGAAAATTAGAGAGAGAAACAACAGAAACAACTGGGCGAAAATCAAGGCAAAAAAAAACAAAACAAAGGGGGGATCCGCACATCCGGGAAACCGTTTACTCCTTTTGTTCTTAACCGTAACGAGATGATGAGCTTTCTAATCTCGTTTTTGTTGTTCTTCCTCTCTGCTCGCAACACGTTTCACAACTATATTTGCAGTGTACATATAAAAAGAAGTTAAAAGAACCAATCACCATACCCGTGTGTGTTCTGTATGTACTGAACTCATTTAAATGGGCAAGAGAGAGGAAGGAGAGAGAGAGAGAGAGAGAAAAAAAAATACAGTGGGGGCACCATTTGATATATGCCGGCCATATCACGTTTAACGACAATGCCCACCGTTGCTCAATGTTCGTCAACAAGAACACGGAAAACCGGTGGCAATGACAATACAGGTTTCTCTCTCTTTCTCCATCCTCCCCGTCTCCTGGTGGATGGCGAGAGTAAAAACAAAAGAAAACGAAAAACGTTCCGATCTGCGTTTGAATCGAAATCAGTGCTATAATAAAATAAAAACGAAATAAAAATGGAAAATTTCTCCTGAATTTCGAATAAGCTGCCCGTGCGATTGCCGTTATGAAAACGACCGGGTTGACCAGTTTTGCATAGCAAGGAATTTCAGATTCTCGGTGAACTAAAGTGAGAGCCAAAATATCAAAGTAGGTTCAGCCATTGTTAGTTTGCCACACACACACACACACATACACATAAGTGAAGCGAAACATAAACTCCTTTCGTCCTTCAACAGCATCGAATCAAAACCATCCGCCCAGACCGTTGTGGTACCAAGAAAGCCATCAGCCCCAGCAACTATATATGCGATGCGTTAAATAGCCTTAAACTTTCTCGTCGTTATTTAATCTTTTTTTTTTTCTTCTTCTTCTTCTTCCTTTCTTTCTTTCCTTTTTTTTTTTCTTACCTGGCCAACTCGTGGCAAAAAGTCAGAGAAAACATCGTCGAATGTCACTTGGCAAAAGCCGAAATCTTTTTATTATAAAATAATCTTTTGAAACGAAACTTGGCAACTCTTTTTTTTTTTCTGGCTATTTGATTTGAAGACGAAAAGAAATGAAAAGAAAAAAAAAAAAAAGAAACGCATATACGCAATAATATATATGTGTGAATCGTGTGACGCTAGAATCGAGTCCCATTCCGAAACCGCTTTCGCGGAATTGACAACCGAATTGACAACCATAGTCACCTTCCTGTCCTTTATGCATCCACGAATCTGACGAATGGACGATCGGCGCTTTTTCTCTTGACGGCCATCTTCTGAAATAAAGAAGGGATTGCAAAAAAAAAAAAAAAGGTGAATCATTGACAGCGGGAATCGAACGCAATAGGTCACCGAAAAAAAGGGCGAGCAGGTCGACCGGGATGAGGGACTCACGGAGATAGGTGGAATGCTCTAAAAGAAATGCCAGAGGAAAAAATAAATAGGAATTGAAAAATTCAATGATTGACAATATGCGCTAGAAGTGGGACACTACAAGAAGACGGAGGAGATGTATACAAACACACACACACACACACACAAAAAAGGGCGAATGGGTTTTGTAAAAATTCGAAAAGAATTTAGAATTGGAAATCCGTGATGGATGCGAGGAATTCGGATGATGCATTCGCGGTTTTTGTTGCGACCTCCTGCATCAAACACCTGTGAATGACGAGCAATAAGATCGGTATCGATGACGCCCGGGTAGAGATCAGCATAAGAAAAAAGAGATGGATCGATCTGACAGATCAAACGTACAGTCGGGACGGTTTCAGTCACACACGGGGAGGAAAATAACGGAGATGAACGCTGGAGCGCGTGAGCTAAATATCAACACCTAAATGGGAAGACTCTGGAATTCTGCAGATCGCAATTGCCAACAATGTCAGCAGAGGACAAGGGGGTAGGTGGAGGGAAAATATGGTTGGCATGGGTTAGGAATTTTTCCGTTTTTTTTTTCTTTTTCCTTCATACGATCGATGAGCCCATGTGTCGTGATTTAGAGTTGAAGATGCGGTTTCGGATAAGTGATCACGTGACCCCCGTCACGGCACCAAATATTGTAGTAGCGTCTGCAGCAGCTAGATCTACTGGGCCAAAGAATATATATATATATATATATATATATATATATAAAAAGGAGTGAAGCAAGTCGAAGTTGCTGGCTTGTTTCCATTCCGGGTGGGAGGTGACCGGTAGAAAATAAAATAACCCTCCTCGTGAAATTCAAAAATCAAAGAGAAACAAAAAATTTAAGGTGATGAGGTGGAAAAAGAGAGAGGAGGGTAAGAGGCAGGCAAAGAACATACATGCAGAGGAAGGAGCAACAAAACAACCGAACACTGGAGCGCAACCCAGATGAGCTATTGTGCCTCCTTCTACTGACTCAACTGTGGCCTGGGAATAGGAGAAGAAGAAGAAGAAGAAAAAAAAGCCCGGCGCGAGCGTTCGCGCATGCGGCCAAAAATCTCACCTCCTTCCTTCTTCTTCTCCTCTTTTCCAAACTCCACCTCTTTCTTCCTCTTTTGCAGCAGCACCCTCTCTTTCTTACTCTCTCCTGCGCCCTCTCTCTCCCGCTCCATGGCTATCCATTGGCTTCTGCTGCGGCTGCCTTGCGTGAAGGGATCCTATAAAAGCCGCTGACTCTGGCGTTCAACTTGAACTTTCACATCGCATCTTTCACGCCGACAACACCCTCCCGAAAATACTGAGCTCCAGCTTCACATCGTCTTCATCAAGACTTACCTATTCGCTCATTCAAGTCCTTTGCTGCGTTGGATACCCGACTCTACCGTCTACCCTCCCCCGTCCGTCCATCCGTTGCCCTTTAGCCGCACTCACGAATCTCCCTGAACAAGCAAAATCTTTGTCACGTTCATTTTGACATCTGTCATTGAAGTAAGTCGTCTTTTTCTTAAACTCGTCGTTGTTTTACGATTTCATTTCTATTTAATCACACCGCTTGATTACCCAGTCCATTACGATTAAGACGGTCCGCAAGGTAACCTGTATAATGCCGAACTTTTTTTACATTTTTTTTTTTTTTTAATCATCACGACGATTCGATTTGGGAACACACACAAAAAGAATCGAATGGCTATTGGACTAGATTTCTCTAAAACAACTTCCGCAATCTCAAAGCGCGAATCGTGTTTGTCATTGACCCTACGAAAACAAACACCACTCCTTGTAGGAACGAAAAAAGAAAATCAAAAGGAAACCCCATTTTGCCATTTTCGAATCAAACTCTTAGCGCGACAAAATAGAGAACAATTGCTAGGTAAGAATAAATCAAAAAGGGAAGACCCGCTAGCGGCTCTGTCTGTCCTGTCTGTCTGCGTTTGCAAGTTTTTCGTATTTTTAACAACTAGCGCGCCACCGTGGAACAAAAGAAATTGATGAAGAAAAAAAAGAGTTTTGCTTAGCATTTTAAAAAAAAGAGGAGAACAAAAAATCTATCCTATTGCAGATAGAGAAGGAGGGAGGAGAGTTTGCAAAGGAAAGAGAGAGAGAGAGAGAGAGAGAGAGAGAGAGGAGAGAGTGAGCTGGGCCCCTTCTCGCTCCCGGGTGAGAGCGGTTGACCCGTTTGGCAAGGAGCACCGAAAGTGAGAGAGCGTGCACGGAAGAGAAAGAGAAAGAGATTCACCTATTCATATGCTTCCTCCTTTTCTTCTTTTTTTTTTTTTATCTATGTATTTATTTATTTATTTTTTAAGGACGGGGGGGGGGGGGGCTGTTGTTATTGGCTTCCAGGTGTGTTATGCTCTTGTATTTCGATTCGGCTGTTTATCCTGTGTGTTTTAGCATGTAACATTCAGCAAACAGTTACCTCAGACGCATTACTAGGGCAAGGAGATTTCAATTCAGTTGTGGTGTCACAGGGAAAAAAAAAGATTTCACGTTTGCTGATTGGGCCGGATAGGATCGAGGCACAGATTGTTCAGAGATTTTTTGGGTTTTGCAACATTGGGCGACGATGCAACCCACTTTCATCGCACCTCCGGGGTCCGCGCATTAACAAGGTTCACAAAAGGCATCAGCTCTCTACCGAAATTGAAGTAGCGCACGGAAGAGAGAAACGGATACAACGAGATGTGTATAGCCTCTCCTCCGTTCTATGCAACTGAATTTGTTTTACTCTTAGAACGCTAGCTCAGGAATAGCTGATCTAAATATTTCTGACAACTACAACACGCGCACGTTTTGTTTTTTTTTAATACTGGAAAACGTCCCGCAGTGTGATGTAAAAAAAAAAAAAAAAAATACTAACGGTGAAATTCCTTTGAACCTTTGCCAATTATTTCAACAGTTTGGAGCAAAAAATTCAAAAGTCAACATCCATTAGAAAATGATGCGTCAAGTAGCAATCCTTCTCTGCGTCGTATTCGGTAAGTTATTCCGACCGATCTAGAAATCAATCAGTCCTTACGTCTAGATCAATAACCGATTGTGTTTTTCGTTTTTTCGTTTTTTCGTTCGCAACTTGTTCAATGGCCTAACTGTAAATCGCCCTGTGCCATTCCACAGCCATTACTTTGGTTTACTCGCTGCCGGCCTTGCACCGAGTAAGTGCTTAGTTCTTTCATTATTTTCTTGACTCTTCACACCTTAATTTGTTAATGTTCTAAACGGAGAACAAAGCAAATCGTGAAATGAAACCGGTAGTGATCATCGTGTAACTTGTTTAACAGGCTAAACGCTGGGAGGAGTTCCCTAATGTGACTCTTACCTTCGACTGCACTGACCGTCCACTTGGATTTTATGCCGACCAAGAATTTGAGTGCATGTTGTTCCATATGTGCGACGAGGACGGTCGACGTATTCCTTACATGTGCGGATCCGGAACTGCTTTCAACCAGCAATACCGCATCTGCGATTGGATTCACAACTTTGACTGCAAAGAAGCCAACAAGTGGTAAGTGTTACGCAATGCCGTGGTCGCACCTGCTGTTATTTATCGCCATGTTATTCAATATTCGTCGTGCTATTAAATTTTAGGTTCTACTTGAACGAGCTGACCTACGTCACGGATCCACCCAAAAGCGTCTCAGCTTAGAAAACTGTTTGCCGATTGGATGAAAAGAAACTGGGCTAATCTTTTTGATTTCCTTCCATGTTTCGCCATTTTTTTTTTACATACTTTTCTACGTCTTTTCACTTCTGAGTTTCCTTTTCATGTCCTTTTTTTTTCTCTCCCTTTTTTTGCGTTGCGTGTGAGCCAGTCCCTCCCCCTTATTATTCATCATTTAAAAAAGAATGCGCTTTTGTACATATCCGTCACACAGAGGGAGAGGGAATTGCAATCTGCTGATGGCGACTGTAATGGCACATGTGTCTCTCTTTTGTCCCACTTCTTCTTCTTGGAGCTGTTGTTCGATAGGAGGGAGAAACAGAAGACAATCGACATGTTTGTGTCATCCGGCGTCTTTGATAAGGCAGCCGATGCATAGCCCCTCCAATCAAAGCAGAAGAAGAGAATAATCTGAACATTCAACCATGGGGTCTGTGGATGCCATATTCCTCTAATCCGCAATCCGCAGTATCCTGCAACTACTATCATCTTACACGTCTCTCCAATCCTTCACTTTTTTTTCATTCCTCCTCGTCTTCCTTCATATCAAATTCGTGTATTGTTGCCTTGCGCAGGCGCAACTAACCTCTAGCAAGTCTTAAACGACAATACAAAAACAATAAAACAAAATATGAAACCATTTAAGAAAATACCGAGGCAGCCAATAAAAACAAGAATTTAAATGTAGCCACCTCATTACCCAATTTTTTCAAATACATACAAACATTTAAAATTGAAAATCTGGCTTCTTATTTTTTCTGTTTTCTTTTCGCAAAAAAAGAACAAAGAATAAACATCACAAAAAATCTACCAAAATAAATTCAAGATGCACATTCCTGCGTTCAAGATCTTCGTTCTCCCGGCTTCTTGTTTGATCGATGGTGTACTGTCACGACCGGTCAAAGTAATACAAGCATTTATACACACGCAGAATATTATTGTACATAGCTAGCAATGCGCAAGCTGTGTTGGAAGTACGTAGGAGTGGGTGTGTGTATAATGCCGAGTAGAGCTGACGGGACGACACAAAATGCGGTGAATGATGTACAGAATTTAAGGGAGAAAGAGAGAGAAACTCTCGACACAGGAGATATCATCATCTCACCTCGGGGAATAAATAAATAAAAATACATTAAAGTGGGTCACGATATAGATTTGAATGCGGTCCGTTTATTATTATTACGCGACATCCATTGAGAAAACACTGTGCAACGTCAAGCACGCAAAGAATATTAAGATAAGAAAAAAAAAATGTTCGCATTTCTTATTGTGGTTTTTCTTTAGTTCCTTCCTTCTTGTGGCTTAATTTTTTACCATTTCCATAACATTAGTTGGTAAAAAGGGAAAAGAAGTTGAGTCAACACGACTGATGTAACGGATGCGTTTTGTCAGAGACGTTAAGAATGCAGGAAAAAGGAGAAGAGATAACATCTCTAAACCTACACCCACCCATACACAGACATATGCGTACACATTGAACATCCAGACGATAATAAAAAACCCTTTCGCTACGTTTCGATGGGAAATCGGATGCACGACGAAACGGACGTATGCTATACATCAAAGGCTGCCTCTAAATTGTTTTTTTTTTTTTTTTTCTTTTTTTGTTCTTTTGTAATTGATAGGAAACACCATGGAATACACGAAAATGCTTTAAAGATGCCAATAAGAAAACGAACAACGCTCTAAAACTTCAATAGCCAAAGAGCAGTTGCAATCAAATAGAACAGTTCAACGTTAACGGAATGTGGCGATCATCTTTGATTTGCTTTTAGACAAAAGCGAAGAAGACCGCTTGTTCCGCAAGTTCGGAATGTTATTGTATGGAACAAACATTGCTCAGGTAATTTCGCCTTTTAAACAAGAACTAAACGCGGTAATGTCGAGTGCGCAAAAAAAAAAAATAATTAACAAGAATCCCATTCCAATTAAGAAGGACCACATTTTTACAGGACTCGAGGACTACGACATTCAGAATAGGGAAAGAGCTTTCGTTGTGTACAAAAGAAACACATTTGAAAACTTTTGAATACAAGAGTTACTAAATAACACGCTCTCTAACGACAAATTGATTAACTACGTAATGCAAGTGTTGATCTCGCAGCGAAACAAGATAAACGCGACCGGTTTAGCATTTCCCGTATAATCAAATGCGAATAAAATACTGATTGGATTCTTGATTCTGGCATGATAATTGATCGAATATTCTTGATTTCTTTCGGGTATACCGCCAAGGTCCGTTTCCCTTTGGAACCCTGTGCGTCCTATTCATAGCTTTGAGATTCCTCACGAACAAATTTCAATTTCTTCGAGTTCACTACGGTCTTTGGTCCGGGTGGAGGCGGACGAGGAGCTGGACCGGTCATGCCCATGTGCTTTTTTATGTAACGCGCAACGATCGCCTGCGGTCGATTTTGCCATTCGTTTAGAACTTCTTTGCTTGAGGCCACCTGATCCAATAAATAATTATAAGGACTCTTCAGAAAAGAGCGTCGTTAACGCGTCATCTTACCTGGTCACCATTAAGGCGGTTGAGCAGTGTGACACAGATGACTGCAGCACGGATGCCAGCATGGTGGGTGAGGGCAGCAAAGGCCAAGGACTCCATTTCCATATTAAGGACATTATTGCCATGGACCTTGTGCAAAAATTCCAATTTCTCCTTTTCTGTGTAATCACAAAATGCTCCGTCTAAACGTCCCTGTCCTGCAAAGTAGATTTGATGTTTAATGACCGCTCGATTTAACGTTGCGATTTCAACTGTTAATTTGAACGGAGAGCCGTTTACAAAGTTTGTGTCACTGTTACCTTCGTAGAAATCGTAAGTGCACATAGTTCGGCCGACGTGCGTCTCAAACGGATCATCTTGAGTCGACAGAGATTGCAATTCTTCGGCCAGCTCCACGTCAAGCTTGGATGGTCTTTGAACCAATTTGCCCAAAACTGGCTGCAGTTAGGCATAGATAAATGAGTTTTCAGCTCCAGTTTGAGTAAACAGTGACTGTAATTTACCAATTCAAGGTAGGGTCTCATCATGCCGTCGACGGCTTCATCCGTGATGACCAAATGCCCACCATCTAAGCCAATGCCACCACATGTTCCCAAACGGAAAAAGACGGGGTCCCTGACACGAGCGTGATACATCAGCTTAATTACTTCATGAAGCAGAATTCCCACTGATGGAATACCCATTCCATGCTATTGGATGTAAAGAGGAACAAAGAATAATTAATCTAGGAAAACGAATTGCCCGAAATTGATTAGATTGTCTTACGCTAATTGAAAGGACAGGCCCGACTTTGTACATCGAATATCGATATGAATACTGTGAGATGTCCAACAAAGTCGTTCCAGCTGGTAGTTTGTAGCCAATCTCTTCCATAATAAAGTTGGCAAACTGTTCCATCCGCTTCGGAGTGCCTCCCATGCAAACAAACTGCAAACAAACGTTGAAAAAAAACACGCAAAAAATGAGAAAAAGATTAAAACCTCGGTAGGGATTCTTCCCCGGAATTCTCGAACTTTCTAGGGCATCTTTGCCCTGATAACAACATTGCTACAGGATTAAAGTGTATAAGATAAAGAAGACTTGAAAAAAGAGGACTTACCTTAACGTCGCCAAACATTTGGTGAAGGTCATGCTGCAATGGTCAACAATAAGAATTAAGTATGGAATGTCTTCGCTTTAATCTGTTACTAAATACTTACACTTCCGCTTCCCAGCGCCAAGTGGTAAAGAATATCCTGGTCCATCAGTTCAATGTTGGGATTGCGAAGGCGAACCGCCCCATCCGGGTACCTTAATGAAAATCATACAAATAAAGTTTAACTCGATGTTTGCTAAATCAGAAAATCCAATTTCAATTGGAACAAAATAGAACTAAACTTGGACATGAAATTAAAAATTAACCTAACGTAGCAGCAACTTTTCACTTCGATCGCGACCTTTTCGTTGTCCAGCACTTCGCCTCCTGGTCTTTCGTCTTGACAACGATCGCACGGTACAGGAAAATCTTCCGAATTGCACGGCATTTCGATTGCCAAATAATTACTTTTTGATTGCAGATCGATCGGTGACTGCTGTCTCGAACAGACTGAGAGGTGGAGCGCGAGCTGTATTCAATTAAAAAGAGTTCGCTGTCTGAAACGCTACCACGCGATAGAATTCTAGAATTCGATCGCGGAATGCGAAATGATCTGTCCGTCCGGTGCAGGGGCGAGGCGTAAAGTGACGACCCGGTTGGTTACCAATTGTCGACTATGGCTCGGTTCTCAAGGCGAATTAAAAGAAATTTCAAGGAGAATCAAGGTCCTTCGATTGTCATTCGAAAAATGTACCGCTAACGTAGAGCATTCTGCGTTGTGTGTTTTGTTTATTTTTTTGCGGTTTTCAACTGGTTCTGTTATCGCGGCCATTCACGAATGACGTCAGCCGGAGGTAGGGCCAATTCTCATTGGCGCAGAAAGGGGGCTCGATTGTCTATGAAGTTTCCTTTTATTCCGACCTCAACAGCGAAGGGGCTGGTCATTTTTAACGCCGCAATCGTTGCCTAATCTGTCATCATCCATTATTTTGGCGAAAACGGGCCAGCGCTTTCGATGCTTGGCAAAAAGAAAAAAAAAAGAAATGCCGCAATTATGGTTTCACTGCTTCGTTTATTAATTATTCAAAGAATCTAATTCTTATCTTAGCCTGTGGAAGTTGTAAGACGAGTACAACGCCTTTCCCTCAGGAGGTTGACACGTGTTCCGTTTTCGGTCCCGAGTTCTATTGAATGCCAAAACCCCGTGATCAAGGAAAACAAAAAGATAAACACGAGTTTTTTGTCGAAGGTCTTTCTGATTAAAAAAAAGAAAATTGGGCTACCTTGCGGAAAAAATGTGATTTTTCATTACTACACTAAACAGAAAATGTATAATAAAATTTTTCCAACGTTTTTGCATTTCACTGCGAAGGTGAAATAGAATTGTTTGTTTTTTAACGGAAAAAGTCAGAGCCCGTCGAAAGGGTTTTCCCTGCGTGATTGCACGAGTGGCTTTACTTTGAACGCAACCCAAGATGTGGTGTAGACAAAAGAGTATTTACCCGTTACGAAACTCAGGATTTGTAATGTTTTTACTACCATGATTATAACTCCGAACTTTCTAAGAGTTAAAAAAAAGGTAATATAATTGCCAAACCAAATGGTATTGAGGCAATGCGTACGATGTGTAAACTTCACAGGTGCCATAAACGGATTGTGACCACAGGGACGGGACAATCTACGACACCCGAAATTTCGCACTAAAAACACGGAAGGATTTCCGCATTCAACTAGTTCAAATCTCAAATAAGCCGACAAAAAAGTGTGATTACAATCATGAACCTGCCTCGCGTCTTTGTCTGTATAAGACAATGTGTCCAAGCTGTGGAAATTCGCAAGAAAAAACCTTGGTTGTTTTTGGATGACCCACTCAAAGTACAAGGACCTACTTTAGGCAGATGAGAAGTAATTGATAAGTGTAGCGGAAATTCTTTCTTCTCTTTCTTGCAAAGACTGGAGAAGTATATCGATCGCCCTTTCCATTGGTATCTGTTACGAAAAATACTATAATTCTTTTTATCGCACCAGGATATCCAGTCACGCATAAGAAACAGTTTTCCTCTTTTAAACATTGGCAATCTTTGCGGGATGCTTATCGTCCCAATTGAAACTTAACGGACTGTAATACATCGGCAGTTGTAATTATCATTTTGCGCAATAGCAGCAAGAATGTATCCCACACTAAGATAAAACTATTTTTTATCTTGACTAGTCCTCGAACTGGACTATCGACGGTGTACTGACAGTCGCGTACTATAAACTGTCGGATTTGAGAACTTTGCTATTCGAGAACTCATCCCCATTTCAGAGAGATAAAAGGTATCTTTTGAAAAAATGGCAAAAGTTGGTCTATTCGTCAATGTACGTTGAAACAAGAGTAAATGAGATATGCCTTCTTGTGAAGCTTATAAATGGCTTTTCAGTTCTGTTTACTTCTTTCTTTTAAGTTTTTATCGAACACCATTATCAAGTTTCCATAACGTTCGTTGCGTCGGATTGCTCCAATGCCATCTCCCGGGAAGAACCATTAACCGGAACGTCCTATTGATCGTTGGAATAAGAACTACAACGAGAATAAATGAAAAAGTGAAAACGGAACACTCTCGACATGACGGGTGGGCAGATTAGCCATCACCGTCAGACCGCGTCGACTTTCCCGTGACACAGTTCCTCAGTTTGATGATGCATAGATGCGGATAAAAGCATGCCTGAATGGTGCTCTGTTTAAAGACCTAATAGTCCATGGTTGACGAAGACCACCACCGAAAAACCTTCATTTGGTTTCTTGCGCCACGAATAAGGAAAAAGCGATCGGGATGCCGTATAACATACAAGACGTAAGTTTGATAAACTGTAAAGCGAATTTTCATCTCGTATGGATCTGAAGAACTCATCGAAAAGTGACAAGTGCGGAAAGAACACGGATAAAAACGGCTATCCTGCACCATATGTACAGTGTACGGCAACGCCGGATTCCTATTGGAAATCAATATTGCTCTAAGTCCTCACAGGCAAGCCAGCAGCACGTGAACCCGAAACCCCAACTGAAATTGAAACATGCAACTACTGAGGCAATGATGAAAAAACGACAAAAAATCTAAAAGAAAAATGCCAAAACAAAGGAAAAACCCTATTTCTTCTGGCACAGTTCCAGTATCGAACATTGTTTCGTACAGAAACCCGAGCGAACTTTCCCATCGCTTCGACGGACGAAGAACTTGAGCTAACGGTAAAGGGTATTGTTCAAACCTAAATTGATTTTAAAAAATAAAGATTGGTAACAACTTACTCGTCCGATTCATCGTGATAAGACATGGTGCGGAAACGATGATCACTTGAGAAAAATGGTGAAGGAATACGTTCTCCGAAGTTGTAAACGTGCGGCTGACGGCGGCTCCTTTCCAGACTAAACTCAAAAGAAAAAGTTTATCCTCGTCTTCTAGATATGCCGGTGGAGAACGGCTGAGCAGCGCAAGCGTGAACGTGATCTAGCTACAATAATACCTGAAAATCGAGATTAAGATAGCATTAGAAAAAGGAACGATTTCGTAAGAAGTGGAAGTACGTTACACGAATAAAATAAGGTCGTCGTTTACACATCAGACATCATCAATTGCATAACCAGATCGAAACTCCGATTGATAAAAAATATGCAAAGCGAACGAAATGCTTACAGAGGCAGTTACCTAATCCATTTAAAAACATTTTGGGACAGGGTCTAGATTCTGGCGATAGTAGGGCTGACTGTGTCTGATCCAAAGTACGACATGAGGCGATCAGACTTGCGTTCTATATCAGCTTATTCTTCTACCTGTTTGCACTGGCAATTTGCTCTACATTGTAACAGTGACTGTCTACTTTCTTACTCGTAATGAAAGAGAAATCGCCAGACAATGCGGCTTTCTTCAGAAAGAAACTATTGCTTTTTTGCTTGCATTGAATTCTTGATTTTCAAAAACTGAAACGGAAACGAAGGTTTTATTGTTGCCCGCTATGAAAAAAGCACGTATACATGTTGAAAATGAATACGGAAACAGTTGTGCAACAACGGCATTGACTGGCAATTTGAATAAAAAGATCGAAAGTGAAGAATCAGCGTATGGGGAGCATTACATCATATAAATAGCGGACTGATAAGCCTATAACTTGAGAGTCACTAGGTATCCCAACGGGCACGAAGATGCACCAAAGGAGAGCGTTTACTTGCTTCGTTTACGTTATTGGTAGCTGAGTAACTTTTGAACGCAATAAAACATTTTAAATTGCTAACAGATTACTGTTTTTCCGCTAAACAGTTCTTTCCTGCTTAGCCTTGATAGTTTGCGATGCTGAGGACGATTCGCAACAGGATTTCTCAAGACCACGTCATCGACCTCCACAGATGACTACGACACAAGCGCCTATTCCATCTCAGGGGTCTTTACAAGTTCTTGGAATCCCGATTGGGCCAGCCCTGCACCTAGCTGGCGGAATCGTTGCGAACGTTTTGGCTCCCTACAACCAACCAGAGGAGCCACTATGGAAGCCTCCATTCTCCTGCGTCGGTAGAGTGCCCGGATACTACGCCGACGTCTTCACCAATTGCCGGGTAAATTTAAAAACAAAAAACGGCTAAACGTCAAAAGTTTTGGCAAAGAAAATTGCAATAATATCTAACACATGTAATTTTTTCTTTCTCCAGAACTACTATACTTGGTAGAGTATTTTCAATTTACAGTCTAGTGTTCGTTTGGATGTAACAAAAATATATACATACATAATCTAACAATTAAAGCACACCACGCGGACGCCAATACTACTACCACTGCGGGGAACATACGATCTTTAACCAGTTGCATTTGACGTGCGATCATAGGTATACACAGTTGGTCTCGTTTTTGCTATTTACAGCCACAATTGCTTTTAATGACAACAGGAGTTAAAAACTAATGTATATATTTTTCAATAAGGCGCAATTACGATTGTCGACGGGCTCCACAGGACTACAGCGTGAATGAACAATATCGCCCCTTTCGTCAACGCAATTAAAGTATGCATACTAATATGACGAATAGAGATTCGATCGGGTAACCAGACTGTAACTTATTGATTCTTTACTCTTGTACATAAATTTAAACAGATTAATATAATAGGGACAACTTTTCACCTTTTTTGCTGTTGAGATTTAAGTAATGCTTCTACCGGGTGCTTAAACCGTGCAATTCCTTGAAATCCTTTTTGACCAATTTTGCTACCGGCAACCTGGCAAGCGAACTCGAGCCCCCTCTTCCAATCCCACAGGTTGACTTGGCTATAGATGAAAGCCGCGTTAAATGTGTCGCCAGCTCCGAGTGTGTCAACAATCTCAACCGGTGGACACGCACTTTGGCATACCACCGAACCATTCTGTCCAGCAGCCGCTCCCTTTGATCCCCAAGCACAAACGACAATCGTTCTACAAAATTAAATGAATTTACGCAGCTGAGAATTCAGATTCTACGAAATGATTTAGGGCGGGTGAGGTGCAAAACAAAATTTACCCTGGTTTGGTTACATCCAGAAATCCTTTGACTGCTTCTTCCATTGTCCGGAAGCCAGAAAAGTAGGCATATTCCTTAGATACGAAAACCACGTCTGCCAATGGGAGGAGCTCATCAAGGGCAGGGCGTGCTTTTTCAATTTCGACAGATACTTTTATACATTCTAAACGTTCTCGCACGGTTCTTATCATTTGTTTGATGTTGGCAATATTGGCACTCCTTCCCTGTTAGAATAGAAAAAAAAAAGACAAAATAAGTAATTTTAATAATAAATAAATATATTTTTAGGCAATGAAACTCAGTAATGATTTGCTTCACCTCAAAGTGAACCCATGAATAGTTAGTAAGATCAAGATTGCTGAAATGTTGGATATCCAATTCTGGTAAATTCTTTGGATGATGTAAAATGGTCCGTGTACCATTAATGGTATTAATAATTACAACAGATGTTGGGAATTCACAATCAGGAAAAATAGGGCAATGTTCAATTGTAACAGAGTGCTTAGAAAAATCTTCACGGATGAAACCAAGTTGCATTGAATTGGTAAGTGTCCCCAAAAACTCTGATTGCATCCCCAACTGAGCCAAAACAGTACTTGAGTTGGAGGCATTTCCACCTCTTCTGTATGAGAGGTCTGGAATCCTTTTAAAAATAAGCTGAAGTAATTGGTCAACAGGTTAGGTCAAACTTATGGATTATTTTTTATCTACCTTTGATCACTGTCTTCAACTGGAAACCCTTCAGTTTCAGCAACAACGTCAACACAGACTAGCCCCACACAGAGGATTAGTTTTTTCATTATTTTTGACTTCTTTGCCTTATGGTGTGAAAAAATATGTGCAGGGAAGAATTAAGGTAACACAGCTGTTTCAAGTGAATGGTAATTTCAAGATTTTCAAGTGTCAAATCGAACCAAATTTTGAAAATATCGTCTGTTTCAACGTGCCGTAAGAACCTATGATGCCCACAAGATGGCAGCTAAGGAAATCGGTCCGTGGATAGTATTGTACCACCATAGTGTGTCTTACGTCTTTCAAAATTATTTGTGGTTGATGTGTCTGTTGAACGGCAGCTGTGAACAAACAAACGTTTAACAGGTAAAGAAACGCTTCTTTATTTATTTGGTAATGATGCTTTATAATGAGCAAATTTAGTGTGATGAGCTTACCATTTACCTTTTAAAACTGATCTTGGATTGATCAGCCACTCCCTGTTCTCATGCCTATATTGAGATTCTATAAATAAACTACTACCTCACCTTACAAAAGGCGCCTAAGATGTACAATTAAACGTTGTTTTCTTTTCTGCATTGTTAGATATGGCCATTCTGAGAAGGTGCTGTTGCTGTTTCACTCTACGAAGGGGGACAGTTACACTTGGTGTCATGGGATTTGTTAGTTCATATACTTTTTTAAATGAATGATTCATCCAATGTAACACACCTTCTTTTGATGTTTTCCAGACTGGGGCCATCACAGCCATCATTTTTCTGATTTTAGCATTGATCTTTGTTGATGAAATAGCAACTTTTGTCATAAAGTTTATGGAAAAGATCATTGATTTTCCCAGGGCTACCGGAACCAGACATCTCCCTAAAGAAGATCAAGATAAAAAAAAAGAAGAACTTCATGAATTCTTAGTCCATGGTATGATTCACCATTATTATATTAAATTAAATGATTGTATAAAATTTCATTAATGAGGTTTCATTAAAAGCATATAGCACCTATGTGTTTGTACTTGCCATCCTGGGAGAAATTCTTGGTGGAATATTGGCCGGACTGTTAGTTTGGGGAGCCGTGAAAAAACGCCGCAACTTTCTCCTACCGTGGCTTATTTTTGCTGTAATGGTCATGGTAGGCACTGTCGTCTGTATTATCACCTGTGTCGTCATTCTTCCAGTGTCCTATGGCATTACCTTTTTAATCATCGGCGTGCTTGAACTACGTGAGTTTTCTTTGCATTACAATTTCATTTTTGCCAAAACTTGGATAAAGAAATAATAATGCAAGTTAATTTTTCTCCGTCGCTTTCAGTGGTTATGATCTACTTCTGGTTAGTTGTGTTCAGCTTTTTCCAAGAATTGCGAGAAAGAGATCAGATGAACATTAATTCTCCCGCTGAAATGAAACGTCTCACTTCGCATATGTAATCCGCCCTCATACGCAAATCGCCTTCCAAACGCCTGAATCATGATTTTTCCCACTTAAGTGGCAATCCTAATTTAATAATAATGCCAAGTAAAGCATAAAATGTTATACAAACCCGGTTATGTATAGCAATACGCCATATAGCTCTCCTTGTTAAACAGTGCCTTAATCTGCGTAGTCTAGTCTTGAATCTCCGTAACTCTTGGTGGAGGTAAATATTTTATAGGATATTTAATATTGCAAATCAAATAACGTTTCTTAAATTAAGTATTCTCTATTAAATCTCAATTGTGCAGCTTAACACTGATGGCGCTTTTTGAATTTCATAATGATCTGGATAATACATTTTTCACATACTACATCTGGAGTGACCGTTTGTCTTTATTCATTTTCCGGGTAAATAGAAATACCTTTTTTAAATAAACCTGCTATATTAAGTTTTTAGATGTTAATTAGGATATCAAATCACTGTTCTGTTCAGCATTTGTAGAAAATTGTGCTGTTCGGTGAGCTTTTGCTCGTCCCCCTTGACGTGAAGTTTCCAAAGGGCCAGTCCGAAATCTTCCATTTGAATGTCGGAACTCTTGAAGCTCTGCTTGCTCACGTCTTTCTGGAATCAGCCAAACCAAAGTTACTGAACGTTATTAAGGTTTGCAAATTTATTACTTTCGCACTTTATTTACTTCACTAAGTTTTTCTGGCCTCTCTCGGAGTGAAGTCCATAATTTTTCGATTTTTTTTACTCGCGCATCAACAGCCAAACACTGTGATTGCAAACGACAGAAAGTCTTCGATAGTTCCTTAAAATTTTAAACAAATATTGAAAATCGCTACTGTAATGAACAATTATAAATTTTCCTACCGCTGAAAATTCATCTAAGATTCGCTGCTTTTCTTGAATTTTCTTCTGGAAAACCCGCAGTTCCTTCCTATCGCTGTTTAGCTTCTTCTTTTGCCGCTCGAGCCACTTACACTCTGCTTTCAGCAGATGAAGCGTTTCTTCCTGTTGATGTCCCGTAGCGATGGAACTCTTGACTAGTTTGCTTTCAAAATTCAACAGTTTCTCCTGCATTTGTTGCAATAGTTCTCGGCTGCTACTTTCCTCCCCTGCATAATGCTTGCACTGAGACGAATGGGTCGAGATTCTTTTATCGAGATTATCTACTGTCTCTCTCATCCACTTGAGATGACTTTCAACAACAGTCTCTGTATCAAGCTTTATTCTCGAGGATTCATTGCGATTTTCACGCAGCTGGTTTTCAACAAAGTCAAGTCGCACAAGAAGATTTTTATTTTCTTGGCTGGTCAGTTCGATTCTATTCTCTAACGTCAACATTCTTCTTTCAAGTTCCTCGAATGCCCGGTCAGGAGCCTTACTTGCATAACTCGACCAGTTATGTGTTGCTGTATTAATGGATTTGTGCAGTTCAACAAGACAATTCGTAATATCGCTAAAGTTATCATTTTTCCCGATGAAAGTTTCTAATCTTTTACAGAAGTTGTTAGAGAAGTTGTCGAGTACATCTTTAATTATTGCTAAATTTTTGTCATCTAATATTTCTTTTGAAACTGGTTTGTTCTTCGGTAATGGGAAAGTAAAGGGAATGGCATCAGTTATTACTTGATGCTGCTCATTTGGGATCTGCTGAGCCATGTTTGTTCCTTTGGAAATTGGTTTAGGAAATAATGTTGGTGGGATAGTTGGATTCGGAAGCTCACTGTGGGATTTTGAACTGCTTTCTGCACCATTTTTTGATTCTGGAACTAGCACAGGAAATTTTAACTGTAATGTGGAGGTGACTGGTTCTTTTTCCAGGGGAGGAATGCTTAAGGATTCTTTCAGCAATCCACCAGCAGGCACAAATTGATCTACGGTTACAGACTTTTGTGGTAGGCTAAAATTTGATGGTTGGAAGAAATCTGTTTGTTTTTGCTTAGAAGGGGAATCAGAAGTGGTTGGTCTGCTCGTGGATCCAGTAAGCTTTGCCACACCACTTGGAACATAGCTGCCAAAGCTGAATTCTTCATTTTGCTTTCCTTGAACTGTTGAATTTGCCAGGAAACTGTTGACTGGCGTGGATTTCTCTGCGTCTTTTTCATGATCCTCCAAACTAGATTCTATTGCACCAAAACTGGTAGAACTTGGACCGAAAAGTTCAGCTAATAACGCAGATTTTTTTTCCTTCCTCGATGACTGGATATTCGGAGTGGAAAACAATTCATCAGCGACGACATTGACGACAGGCTTCTTAAATTTATTAGCTGACGAGTCTCGTAACAGATCGTCTAACGAGTCATCATCAAAGTCCATGTTTATACCCTTTTTTCAGTTTGTATTTAGTTTTTGTTGTTTTTAGACTTGACGCATCTGCCGCTTGGCAACCGGCAAAGTTGAGTCTTGTATTGAAAATTTGCTCGCAAGATGACTCTGATGTTTCCCCCTTATAAAAAAAAAGACTAGTCTCAGCCGTCGCGACGGTGCCTGACGTACGTCTTTTTTGGCTTTTTCTCAACGTAAAAGCATAGGGTTGAATAGGGGTAATATTGCAAATAATTTTATTGAAATCAACCTTTAATTTTGAGTATAACGTGTAATTTATTACAAAATTCCAAGTGGTATATTTTTTTGTAAAATTGTTGGGCTCGAAATAAGCCCGACAAAATAAGCCCGATTTTTTCTCCAATTTTGCACTTTCCCATAATCCTCCATTTAGCAGTGATCAAATGTGCTGTAAATTTGAAAACAATGAGAATTACGATAATATTCTTCTTATTTTTCATGAGATTAAATATTTATGAAATATATAGGAAAACGGTAGCAAAAGGCTGGCCCGCTAGTACGGTATAGCGCAGTCGTATTGCAGCGGAATATTCGATATCTTTAAGAAATTATTGCTTTGACAAGAAAAAGAATAAATTAACTTAAATTAGAGTTTAATTTTATGCATAAAGGTGTAATTTATCATATACTTCCAAGTGCTACATTTTTTTCGTTAAATTGTAAGTATTAAAAATAAGCCCGACAAAAAAATAAGCCCGACTTTTCCATAAATTTTGCATTTTTCCAAAGTCTTCAATATAGCAATGAATAGATGTGCTTTACATTATAAATCAACGAAAATCACGACATTTGACTTCATATATTACACGAGATTAGATATTTTCTGAAATTAAGGGGAGACGGTATCAAAGGCTGGCGCGCTAGTACGGTACACCGCAATCGTGTTACAACACAATATTCAATATCTTTAAGAAATCGTTAATTTGACGAGAAAAAGAATATTTCTACTCAAATCAGCGTTTAATTTTGAGCATAAAGGTGTAATTTATCATAGAATTCCAAGTGGTACATTTTTTCGTCAAATTGTTGGTCTTAAAAATAAGCCCGACTTTTCCACGAATTTTGTATTTTTCCAAAGTCTTCAATTTAGCACCAAAAAGGTGTGCTTTACATTCGAAATTAACGAAAATCACGGAAATAGACCTCATATATTTCATGAGGTAAACGCTTTACTAAAATATTGTACCACTGATCAGTTTTTTTGAATCATCTCACTAGACAATATCCCTTGCGGAAAATAACAAAGGAGAGGACACGACAACCCATTCTGTTTGTTTTCGTTGTTTCAAAAAGAAATAAAAAGTAAATAAATAGTCCGGCTCACGAAGCAAGAGTTAAAGGGGACATTACATGAGTTGATCGAGAACTTCACACATAGCACCTTATAAGTTGGTACAAAAAATTAAAGTAAATATATATATACTAATATACATGTTTGCAAAGCACGGTAATGTATGGCTGTTGTGCTTATATTATGAACATACTATACCAAGATATGACATAGCCATATCTATGTATATTTTTTCTCCCTTTTTTTTTTTTTTTGTTAGTTAATAGGAAAAAAGGGCGACGAGGGTCCGGATAAAAAAACAAATATTTGCTTAAGGTTTTCTCGAGTAGATGTTGAACCGCTGGAACGAGAGATGTGAGCAGTGAACATATACCAGTCAGACGGGCTGAGAAAAACACATTTTCATTTTGGAGATTGTTTGGGGTCATCGGATCCGCTGATGGGGAACATCACAACAGAAACAGAGTCGTCTCATTCCTGTTGGCCGTGCCAGTGCTGGCACACGTGTCAACACACACAAGAAATAACATAGTTGAACACAGGGTCCCCCGTGATCGCTATTGTGTACTATACAAGTCTATTGCCTTGCATAATGATGTCTTTAGATTCCTCGAACATTCATTTCGATTTTGATGGGAGACCAGCCTAGCAATAGTTATTCAAATCCTCCATCCTCAGCTTTACATACACCTAACACAGCGAAAGAAAAATATCAAACCCGCTCATCACGAAGTAGCTGTCAATCATTACCTCAGCTATTTGATAGTCAAACAGCCCAACCAAGAGAAAAAAAAAAAGAGAAAATCTTCAAAGGAATCTTGCTAGGGGTAATATAGTGATGGTAAAAGGAAAAAAAAAAGAGATTTCATTATCTTCTCATGAATCGTCGATCGCGTGATTGAAGCACGAGCAGCTCTAAGAGGGGAAAACGTATAGGGGCCAGGCCAACTTTTCTGGCGGCTCCGGCTCTCTTGTTGTTGGTTACCGGCCTCGGAGGTTACAGTGTATGTACATATACCCATATTTTTTATTTTTTTTTTTGTTCCCTATTTTTCTTCTTCTCCTTTTTTAAATTGTTGACACTGGATCTGTACGCTGGAACTCCTACTACTACCGTCGAAGAAAAAAAAATGGTGATTTTCTTTCTTATTCTCAAGCTATGTAGTCCCTGCTGGCCTTCGCATAGGCTATATAACCTTCCCCTCGTACACTTGACTGACTTCGCTTACCATGTTTGAAATCTGACAAGCCCTTTCCAGATTTTTTTGAGAGAGGGGGGTTATTTTTTTTTTTAAGGTTTTTTTAGCTGAAGGGGGGGGGGGAGACTCGATCTCTCATCTATATCCCTCAACGTCTGGAACAGCAGCAGCAGCAGCCAAAAGGTTCCCTCATCTTTTTACACATATATATTTTTTTCTTCTTCAACACAAGAACGAGAGAAAAAAAAAATAAAAAAGAAGAGACAAACGTGGCGGTGTTCCATAACACAACGACGCCAGACGACAAGCGCTTCGAGGACTCTATCTCTCGGCGATGCACAGGACAATGGGAAGACATCCATCGCGCGCGTTCAGTCTGTTGATGGATTTTTATTAGCCCGGTTTGAATTTTGATAAGACGGTTGGTTTTTTTTTTTTTAGAGCATCGTCTCTAATAAGATAACCAGGTTTTTCTTCGAGATGAGAATTATAAAATGACATTTTCTTGGACGAAACACTCTCTTCCATGGTCCGACAAAGGGTGGGTAAATCTATTTATCATAACCAGACATCTGAATTTTATATCGCCCCAATATAGGACTGATTAGAATAAATTATTCTTTATTTTTATATGGACATTTCACATTGACCTGTTTTTTTTTCCATTTCTTTTTTTTTCAATTGTAAACAAAATAAGGTCAGCCTTTCGCCACGCATCAGCGCTTACCTTCCATTTTGCACGAATCATTCGCACTATTTCCATTATCGCAGTCGATTTGGTCGACATAATAAAAAGAAAACGCCAGCGCATTATAATGTGCATTGAGGCTCTTTAAAAAAAAAAAGCAGTCCACAATCGTGGACAAGGAAGAATGAGGGTGTGCTGTGAACAACTCTCAGCATATTTCCTACATTATAGTGGTGGTGTTGTGTTGAATATTTCAAGGGGGGACTTTGGCATTTGTGTTATCTTTTGAAGCATTTTTATCAAGACAAGGGACGAGAGAGACAGCAGCAACAGAAAGTCAAGTTGTATAGCGCTGGAGCGTGTCGATAGCTTTCACACTCTGTCTTCACTGGGTCTACAATATTCACAGTCGTCCTCCCAAGTTCGACACACCTTATCAGCAGCCAAGTGTCCGCACACACAGACAAAACACATGGACCATGACTCTTCGCCCTGTCTGTCGAAATCACAATCTGTTTTCAATCCCGCGTCCACTTGAAGCGAACAAGTCACAAACAAAACTGTTTCTTTTCTTTTATGGATCGCCCTTTTCAAAAAAGAAATTATAAGCACACAAATCAAACAAGATTTGTTTTGGAAAGGATAAAAAAAAAAAACAGAACGAGGGCGACCGGGAAGAAAAAAAAACACATCCAAAATACGAGGCAAAATTAGAGGCAACAGTCGTCAATCAATATGAACTTTCGAAAGGAATTCGAAAACATGAGAAAAATAGAATGGGGCGGGTCAGAAACCAACGAGCTATCTAACAATTTCAAATATTACTCACGTCCGTTGAAGCCAAAAGAATTCAAAGAATGAACTGGAAAACGATGATGATGACTAGAACACGGATGGCCGTAAGCTGTGATGTTTTTGCCTCGATCGTGAATAACATAGCGATAAAAAAAATAGAAAGAGATCAGCAAGTGATCGTGTGGGTTTTTATATCTGTGGTTATTTTCTCGTGCTGGCCCCATCGTCCAGTCCCGACTGATTTGCCGCAATTGGATTTAAATTGCTACCGTGTGCGTAGGTTGGAACGCCGAGGATGAGATGATGACCGCTCCCGTCATCATTTTTCCTGCCTCTTTTGCCTTCTCGGGCTCGCCTTTTATTGCCTACGTTTGTAGATATTCCAGCTACAACTGCAATACTATTCTTTAACAGAGAGGTGAATTGTTCAGGAGTTGCCTATGTTACAAGAAATGCTGTTTATAAATCGAAACCCGCCAGCAGAAAATCAGAGCAAGTGCACAATTCTTCATAGAAAGGTGCTCTTCTTCCTATTATACGCCATCATGTGGGTTGTAAGCGAAAAAAGAACACAACGAAAGGCAATTATATTTCGAAATACAAGATGTACGAAAGAAAGAGAAAACTTGGAACTATTTTTTTTTTCTTATCGTTCCTACCGTCAAGGTATTGTGTGTCTATAAGCTTGGAGGGCACGAGCAAAGCTCCAATTACTCGGCCCCAACTATAGTGCGTGTGTGTGTTAGTCTTTTGTTATGATATGATGGCGGAGCCTAGTAAAAAAAAAAAAAAAAAAAAAAAGTAAAAGCAAAAAGAAATGTGAAGGCTTATTAGAATACGTGTACACCCGCATGGTAATTGGACTCTGCCCTCAGTTGCATAAGCACAAGGCCTATAGCTATACAGCTTGCATACAATAATTAGACCAACAAATATCTAGAGTTAACCTGCTCCCGCCGTAGTAGGAACTAGTAACATTCTTTCGTCTCTTTTGATAAAAAACAAAAAAAAATTCTTGAAATAGGAAAAGTAGATAGAACAAAAAAAGAAGAAAATGTGCATCTATTTCAGAAATCTAGCCTTGCGTTCATTGCCACTTTTTTGTTTCTGCAATCTGTAGCACTGACGCCATTTCCGCCGATTCGCGTTGCGGAAATGAACTTTGCTGCCGCATCCTACACGAATCAGCGGACTTTGCGCCGACGATGCCCAAAGGATCGGATGCAATTCGCAGGTCAATCGAGGGGGAGGAATAACGCGGATCTTATTACACACACACACACACACACACACACACACACACACACACACACACACACTCAAAAATATCTTTTGTAATAGCGTTGCGCTGCACGACTCGGTAATATTTTTTGCTTACCGTTCACGGATTTTTTTTTTTTTTTTCTTCACGTATTTGATCTGGGCACGCAGTGTGTGGGTAGTACGATGATCGTTCCTGCTGCTTTGTTATAAAAGCCTCGTTCGTGTCTCCCTCTCTTCTGTGTGTAATGATGAGAGAGGAAGAAGGAGGAGGCGTTTGCCCGCAAGGTCAAACACACACATGCATATTAAACGCGGCCGCGACTTGCAGCAGCGGAATATTTAAAATATCAGGTGCGCCCTCGCGCATAATCAGAGAGGCACACGGCGCAAAAGACTCTTCTGGTCTGTGTGTATGTGTGTGTGTGTGTGTAGCACGCGTCTAACCTATCTTTTATTTACCTCGTCTTCGTAAGAAGCTCCTCGTCTTTTTTTCTTTCTTTTGACGTTTCTTGCGTTAGCGCATAGTCTCCCGCTCGTATATATTTGAATAATAATTCAAAGGAAAACTTGTATCATACGCTATATTGCTAAGACAACTACCGAAAGAACGGGGAACACAAAAAAAAAAAAAAAAAAAAAAGAAAAGCCTACGCAGCCAGGTAAGAAAACAAACAACTGACGAAAAATAAATAGGAGGTCACACACGATAACGATTCAAAAAGAAACAACACAACAACAAAAAAAATCTTTTCTTGAAAACTGATGATGATAGCAAAGGCTCCACTGACGTCGAAAAGAAAAGAAAAACCAAAAACTCGTAGAGGTAGGAAAAAAAAAAATAAATAAATAAAGAACCGGATGGCTTTTGCTGTTAAGAGCTCCGTTCGAAGCTTTCCCTTCATAACTTTTCGAAATGAAAAAAATGATTTCAATCAAAGATGGCTCGTGCACGGACCCTGGAGGCCAATCTGATGGCGGCGGCAAAATGTTGTCTGCCGGGGTCTGCGCGGTAACAACACAGTGCCCTTTTGTGTATCTATTCCCTTTTATGTCGTTCTTTTTTAAACTAAGGGGGAGGAAAAAAAAAATAAAGGAAAAAGAGAATGAAGAAAATAGAAATTAAAAACAAAAATTGGCCGCAGGTGACGACACACGTGTGCCAACAATATCCAGCGGAGAAGAAAAACGAAAGGTCAAAATCTCGACGGCTAAATATATATACTTTTCATTTTCTTACCTTTTTTTTTTTTGCCCCTGCGGATGAAAGCATAAAACACCACAGGCAAAACAGCAAAAAAAGGTATGGCGACTTTGAAACTCAATCGAAAATCTTTGCGTTCAAAGGAATAATAGAAGAGTTTTTTTTTTTTTTGTAATAAAATGAGTGTCTCCCACGCACGGACAATAAGACGAGAAAAAGAAATAGACAAACGAGCAACTGTTTTCTGCGTCGGTTGTATAAAAATCAAAGTGGCCAACGTTTTTGATTTCATGGGAAAGAGAAACAGACGTGGAAGACACGGCAGTCGGACATCCCATCGGTCGCGGATATGCTTGTTGACGAAGACGACGTGATCTAGTCAATGTGTGTGTCCCCAACATCACAAGCAAAGAAAAACGAATTGAAGAAGCCGTTTCGAATCCAGTTCAATAAATACGAGACGGACCCGAGCCCGTTGTCTAAAATTTCACAGGGTTGTTCGCATAGCCCTGGACTACTCTTATATTATAGCGTGTAGTGTATTTCTTCTTCTTCTTTTTCTTTTTTACAACTTAATTGGACCCTCTCGTTTTCCCCTCTCGCCGATCCCCTTGGCGACTCTTCACAGTCTAACAGGGCCGTGTTATGATAGGAGGGAAAAAAAAAAGAACTTTGTGGACGCAGTTGTACACACAATATGCGTGTAGACATTCAAGTGTGTCCGAGTGGAAAAAAAAGGCCCCCGCGACGGCTGTATAAAAAGGGATCTATTTGTGTGTACATGTGTGTGTGTGTGTATCGAATGGTTTGCAAGAAATATCCAGTGGGCAACAACATCACACCCGAAATGCCGCCACCGAAAAAAATCGCGGCTTCTTTTAATTGTCCTAAACCCATCCCTTGAAACGCGTTTCTTATATACCAAAGTTCGGTGACGGTGGATTTCAGAAACAAAAAAAAAGATGTTTGTCGGCTTTTTCGGTTGTTATTTTCCCCTGTGTCCCGAGTTACCTTTTCTTTTTTTTTGCATGGCTTTCGGCAATTTACAATGCAGACACGGTTTATGCAAAATCGGATTCATAATCAAATCTGCTACTGTCTTTTTTTGGCAATTCATTTTTTATGTATAATATTGAAATGGGAATTACCTTTCTATCAACGTCCAATGTGTCTCGAAGTTTGCTAATGTGAATCAAAGCTTAGTCCAAAGGGAAACGTAATTTACAAATCAAATCCAAAAACTTGATCAAAGTGTTTGATATTTTCGTATCGCATTCTCGTTTTTTTTTTTTCACATTTTTTACACCACTGATTTTTATGAGACTGCGTTCACACAAGGGTCTTTGATAACAATCGTTTTCGACTACTGTCCAACGTTGTCGACTTTCATTTATGACGTTTCCCTTCTAAAACGATTATCGTCCTCAAGCAAAGAAATGTATTATTTTCTTTGAATTCAATCGTGTGTAACAAAATGGTATATATTTTTGAATATCCGGTATCGATTAAGAAGAGGTAACAAAACAAAATAGTTTCATACAAAATTTTGTTTTCATGTATTTCTTTGATGCACGTAGTAACTCGTATCACAGTTGACTGCCAAAAACACAGACGAAAAAAAAAAAAAGGTAAAACTGTGCTTGCATGGAAAACACACAGCACAGGCACAAACGTTAAGGTCAACGCGCAAAACGGTCTGTACAAATTGATATCGACAGGTGTGCGTCAAGGCTTCATCATACACACAATCAGAGAAAGGCACATAATCAGTAAATTTTTTGTTGTTCCGTGTTACAAAATTTCCTCTTTTTTTTTTTAATTCCGAATTGGCGTCCGCCTTTCGCAGACTCGATATTTGAAAACAAAAAAACTGAGACGCTCTGTTTTATAAAAAATGTACACATAATCTGTTTTCTTCATTTACATATGATAAAATTGACGTAGAATCGAGGGGGGTCTGCACGCCGACCTGCCAATCAAAGCGGTTTGATTGGCAGGCGACGGTTCGACAAATAAAAGGCACACGATGATAAAATTCAAATGAAGAAATGGCACATCACGTCAGACGGGTGAAATCAAATGTCACAGCGGAAAAAGGGGGGAAATGAGATAACCATTTTCACGCCTCCAAGCGGCACTGGGCAGATCCGTCCGTCTGAGCCTGATGGACCCACTGTTGCCATTCTTCCAGTCGTGGGGCGCACCAAAGAACCGCGTCACCCAATCGTTTGCGGCCCATAAAAATGAACTCACCGCTGCCGTGTTTCACCTGACACGTCAACGGCACGTGCAGCGTTCCGGTGTGCTCATCGTCCAGCAAACTGTTGTCGATGTCACCGTCCGTTAAATCCTCTTCGACGCCGTCCATTCCCTTCCATTTGGATGGAATTGGAATGAGGCGTTTAGGCGTCAACGGACTCCGCCTTCTCCGCTTTGGCAATGACGCAGATTTACGATTAACGGGTTGAAAGACGGACGAGGCCTGCCGGATGACCCGCGTAGCCCGCACCTTGAGCAGCGTCCTCTCTAATTGGGCGTCGTTGTAAACGGACGAGATGAAGCCTCTAGCAACAAAATCGCTGCTGCAAAACATTTCCAACGACTCTTTGATGCTGCAAGGTCGACATTCTGCAAATGAAACAAGACGAAAAAATGCATTTGTTAATTAAGGTGAATACGATAACGTGTGAGATTAAAAAATGGGGACAATCACGTGACCATGTCGTGACAACCGAAATGCGTTTCAAAGTCATTGATCGTCACTGTCGTTGGTACTGAATTATGATTAAAAAAAAAAAAAAAAAAGAAGACTACTGTACCTTGCCAAGGATCGTGTGACTGGTCGTTTTCCTCTTCGACCAGTTGGAGATCGTAATCGAACGCGGCCGTTTCCCGTCGCAGAGGATCAGACCCACCGACTGGTGACTCGGATTCGAGAAACAGGGCCACCTGACCCGAGTGACTGTCGAAACAGTGGCGTTTGCCATCCGGCCGCAGCATGGCCGACGACGATCCGCTGTGCAGCAGTTTCAGCGTCCGGTGCTGTTCGACGTAAATGTTGGCGCCGGCAAAGTCTGCGGATAATTTCAGACACGCCTGAATTCAAGAGAAAAAGAAAAAATTTATCAATAAAAATTAAATAAAATATTTAAAATAAACAAAACGTGTACACAAGAACTCGAGTGAGGAAGAAATCGTATGCCCTTTTAAAGGTAAGAAGGACACATCTTATCTTAGCTCTCGACGAGTCTAACTGTTAGATCGAAATCAAGATTGATTGAAAAACGGCGCCATTACAAGAACTAAAAAGAAAGAAAGAAAAAAAAAAACAAAAACAAGACACATATGTAGGGTAGAAGAAGAAATTAGAAAAATGTCTTGTCTGCCATGTAGTTTGGCATGTTCCCGACGACGACAGAAGAAAAAAGTTTAAAGTTGTTTTTGCCTTTCTTTAGTTTAAAACCAAAACATGTTGTTTTCTTTTTGGGGGGGATTGGTGACTAGAAAACAGCAAGGAATTTAATTTTTTTCTTTTTTTTTTTTCTTCTGAAATATATTCAAAATTCCTGTAATGAGAACGTAAAGGAAGAAACAAAAAAAAAGGGTCTATCGCTTTGCCCGCTGGTCGTTTCTTTTTCTTGTGTGGCGAGAACCAACTGGCGTGTATGTGTGTGTGTGTGTGTATAAAAACTATAAGATGCTACGTGTGCGTAAAAGAGGAGAGAGATTTTTCTTATGTACCTGGAATTCCTTGCCAGCTGTTCCGTAGCGGAGCACCACCCGCAAGGCACCGCGGGGATAGAGCCAGGAGACGGAGCCTTGGCTGCATCGCAGGTACACTGGTTTGACTCCACGATGTGATTGAGGCTGTTGTTGTGTCTGATCTTCGCTCGATGGACTCTCCAAACCGCTGTAACAAAAATAAAAAGAGATTTTTTTTTTAGATCTAAAGAAATCATTGCAGCAATACATTTTTCACATTGCATTTTTTTTTCGTATAGTACGCAATCGTTCACATGTCAATTATGCAATCATTTCTCTCCCCCATTCTCCCCACACACGCCCTTTTTTAGGGGGTTTGGTATGCTATCGGAAAAAAAAAAAATGAAAACCGGACGTGACTAGACGAGAAAAATATGCTCTTATCGAGAAAGAAAAAAGATGAGTTTGTGTGAAAAAATATGATTTCAAAAATTGGAAAAATAGGGGGGAAACACGTGCCTTCCTCCAAGTCTACGAATTCTCAACTTAAGCCCACACTAACATTTACACAAAGCGAAAAAAGGTGAAGACATCATCTTTTTTTTTTGTTTGTGAACAATCTAGGTACAAAAAATGCTAACCCTCGCATGTTGCCCTCTTCTTTTGGGGGAGAGGAAAAAAAGGGAGGATGACCCGTGCACACTCGAACAAACATAAACGATGAGCGTGAGGTGAAAGAATAGAAGAAGAAAATAAGTCACAAAATCCTTTGGGGTTAAAAGATGACAAACAAGGCAACTCCCTTCACCAACACGTGTGTGTCTGCCTTAAAATCATCTTCCATAAGAGTTTTTCTGTGTGTGTGTGTGTGTGTTGAGACCTGATTCGTCATCATCATAAGAATTTTTTTTAAAACTGATATTGTGCCCACCCTTAATGTATCCGTACGAGCCGGAAACGATCGGACGTTCCGTCTTCAAAAAAGTAGGAGACAAAAGAGCTAATCAACATTCTGTTTAAAGCCGGAAGAAGATGACGGACACGACGGATCGAATTATTCTGTTAATAAATCACTATCCGGTTAGAAGAAGCCCTTGCTTCAATTTTAAAGAGAAAAATAACAAAAATCTAGGGGGGGGGAAGGTTGAAACTCTTAAAAACAGGTGAGTTAGTTATTGCTTCTATGCATTTTCAATGAAGGGGGCAGAAGAGGGGGAAAGTTGAAGAGGGGAGGCAACCCAAGAAGAAGAAAAAAAAACGAGCTGGAAATTCCACCTACCCAGTGAAATATGATCGAGTTATTCATCAACCCAAAAGAGCCCCCAACCCTCTACTTTATTTTTTTTTTTCAAAAATTGTTATAAGGAGAGGTGAAAAGGGGGGCCGTTAAAAAAACCGAGGCGGAGTCTAATCCGCACGGAAGAGAAAAAACACGAAAAGAATATCATCCACCCCTCGACCATCAGACAATAGAAAAAGGCGAGGTGTATGTTATTATTTCAAAAAAAAAAAAAAATTTCTTTTGGCGCCCGTGTATCAATTTGGAAATCAGGTGCCATTGTAATTGGCGTGTGTGTATGTGTGTATTGCGGATAAAAAAAAAATCGAAATGGCCGCTATAGATGTCTACTACTCCACCCACTGGCCATTGTGCGCAATCAAGTTTTGAAATACGAGGGGATCAAAACAGATCCATCGATCAAGTTACTCTTCTATCTCGCAACTGGGAATCAAACAAAAAAGATTGTCTGTTTTTGTTTGCGTTTTTTTTTGGGGGGACACGTCTTTAAAAAAAATGGAAGACATTTTCAACCTACTTTTTTGGGGGATAAAATGAAAGGGGCTCTAGGTTTTTTTAAAAGAAAAGAAGAAATTTGACTCTCAGGCTTAGATGTGACCTCTGCGAACACGCCCAAAAACAGAAAAAAATGCCATTAAAAGAAACGAAGAAAGCAAAAAAAAAAAGGTCCTTTTTTAAGAGGAGGATTAATGACTGGAGAACAGAGTTGGACACGTGTTTGAGACATTTACATATTGTCGAAGCTTGCAACATTTCTAATTACATGCGCACAAAAAGGGAGAGGAACGAAAAAAGAAAAACCGGTTGACAACAACAAAGGAAAAGTGAAATATTTTAATCGAGGGACGATTGCGAAAGAACGCAAATTAAATGAGATAAACACAACCAACCTGCCAGTCCAGTCACATCCATCGGCTGCAGCTTGCGAGGGGCACATAAATAAGGGAAGGATGAAACAGGCAATCAGGGGCACCCAAAAAACGCGTAAACTTTTGACGCTAATCCGTCGCGAGAAACGAGGTGATGACCTTTTCTCACGCTGCTCATCGTCGGCATTTGTTTGCCGCCTGTCCAACAATGTCACAGGGTTCGACATTTCTCCTTGTGTGTGTTTTTTTTTTTGCTTTTCAACGTCGTAAGGATTATTGTTTTCCTTTGTTTGTTTGTTTTTTTCTTCACTTTAATTTTCCCAGAAGAAAATCACAGACACACGGCCTTCAAATAGCCGGAAGGATCCGATCTCACAGTCACTAGTGCGCGCATAGTTGTGTAATAATCCAATGTGGCGGTTCCTTTTTTGTGTGTTTGTTTCAGCAGGAGGGGGGGGGGGGAAGGTCTAGCAGATGATGATGAGATGCACCACGTCCACAAAAAAAGATGTTGAACAAACACCGGAGCGTTGTGAACCATCCGGCAGGGAGAGAGTCAACTGCCCAACTGACCGCTGCACCGAGTCCTTCTCTTGCCCAGGCAGGCTTGAGCATGTGAAGATGGCGCCAGCATCAAAAAAAAAAAAAAAGATGGCTGGTCATGGCCAGAGGGCGTTTGGAAGGGAGGCGGGTCCCCAATCAGAGATAGGGCGCGCGAGGTTTGTATGTTGAAAGCCTGGAGCTTTTCTAAAGCTTTTGGTGCTGGTGCAAGCAGAGCTCGAAAGATAAGAAGAAGAAACATTTCCATGTAGAGGATGCAGAGAAGAGGCAAACGGTCAAAAAAAAAAGGGGGAGGGGATAGAGAGAGAAAGAGAGAGAAAATAACACGGGCCACGTTTTTAAAGACAAGAACTGAAAAAAAAAAAAATATACATATATAAAAAAGGAAAAATATATGTTTAAAAAAAAGGAGATACACACACAAGGATGTAGAGGAGACATGATGAATGCAAGTAGCCATAGGGAAGGAAGGGAATAATATATTCCTCGACTTCTTTTTTTTTTTTTTTTTTCTTAACTATATAACGTCCTTCCCTTTTCTTTTTTACGATGATCAAAAATGTTATTTTTTCTCTTCTTTTCTACCCTCCAATCTCCATACGAAGAAGAAGAAAAAAAAAAAGTCGATGTCATGATGGCGCCTGATGTTGAAGAAACAACAACACATCCCTTTTGGCTTTGGTCGTCGCTGACGGGCGAATTGGAAAGAATTACTTTCTGATTGGAATTTTATTTTATTTTTTTCTTCGTTGTTGGATTTCTTCAAAAAGGGCATCCAGCGCTATAAAAAAAAAAAAAGTAGATGTGGTGATTAAGGTTTCTCTCCTCGTCCAACACATTTTCAGATATCGAATCACGGATCTTATTCATCTGCTTCAACTTTTTGCGCTACAGGGCGATTAGAATCCAGGTAAAAAAAAAAAAAAAAAAGAAGAGATGCCATCGCACATCAAAGAAAAAGGGGCAGCAACGATTGTCAGATTCCGTCGACTTGTTGACGATGAGCGCGCGTGTGCTGTTGCACCAGTTTTTTTTTTTATTATAAGAAAAAAATAAAAATGAAGGGAATTCCTTATTATTATAAAACATGATGATGGTATGGTATGTAAATCACTCTCCCATTCCCCCCCCCCCTTTTTTTTATTCGATCAGAAGCCAAAAAAGAAAAAAAAAACATTCTTGGAACATTCCAAGGTCCTCATCTTCGACAGATTTTGATTATTTAAAAAAATATATATATTTTTGGGGTATTCGGGGCATGTAAAATGTTACCACCTTATTCTTACATGAACACTCGAAAAAAAAAAAATGAAACGTTGTTGAACGCACCTAAAGAAAATAGGAAACACCAAAGGGATATCGAGTGGAGTTTCAGGTTCAAAAGGAATTCGTTGTTGGGAAAAGAAGAATTTTCCTCAAATTAATTTCATTATTTAACAGTTGTAAAACGTCGGGTAAAATTGTTTAAAAAGAATAAAAGAGACTCGGTTGTACACACAAATTTATTCGACAGATAAGAGGAACACGTTGCGCATTTTGCGACACGCACTGCTGAACGTCTTCGTTGATAAAAAAAAAACAGAAAAATATTCCGGATTTCTTGTTTCATTTTTATTTAAATTCTATTCCGTATGTACGTTTTTTTTTCCCTATTTCGCTAAAGGGCATTTTTATAAGCATGGACTGTCACAATATTAACTAGCGCAAGAGCTATGCACGTACAGCGCGATGCAGCAACTCGTCTATAAGACAACAATTTTTAAAAATTTGAAGTCGCTCGGTTTTGACTCGTCTATCTGCAGCGATAACATCTTGTCATATGTCATGAAATGCCGAAAGCTTTTATTCCTTTTTTACTTGTAAATTTATTTGCTTTTTACTTTTATTGAAAGAGACAGGGGAAAAAAAAAGAGCGGTTCGTTAATTTTCTTTGAATTCCAAGAAAAGCTCTTTTTTTTTTTTTTAATTCCCATAACATTCTAATTAGAGTGTTCTTATTAGCCGGATTACGTCACGGTTCTTCCGTCCATACCAACCTCGTTTCTAACGACGACCATATAGGCCGCTACCGCTTGATTCCGGTTCCTTAAGTTACACTTTTCTAGTCAAGGTAGAAAACGATGTTCTCTACGTCGTATTAGCCCTATACTAAAGGAACTATTTAAACCGGATTTGATGCATACAGCAAAGGGACTTACAACGGACGGAATCATTCGTCATGTCAATCAGGAAAAACATCTGCTACTACGGGATGTACACGCCATATCCACTCAAGGCAGTTTCATTACTGAAACGAGTTCCCTAAAAACAAAACAAAAATCTCTTCTGCCCAATTTCCAGAAATCAAAAAAAAAAAAAATGAGGATGATCAAGAATTTTTAAAAAAATGTCTAGGCTCCTGCAGATTTATTGGCTAATTCATTTTTCTTCGAAATTTGAGCTGATCATTCTGTTGGCATGGATTATCAAAAGCCTTTTCTGGACGTCAAATCCCTTGGAAAAAAGGTTCTGAGGAGGATTGATGTACATGGCATTTAACTTGCTAAATATTTTGTGTATACTGGGTTTGTGTGTGTGTGTGTGTGTATGCAGGAGGCTATACGGATGTGCCATGATGATGTGCATACACAGGTGGCTGCTGATTCCATCATCATGATGGATCCAACCTTGAATTGCTAATGGTTTTTCTTTTCTTACTTGTCCACATATCCCCTTCAGCAGCCATCACCTTTTTTTTTTTTTTAGCTTTTATTCTTCGACTGTATCGCAGGTGCGATGGTCAAACGTGTCCCGTAAAATAAAGAAGAAGAAAAAAAAAAAACCATCCTACAAGGGCGGGGTTATGATCCGGGATTTCTTAATGGCCTCATGGATTTGAAAAAGAGAAAACCCAGGGGAGAAGACAAAGTCCTCAGCTGTTTACCCTGCAGGTGTGCTCATTGAGTTTAAACTCTTGATTTTTTTTTTTTTTCTTTTCCCCAACGAAATTTTTCTCCGCCATTGTGTCACAGTGTCTATTACGTAAAAATTACGTCTTGCCCAAAATTTTGGAACTGCTTTTGTGTTTTACCATACCATTTCAACGTTTCATTTCCAAATTTCTAAAGATGGAGCGGCATCGATCACTTTGGCCTTTTGCTTCGCTTGCGGTCAAATACATTAATACATTAGTCGGGACAGACTAAAGTCGTGTCGATCGATCGCTTCGAAAAAGGGAATAACAAAAGAAAATACACAAGTATTGGGGCCACAAGAAGAAGAAGAAGAAAAAAAAAGCTCAAACAAGACTCGAACAAATTCTAAAAGCAAGAAGCAACCCGATTTCCCCTTGAGCTTTTCGAAAATTTGGAGAGGATTGCATTTGACTTGCAAATGAGTTTCGGGAACCTTTCCCTCTCCCTTCGTTCGTTTTCTGGGTATGAAGCAAGGCAAGACACTCACACACACACAAAAAAAAATGCGTGAATAATATCGAAAGATTTGTCAGTGTTACCATGGCAACGTCCTTCCATATAAGGACCGCCCGCTGCTTTTGCCTCTTTTTTTTTATTTATTTTATTTTTTTTTTTTTACCTTGTTGTGGGGCACGTTCCCTAACGGAGAAATAAAAGGAGAGGGGATGATAATTCTAGACGCTAGAAAGAAGGCGGAGGCAAGAAACAAAAGGTGAAGAATGAGAAAAAAAATGAATAAAGAAAGAGAGAATGAGAGAAAATAAAAAGAAAAAGGTTTTTCTTTTTAAGAAATATATATATAAAGAAAAGAGACACGAGAAAACGCCTCTTGCCAACAGGTGGGCTGCCAGGTAAGGGGGAAAAGGGACAGAAAAGAAAAATAAAAGGTCATCTCAGCTTGATCTTTTTATATATATTTTTATAAACTGTGTGTACTGTATATAACCTCTATGTACTATATTGTTTCTCCCTTTTTTTTTTTCCAAATGATTTGGTGGAGGGGGGGGGGGTTGCCTTTTTGGTGTGGTGGAAATTGAATGATGGTCCAAAACCACCTTTGTGGTTTACTTGTTTCTATTTGACCCGTCTCATCTCTGACTAGGATCTTGACAGGTTGAAGGGCGTCGTCTTTCCTCCTGACAAACGTCCATCAGGATTTTTCAATTTGGTTTTCATTATCTTTGTTTTTTTTTAAAGGGAATATTTTTCGCGCAGTAAATTGGCAATTTTCGCAAAACGTTAATGTCACACAACGTCTACAGCAAACTCGTTTAGTTTTCCAACTCGATTTTCTAAATGCGTATCGCACGGTGTAATAAAAATACACGCCAAATTTTACACAAAAGAAAAAAAAAAAAAGGTTTTTGTTCTTTGCTGTTCATTGTCTTTTATCTTCCATTTTGGATCTTTCCAATTTCACGGAGAGTTAACACACACACACACACACACAAAGCGGAATGGATAGAAGAAGAAAAAAGAAGTTGGCCAGCAATATCTTTGAGTCACGAAATGAAATGGGTTGTGTTCCATGCTAGAGCCATAAGGGACCGAGATTATTACACGGCCGATGAAGAGAAACGAGAAACAACTGCTTAGAACGAAAGGGGTGCTGGTCTTATATATCTCTCGCTGCAATCCGAGACTTGTATCAACAATTTACGATGGCCCCTTTTTTTTCTTGTCTTAACGGCGAAGGGGCTTTGAAATTATTTCTCTTCGCACAAGAATTTATACAGAGTTTTGTTCTACAGGTAGACTGTCGACAGCCATGCCATCTACATTTACAAGTCGATCTGTTTGGGGAACTTTGAAAAACTAAAATAAAAAGGGAAGATAAGCAAAACCCAAAGAGTCTCGTACTCTTGTACTGTGAACTTGGGGTTTGACACCTGGGGTCGGGCCACCCATCAACAACTACGTTTCGTTTTCTCTCTCTGTGTACGAGGACTTGTGAGAGCCTCTCTTCTTAACACGAGCCGACGGTTGTAAACAGCGCGGTCTCTTTTCATGCAAAGCCCTCCCCCACATCCTTACACACACACACACACTTGTGTTGCATTCTTTCTTAGCTGTACGTTTTGATTTGATTCATCTCACCGATTAACTTACCTTCCTATACCATCGCCCCCCCTTATGAATTAATAAAACATATCTTTTTTTTTTCCTCCGCTTTTTGCAGCGTTTCCATGTGCCGCCCCATGTCGTTGATGTTCTTTCAATTTAGCCGTCAGTCTTCCACCTGGATGAATTTTGATGTAATGCTTGGTATCCCTCCCCTCTTAGTGTGTCCTTGTCGTGCTGTCATCCCGCCTCTCCTCTTCTTGTATCATAAACACACAAGACTCCCCCGCACTATAGTCGAAATAGACGGTCGAGAGAATTCAAACAAGCTCATGGAAAATGGGAGCTTTGTGTAACCGTACTTATATCTCAATAGAAACCGAACCGGAAGCTCTCCCAAAACGAGATGTTATCAAGTCGGGATAAGCGATGATACGTTTAAAAAAAAAAAAAAAGAAGCCGACAAAATAAACCAGATGCGAATTAGCCGTTGCGGCGGAAAAATAACGTCAAAGATTTCACGAAATTTCAAGACGTTCAACCTTTTTTTTTTTTTCTACGATGTTCTTTGTTATTTTCAAAATGGGCGCCGCTTTTTTTTTTTTTTTTTTTGGTAGGGAAAGCGCATGCCATGGAATATGTATACACGTTAGAGATATAAAGCCAATGAAAAAAAAAAAAAAAAAAAAAAATTTCGAGACAGACGTCGTATATCCTTGGTGGAAAAGAAAGGGGAGAGGGGAAGAAAAAACATGGAAACCATTTGGTTTCTGCCTTGCGTTGGTGAATAAATTCCGCCCCTATCTCACATCCCCCTTTTTTTATTTTTTTTATTTTAACTAGTTAACTTTTATGTAATATTCTCAGATAACCGGCCACTTTGTGGGCTGCATGTTTGTCTTTGTTTTCCTACACGCGCTCGTATCACGATAGCCGTAGTATTCTTTTAATGTCGCTATATAGCACATATCAAGAGGGACCTTCAGCTAATTCAAGCCTATATTCTAATGCAAATGCGATTTTTATTGCGTTGAACAATTAAAAAGGACTTGTCTGAAAGGATATCGAGTGATAGCGCCTTGAATTTCCATTATCATCGCAAAAGGTTGATCGTTTTCTGAACTAAAGTTTAATTTGATTTTCAATTTTTTCTCATTTCTTAATGTAAAAATGTTTCATTTTTATGGCTATTGTAAAACTACTCACTAGTCGAAACAAAACAAAAAGATGGAGGGGGGGGGGGGGCCCTGGCATATTTCTGTTGTGAAAAAATTATCATCATCTCTCCAAAAATATATATACACAGCAAAAGAAAATAGGGAACAAGCAGAGCATTTTCTTTTTTCATTTCCCCTTTCTCCTGTTTCTTAAAAATATATTCGGCTTCTCTTTAAAAAGAAAAAAGGGAAAAAGAAAAAATCCTACCTCGCGAGCTGCTCTGCGGGAGACCGATAGAGATAATTACAAGGCCGGAGACCACAGGTACTATAGAGTACGTGCGTTCAAGTATATACACACACACACACACACACACAGAGCCACCACAATCCAACAGGTACAAGCCGTTGGTGCACAGAGAGCCGACGGACGTTTGGTTAGTTAGTAAATTTAAGAAGAAAAAAAAAAAAAGGTAAAATTCTATATAACGCATTTGAGGGGTGGAGTTTCTCCCCCTTACCCTCCTATGAAACATTTTCAAACGAAAATAATAATAAAAAAAAAAGATCAGCGATATGCTCATTTCACGTTAGCTGTGTGTATATTTATTGTAAATATACCTGTGCCCGCCAAAAGGTGGGGTGTCGGGGAACAGAGGGTGAAAACAAAAGAATTTTTACGAGTGCCTGATTGTCGGCTTTATTCTTCGTCTTTGTTCCAGTGAAAAAAAAAAAGGAATACGTTTTCCACGCGGCTATGTACTGCAAAGTTGATTCCTATCCGTTAGGGTTTTTTTTTAGCCCCGTAATGAAAGGTTCTTCCACATCGTCAATGCCTTAGAACCAATCAGGAGTACCTTGATTTCTCTACAGACTGACCGCCGCCACAACTGATAAGGTATAAAGGAAAAGAAAAATGATATAAACCAATCAATCAATAACAAGTTGTTTTTTTTTGTTTATAAAATTTTCTAGGAACAAGTGTGTGCTCTGCGTGAACCTAGAACTCCTCAAAATGATTACGCATTTATGAGTCATCGCATTTAGATTTGCTTATTTTTTTTTTTTGTTTGAAATGCACAAGCTACGGTTGTTTTAATGCTGTATCGATTATTCGCCATGACAAAGCCCTTTCTTCTTTATTAGAAATTTCCCTTGATTGTGCGCGTAGCCGATTGAATGCTCTATTATTTTTGTGTGTTGTAAATGCAGATTTTTCTGCCCTCACGGCAAAGAGAAAAGAACAGAATCACGACCGTCATCTCTTTCGATTCCCTTACGCCTTTTTTTTTTAAGTTGAGTTTTGGGTTTCCCCCTTTATTGTTGTTAGCTATCGTTAGATCTTTTAAAGTTAAAAAAAGAAAAGAAAAAGAAGTTCTTTTTATGGTTAATACGTAACAGTTTGCTGAGTTGCAGTTGTAATAAAACAAAAAGTTCTAGGACCCCAACTGGCAATCCTAAATTGGATCTCTTTTATTATTACGATCTCCTCTTTTTTTTTTTTTTTTTCGCTTGGGCCAACATTTTTGTTTTAAACATACCATTAAAAATTTGTTAAATTTTTTCATTCGTATTGTTATTACAATTCCTGGAAAGACATAAAAACGAAAACAGTTATCTTTGACGATCTTTCGCTGCCATTTCTGTTGTGTGGCCTAATTTTGGACCACAAATCGTAACGACCCTCAGCGCTAACCCTAACAGAAGAACCCTAGTCCCTACTTTTTTTTTTTTTTTAACACTCTATAGCAATCAGAATGGACCATCGACACCAAATGCTACGGGTCCACCACATTTTTTTTTTCTTCCATTTTAATTCACGACAATAAGAACTGAGAATTGTAATTATTATCAGGTAAGAAGTTGAAATTCAGGTATATATGTACAAAAAAAGAGAAAGGCTTCGTCACAGATGAATGAAAAGAAAAACCCATCGAAATCATATCTGCATTTTTTTTTTTTTTTTTTTTTTGTTTTCTCCCTCCTCGTTTTGGTCTTGTCTCTCTCGTGATGAGGCAATTTAACCCTCACCTGTTTCCCGCATCGGTCATATATCGGATATTCTCTCCGCACTCGGTGTGATTATTATTGTTATTACCACGGTGTATAACGCATATATATATACGTATATGCGCTGACTATTCCCCCTAACACGTAAATGTATGTGGTAGCCATTGTTCGTGATGGACGATGATGGAGCATAAAATGTCACGCGTGCGTTCTCACACCTGTCGGGACGGGAATAAGCCAAAGCATTTTGCCACTGGCCAGATTTTGACTCTTTTCTCTCCACGAATTTTTCTTTTAACCGCGTGAGTGTCCAATATAAAAAGAACGACGTTTGAATATACGACCCCTCCGGTTGCGTCTGGCATTCACACAATCCACACTGCAGTATAGCAGCAAAAAGAAGTTGATGTTAGACTGATAAAACGAAGAAATCCCTCTAGAGCCAACAGCAGCTGGCGCCATTTTCTTTATTTTTCTTTTACCTGTCTCCCTTTTTGCTTCGTTTGATGTCCAACACGCCAATTTTTTTTTTTTTTAATATGAAACGAAACAGCACATTTCACCTAAAGGCGACAGCGCCAGCCAACTGCTTCTGGAATTCATTGAACCACGTCACCGAAACTCCAGCTGATCAAAGCATTTCTAAAACTGACGCCATTCGGATATAGAGTCATTAACCTATATTTCAACAACGAACTCGGCTAATATATTTCTATTATCATACCATTTAATATATAGGCTACGTATTTTTTTTTTTTTGCACGATCATCAGACAAGCCGCTTTTGAAATGGCAGTAAAAAAAAGCAAAACAAGGGAGCCGCAAGACATCCTCGCATCTGGGTGATATGACGATGAGAAGCCAACCTCCCCCCCAAAAAAAGGAGAGTTTGAATACGAGGCGGCATAATAATAAACCAAAAAAAAAAAAAAAAAATGTTGTTATCTTTCAGTGTCTCGTTTGAGATGACGGGCGAGAAAAAAAAAAAAAGCAAACAGCTCTCTGGAGAAAGGATGTTGATGCCCGGTGTGTGTGTGTGTGTGTCTCCGATTGCTTTTTAATGGTGAGACACACACCGGTTGACGCGTACGTCTGTATACCCACATCTTCGTTTTGGAAATGTTTTTTTTTTTTTTGTCGAGACGGACTCTTGTGTACACTGAAAAAAAAAAAAAATTAAATTAAATAAATATAATGAGAAAGAAATGGATTTTTTTTTCCGACTTATCCCCAATTGGCTAGGGCAAGAAAGTCGTCCGGCCTTCAATTGATTTCACCGCGCCCAGTCAAAAGCGAAATATTTTCAAAACATTAGGGACCTGTTATTGCAAAAATGTCCGTTTTTTAAAATTATTTTTTTTCCTTGTTTCCAATTTCACTAATGGCTTAGCGAAAAGTGGGTAAAGTCACGTCATCGATGTAACGGGGCCATCCGCCTCACCTCCCACTAAAACCATTTTTCCAAATCTCGTTTTCTTTCGGAGGGGTTCTTAATGATAGACAACCAAAATGTCGATGGCCTACATACATGTTTAACTGTAACGTACGAGTCCAACCAGGAAAGAAAAAAGAAAAAGAAAAAAAAAAAACAAACGGACCGGAAAATGACAATTTACTAAATGGGCTGGACTTAAACGCGATCGAGCTTTTCTGTTTAACCTTATCCTTTTGTTGATTTAAAAGAAAGAAAAAAAAAAAACGTTTTTAATCTTTTCGTTTGCCAAGTTTTTTTTTGCGTTGTCTTCTCCGTTTTCCCACGTAAGAAATGTAAATATGTTATTCGAAAAGGGGTCGTATACATCTATACGCAAAAGGCAAAACACAACACATCTTAACGTGCATAATACCCAGCTGTATAGCGGGAATGCAAACGAGTAGTAGTGGTAGCTTGAGATGGCACGGCAAAACTACTATATTTCCTTTTTTCTTCTCCTACCTTTGATGGCTTTGCCTTGATTTTCTCAGATACTGAACACAAGAAATAGACAAGGCAATAGGTTTTAACTGTTTGAGCCAGCACAACTCTCCAAGTCCGTTGCCCTTTTTTGAGTGCGTTTTATGGCGTCCATGCTGATGCGCTGGCCTGACAGAGAGTAGTTGTTCGCGCTGACCATTTCTCTCTGATCTACAACGTCGATAGCCTTCCGAACACGGACGAGAACCAAAAGCTATACACCGTTTTCTTGTAATACCACAGTTGTTTTCTTTTTTCTTCTTTTCCTCCAAAAAATTCAAAATAAATTATGTAAATTTTAACTCTAAAAAAAGATGAAAAATTCAACCCCTTCTCGTTGGAGTCTACATTTTAAGCTGATGTTAAAGTATATATATATATATACTGTATATACAGATATATATATTTTTTTTTTACCTATAGTAATACACTCTTTTACCTAGAGGTAGACGCCCAGAGGGGTTGTTAGGAAAAAGGGAAGATTTCGAGGAGAAAAATGAAAGAGGCGGAGATTTTTTTTTTTTTTTTTCTTCTGGGGCTTTTGCTACATGGCCCACCAAATATTGTGGTCGACCAAGAAGAAGAAGATGGTACATAACAAGGGGGGACCAATTGGTTCTCCTCCCCCACTCTCAAAGAAGAAGATCAACACACAAAAAGTTCTTCTTCTTTCCATATGAAATAGATGGGGGGGTTATAGTGCTCGGTTGAGCTGATAACAAAGAAAATGTCTGAAAAAGAAAAAAAACAGGGGGGGGGGGGGGGGGTTCGGAGTGGTTGGGGTTCAACAAGAAAAGTGCCCGATGAAATGATAAAAAAAAAAAAAAAAAAAAAAAAAACGTACGATGGCTTTGCGAGGTTTTATTTTCTTTGGCCGTGTTCGTGTTGAGGGAAATGGACATACAACGAGCACCACAAAAACCACTGGGCATCTCACCTCTGTCTATATGGGTGAAGTATCAGTGAAAAACCCCTACATCTACGCACCTTTTTTTTTTTTTCTTTCTTAAGAAGGTCAATAAATCGGACTGGAAACAAAAAAAAAAAAAACTGGAAATAAAAAGTTTTATCTCCGAAAATAGTTGAGGTAAAACTCTGCAATGAACCCCCTTTTTTTTTCAATTCGGGTTTTTTTTTTTTTAAGTCGAAAAAAAAAAATGAGAATTAATGAAGTCTGCTTTGTTTTTATTATCATCGCATTTTATTTCGGTTGTGGGCTTGATATACATACGAATTTTTAAATTAAAAAACCTTTTTTTTTTTTTTTTTGTACCGGTAGGATGAGTTTTTCGTCGAAGACACGGTAGTCGGTCCTATCGTCAACGGGAGTCGTCGCCGTCATCACTCGTTCGGAACTTGCTTTTGTCCTATTCCCGGAAATTCATAACAAGATCCCGTCTTTTTTTTCTTTTTTTTTTTTAACTTGAAAAACGACTCGTGTGTAGTGGCATTTTTGATTGACTCTACCATGAATTCATCATTCCGTCTTACATACATATTATTTTTTTTTTTTTCGATTAAAGTTTTTGACCGGTTGATTAGCTTTTCATGATTTCCTGATCTCCGCGCCAAATTACTGCAAAGGTCATTAATCTTGTGTTTTTTTTTTCTTTGAACAGAATTTATTGTTAAATGAACAATGAAAAATTCAGTAGAAAATTGGGACGAGAAATTCGAGTTTTTGCCACGTACTCCTCGAGTCCTCGTCGTTGCCGTCACGAAATTAATGATTAGGAAAAACAAAAAAAAAATAAGAAAATAAAGAACAAGACAAAAGAACACGAGAATAAATAAGACACACGATCGAATTACAAAAATGAAATGTCCAAGCCCCTAACGGAATAAATTATAACACATGCTGGCTCCGGCCAACCGGTCGGATATATTCGAGATTGGATAAGAAAAAGAAGAACTAAAAACACGAATAAAATAAATTTTAATTAAAAACTAAGGGAAGAAAAGGGATTCAAAAAACAAAAAGAAAAACGCTGAGATCTTTGGCGTGCGACGATTGGATGGTGCATCCGACGCGCGTCCAACATTTTCGGTTGCATCCGGATATGCATGTCATCGCAGGCTGGCCAGCGTTCGATAAAGCTTCGCCTCTCAATTGCCAATTAACGTTATGGAATGATGTAATAATAAGGGGAACTAATAAGGAAAAAGAAAATAACTCGCAGCGTGAATAAGAAGAGAAGCACACCAAATCATAATTATGTACACGTAGCCCTAGGCCACTAACTGACTTGTTCTATTAATGTGCACCTCATTTGAGAGACGAATCACGCGCAACATCCAACCTACTGCCACGCGTTCCCGAATAACCAAACAAACATTTTTCTGTTTGACCATTTCAGATAAAAAGGAAAGTCGGCATATGTCAGCTTTACGACTAATGCGTAAAGTGAGAACGAATTTTTTATTTAATAAATAAAGTGGGGACGGGGGGGGGGGAATCTACTTTGGAGAAGAAAAATCTTGGCCAATCTAAAAAAAAATCATCGACAGAAGGTTTTCGTTATTCTTTTGGCTGCATGTTGGAAATAAAAGATGACGGCACACGGCGACTTGCAGCTGTTACGGCAAAACAAAAAAATGTGCGATGAAGGTTGGATATAAAAACAAGAATGCATTATAGCCATGTACTACACAGCACATTCTTGATATGTTAAAATGTATCCGGCTACGTGATGAGGGGAGAAAAAGACACAGAGAGAGAGAGAGAGAGAGAGAGAGAGAGGCCTATGGGTAAAGAAAATGAATATTAAAAAGGCCCAGGCACACAGAACAATTCGTGTATTCAAATGTGTATAGGAAACTAAAAGGGGACGAAAAGGATCGATGGCTAGACGATACGATGATGCATCGATTTGAATGGCTAATGAAACTGTGAAAAATCATTCTGTTGCATATTCAGAGATTTCTTTTTAGTTGTGGTTTAAACATTTTTCTCCCCCCCCCCCCCACCCCTCCCTTTCGTTGTGGAATGTTTCCGGTTTCGCAGAAGAAGAAGAAAAAAGACAAACATTCCTCCGTTACACCAGCCAGTGGATGAAGAGAAGGAATCTCAATTGAATCATATAACTATCAAAATCTACGTCAGACGGGTTCTCGAATGACCAAATACTAAGAACAACTCACGAACACCCAGAAGCACAGCTCATAAATAATGAAAAAAAAAAAAAACTAATACATTTTATTTTGAAATCGATGGCGTCGTTGGTGAACTGAACCGATCTAGCTCAGCATTAACATCGTGTGTTGGACGTCGACCTGGCCACCCGTGAAACACCATGCTCGATTGCCTCCCCCCCCCATCCATTGAGAGTATACTCTTTCTCTCTGAATGCATTACATGCCATCACAATTCACAAAGAAATTCCATTGCAATTGTCCAGTTTCTAATTCGGAGTTAACAGGCCGTACATAGTTCCTAATAAAACAAACCTAATTATTAGGTTGTCAAATAAAACTTAAAAATAAAATCAAAGCGAATTTCTATACGTTAAAAATAATAATAAAACGAACCGTATCCCCTCCCAATTAAAATCTATTTTTAAAAATCTTAAAGTTGGACCTACACGTTTCGTGCCGTGTCAAGGCACCACGATAAGAATATTGAAAACAGATATCATCTTTTATTTTGTGTCTCTTTTCTACCATAACATATCGCCCTGCATCTATGGTGATTTTCTTTTTTAAACCTGTTGGTTCACTACCGGAATCGACGTTGTGTAATATAACGTATACGTACACGTCAATGTCTATACCCATCGGGCGGTCTATGAGGATGGATGGAGCCCGATCATCTCGGTGGCTCCACACGAAAAGTAACAACAACAACAAAAAAAAACAGTAGTTTCAAATAGCCAAGAAAAATACGTGAGAGGCACGCCGACCGGTTGGGTTTGTCTGGATATATATATTTTTTATACATACAGCAGCTTGGGTAATAAAAAAAAAAAAAAAGAAAATCAAATCCGGTAGCTGTATTACGGCTGCAAAAGCAGCTTCCTGTAAAGAAAGGAAAACCTTTTGTGGTGCTGGAAGGTATTCCATGATTTATTTTCTTCTTGTTTTTATTTTATAGCTCTAGACAAGGCAAAATGTCAAAGAGCGAAAAAGAGATTGAAATGCGCATATATTATGCGCTTTTTTTTTTGTTTTGTTTTGTATTTACAATAATAATAATTCTTGACCCGAGCTTCAATGAATAGCAATCAGGTGATCATCAGTCACGTCCAAACGCTTGTTCAAGCATATGCCGTGTTTTTGTTTTCTTTTGCATTTCAGGGCGTGTTTGATGTGAGCACAAACAACAGCAAAAAAAAAAAAAAAAAAAAAAAAGACGAAAACCTTCAATCTGCGCTAACCAGCAGGAAAATTTAAGATACATAAAACGAAAAATAAATAAAGCAAAAATAAATAGAAAATTGGACAAAAAAAAAATGTCTAACCTTTTAAGAAACGAAACAAAACCTATTTTTCGAAGAGAAAAAAAAAATAGATATAAAATAACGGATATACACGAGATGCAGTCAAAGGACTTCCCGCCTCATTACGTATGCATCAGGTTTTTCTTCTTCTTCTTCTCCTTGTTTCCACCCTGCGTTGTTGCTATTCGGCAATCACCTCGTCCGTCGCTCTCTCCATTCGTCCATTCTTTCTTCTTTTAAATGCCTTCCACTCGCTATACGTAGAATAATAAAATGCGCAACTCACTTATTGCCCCGGCATCCAAGAAAGCCCGGCTATATCCTCCACTATATCTCTCCTCTTTCTCTCTTCTCTCAACGAGTGTATAATAAATTCATTTCTTTTCTTTTTTTTTTTTTTTTTCGTTTGGTTCCTTTCTTTTCTTCGACCCGCTTTTCATTCGCTTTCTTATAATATATAATATATTTTTTTTTTCGTTATTTCGGCTGCTGCCCTCACCGCTGTCCCGCCACTCGTCGACTCGGGGTCCGCGGATGAAAAAAAAAGAACACGCAGCCCGCGCTCAGCTTCTAACCACATGACGCATCAATTCTGCATCACCGCTGTTGTATAGCGCGGCTGCTTGCCATTGCCTAAGAAGTGGATAGAGGAGGGGGAGGCTTTTGTTTTCTATTTTTGTTTTTGAAATGAACAGAAAAAAATTCCAACGTCATTCCTCGTTGCATCGAGCCAATGAAACACATGTATAAGCGGCTACTTTTAAAATCTTACGGGTATGTATGTAAACCCCCCCCCCCCCAAAAAAAAAAAAAAAAAAATATAATATTTATATAATATAGAAAAATAAAGACTGGGCATATATACGTTGCGCACCTGTTGCCGATCGAGTTTCACTTTAGGACTTTTGGTTTTCCATTTCAAAACTGTCACTCCTCTTATTGCTTTCTGACTGCATGCGCATAATAGAGTCTGCTATCCTTCTCTTTTTCTTTTTATTTTTGAGAGCTGTTACCTTGGTCATACCTGACCAGAGTATACAATTTCTCCCGCAAAGGAATCCTATTGGGGTAAACAAAAAAGTATGGCTTGTATAGAATCATCATTGGCGGGCGACGGGCAAGGCTGTATCATTATGATTCATCATGCCAACGCTAAAAACAAAAAGAGGATCGACTTTTATGATACGATGCGTCTTACAAGTAATAAATAACCAGGCCAACAGATGAGAGGCTACATCGCTGCTGGCCCCCCCCCCCCCCTCCTCCCACACACGGAGATGGGAGACAGCAAACAAACATCTTTTTTTTTTTTTTTTTTTTTCTTTAAGAGAAGAAAAAATTCTTTGGCGAGTTATTGTGAAGAAAATTATATTTTAAAAAAGAAATAAAGAAACTTAAAAGAAAGAGCCGCACACGGCGTGCGATGCGGTAATAATGGATTATTCCGAATCGTGCACCATCGCTGTAAGAGAACAAGATGGAGAGCGACCATCAAGAAAAGATTTTTTTTTTTCTTTCTTAACATATTCATACGTTGAATATCCAGATGGGCGAAGGAACTATTTTTGAATCGTAAATTGTCTTATGTTCCCTTTTCTTTTTACGATGGTTGGGCATATGGTAGAGGTCGCAGGTCAACTGATGGCCAGTTACCCAACAAATAAAACTTGCGTGGCTTGCCAATTTGGCGAAAAAATGGAGAAACAAAACCAAAAAAAAAAATTTTTTTTAAATGAGAGCCTGCCCAATCATGTACAACCCACCGGAGAAGGTTAAAAGATATGTACGGGTGGGGTGAGCCCCCTGTCGTAACCGACGCCACACGCACAGTCTCGAAACCTCACAACGTGCCAGTAAGACGATGCCTCGTAACAACATCATTTTTCTCCCTCCTTGTTGCTCTGCTCGGCTGCTACGTTTGAATGAACGCGACTGCGTGTTATGCCAACTTGAAATTCCCTCCACTCATAGGTCGGGTTAGGCCGTGGTTTGCGGGGGTGACACGACGATGGCGGCCGGGACCTACAGCGAAAAATTCATAACAAAGAATTGTTGCCTTATGTGTGTTTCTGTCTGTGGCTCTGCGAGCTCGTTAAGAAGCCATCCGCCATTTGAGGAGTAAAGACGAGAAGATGACGGGTATACGCATACAATTTTACAACAAGTTTAAGAGAGAGTCATCTTTCTTCATCAACTGTTGAAACTACATGGATGCATAGTAGTTCGCAGAACGGCAAACTGTGGTGTCGCCTAACAAGGACAACAACAACACGTAGGAGGAAATACTTAGAAAGAGACGGGAATTGTAATATTAAAACAAAAATGCGAATAGAATCAACAAAAATACAGTTGGGAGAAAGAAAAAAAAAATGGTTGGGAATTGTTTTTGTTTTTTATTCCGGTTGTAAAACACGAGGACGAGTCACGTCTAAAAACAAAATCTGAACAGATTAGCCGGACAAATTCTTTTACTAGCAAATATAAGTGTAATCATATTGCACTTGCTATTACAAGTTTATCGTGATTTCTCTTTTTTTTTTTTCGTATTATTTACAGTACCGCAATGCATCAAATCGTCGTTCACGTTTATCTTTCATTCGCAACATCACGGCAAGTTCAGAATAGAGTTTACCTACGATTTCAATTTCACGCTTTTTTTTTTTTTTTACAAAAGAGGGGAATTTTTTTTTTGAGCCTGTTGTGTTATTATTTGCAGGAGAGGAGGGGGAGGTGATCCGTGTGATGGATGAACGACCGGTTTTTTTCTAATGTAAAAAAAAAAAATATATCTTCCTTTGGTTCCGGAGATTCTCTGAAGTGTATGTGTGTGTGTTTTAATTTTTTTGTTTTGTTTTTTGAAAGACAGACACGACGGGAAGCTTTTGTCTTATCGCAAAGCCCAGCCAAAAAATTGTTATGGAAGGACGCCCAGTGGTGGACCGAAAGTGCTGCTGCTCTGCTCTGACTGTGTGTGTGTGTGTGTGTGTGTGTGTGTGTGTGTGTGTGTGTGATGCGCGCACATTTTGAAACACAGCGTGGGAAGTATCCGTTGGCCGCAATCCCAAAAAACCAAGAAAGTCATCTTCAAAAAGGGAAAGTTTTAGATGCACCATCAACAATCCCGTACAGCAAATATCACACAACAACCATAAACCAACACCCAACCAAAAAAAAAAAAAAAAAAAAAAGGCATTTACCACCCTGCCCCTAAGACACAAATTTTATTTCGATTTCGTTCACTCATCAGGCTCAGATGAAGATTGTTGACAAAAAGGAGACATAGTTTTCGTCATATACTCGTTGTTGGTGATGGCATTTTCGGGTGTGAACACGACATTTTACGACGTGTGTGTGTAAATAGTTTTCACGCTAGAGGACAAGGATTAGTATTTTTTTTTTCAAAAATGGGACCACTAGTTGAAGCTTTGCCATATAATGAGACACGACCGTGTTTGTAGCCGAAACGTATGCCCTCAAAACCAACAAACAAAACAGACGCAACGAAAAAAAAAAAAAAAGAAGTAAACGCGACTGATGTGTGGCATCGAATAGAAAAAACGGCAGGGAACCATTTTGTATAGATAACACGACGCGCGAGATTTTCATCAATCCATCATTCTTTCTCACGCGTTGTTGACTTGCCTCCTCGCCGAGAAGTCTTGAGGAACGCTTCGTTCTGGGTTCTTAACGCAGAACGGGTTTATTATTGTTGTTGGTGTGTCTTATCATGTACGTACCATCTCTGTGTGTGTGTACCGTCTGTGGGTTTTTCGTGTACAGACACACAGACAAAAGAGAAATGCCGTGAAATACAAAATCAAATATATCCCGCATGAGATGTTTTCGCTATTCGTTCTAAATAAACGAATAAAATGAAGGAACAAAACGGACGCACATATTGCACGCTGCAGTAGCCCGGGATAGGATATGGACATGAAATACAATACGTAGACCTGTCGAGAAATTCGATTGCGCACGTAAAGCTTCTAGAATAGAAGAGGAATGCAGTCAGAGTGTGTATAATGTATGCGTGAGCTGGGCTGGGCCAGCCTGTTGCTACTGATGCGATGATGATGATGATGACCTGCACGACGCATGCAAGCGCACTTTGAATGTGTAATTCAATATCGACGATATATAGACGATCAACTCTCGTTGGAAGAGGAGAAATATAATGACGATTGGGCAAGAAGAGGAGGGCCATAAGTATCAGACAAAGAAACCCAGAAGGCGAATATAGAAAAAGATACCCATGTAATTATTATTACCATTAGATTTCATATGCACGTCAGTGTATATATATATATATATATGTCCTGACTGGCTATTGGAGGAATCGTGTTTCCAACAGCAGTCAATAGCCAAGCCAGACCTTTTTTTTTCCTTCTTATTGTTGAAACATTCGACAAACATTTGAATTTTTGGCCATTTAAAAGGGGAAAAAAAAGCTAATTTCCAGGTGGAGTTCACGAATCATGATAACGATGATTAGATTCCACGTAGACGTTATTATTTTTATTTTTTGCCGCTCGACTCCCGCAAGGTCGTGACTGTGGGGTTGCTGCTGATGTTAAAAAGGCACGCTGCGCTATGATCGGCACAGGTATATATTTTGGTCCGTGCGCGCGGCTGACACACGCCGCGGCGCAATAAATTTCAAAAAAAAAAAGAAAAAAAAAAAGGGAATAGCGCGCGGTCGATCGGCCAACACAATACAAAATTTTTGTTTTCTGTACGAAAATTTATATTTTTTATTTCTCACACGTAGGATGTGTTTTGTGTGCATCATCTGGTGAGTCTGGGGGGGTGGGGAGGAAATAAGAGGAGAAGAAAATGAAGGTTCCAGGGGAATTTTCTCGCTGATGGATGTGACTTGAAAGGATGACATCAGAGACATGAATGGATGGGCTTTCGATCTTTGGTTCTTCCTTCGCATCTCTTTTTTTTTTTTCATTTTGCATAACAGTAAACATACCCTCGTCGTGAGAATTCGACAACAAAAAAGCGAACAAGACGAAGAAGAAAACGAACTTGTTGTCCCTTCTTAGCGGGGCCGACAAATGGCGACCTGTATCTTACCGTCGTTTGTCATTTGCGCTGCAACGTGCCCGCCAGGTTTACTTCCTTACGGTCTTTGCTACCTCCACTCCCTAATCCTCTTTTTCTAATCAGGCATTTCTGACGGGCTAGTCATAAATCACGGTGAACACAGTCACGGATGCGATTTCTGTTTGGATTACATTTTTCTTTTCTAACGTTCGGGAGTGGCAAACGCCATCTATGGAATACGCAATCATTCGTTATTTTTACGAAAAGAAAACGTCAATTTGCATTTTACGTTTTATTCTTTGTGGGATTGCAGGTTCCTTCTTTTTTTTTACGTGACGTGGGTTATGGGAGAGAGGACGACAGGTAGAAGGACCCATTACATTCTGATGCCATTATCACAGGCTTTTAATAATAATAATAATAATAATAATATAAGAAAGATGTAGTTGATGTTTGGATTGCGCCGGGGTCAAGGCGAAAATGACGAGAAACCCAAAAGATATCTACTGCAACGTTGCGATGGCGAAAATCATTGGCAACAACAACATAAAAAATGGCGAGGCGGAAACGACCGAAGGGAATGACGAGATTAAAGTCGACAATAGAGGCGGTGGAGAGATTGACGTTCGCTTACTTTTAAAGAAAGGAAAAGAAAAAAAAAAAAAAAAAAAAGGCGACTTGCGAACTTAGTCAAATGTTATGTTCTGGTAACTAGAATTGGCCGGAGGAGTTTGGCCCTTCAGACCAGACCAGTACTGAAGTACGGAAGATCGAAGACGTTCAGAAAAAGACATTTCCGGTGCTTCTTCCTCTTCGAAATCAAAATCGGCCACTTCTATTCTTAAGCTACAAATAGTTATGAAATGAATTAAATGTTGTCGAATTAAATGAAGAATAATGCAAGATAAGGTAAATTATTGGACGTACTTGCGGCGGGTGTAAAAGTAAAGTCCAATACCAAACGCAATGCTGACGATGGCGACACAGGCCGATGCGATTGGAACAACCACGAGTGAGAGTTGCGCTTTACGGTCAGCTAAAAACGGATTTCCGTCAACATTGTATCGGACTCCTCTTTGTCAACTATTTTTAAGTCGATAGGGAAATACCTTCATAAATGTTGACTTTGAGGGGAATCACTTGGTAAAATACTTGATTATACAAAACGACGGGCAGAATATACTGGCCAGGGCTACTGAAATAGTGCAGCAGCTGGAGTTCGCAGTTATTTGTTTTGATGGGCAGTTCGCAGCTTGCATTAGCTAGAGAAAATACAGTTCTATTATACAATTTCTTTAAGATAACATCCCGTCCTTTTTCATTACTTGTTTCGTTCATAAACCCGTCAAACGCCCAGCAGTAGTAGAACGGGGCTGATCCATTGCACGATATGTTCATGTTCATTATGTCGCCGTGCTTGAGCCAATTATTTCCGTGAATAGACACATTACTAACGGGGTCTGCGATTTCGGGAGATGGAACTGTCAACCTTATGGCTTTACAACAAATGTAAAATGACCTACCTCGAGCTTGCAGTTCCAAAGTAAACAGAGCAACCTTGTAGCCGATGAAACGCTGATAATGAATATAGCCGGATCTACGTTTGCTCAGAGCGAGAGAAACGTTTCTTGACGGAGTTATCAACGACGAGGTTTCGGGTGTCACCGTAGGCAACACAGTTGGAACCGTTGTCGACGTTGTTGTTGATGGTGGAGTCGTCGTCGTCGTCGTAGTTGTTGTGGTTGTTGTCGTCGTCGTCGTGGTAGTAGTTGTTGTTGTACCTAATGGAATAAATATGCTTTACATTCACTAATTCTTTAAAAAGTGATAAATAAACTAAAATAAATGCAGACATACTAGTTGTTGTTGGTACAGCAAATGTTGCATACACATCAACCATAACAGTATGATTTTTAACTTCTGTGAAGTTGAACTTTAAAACTGGTGTTTTCGTAGTACCATAATTGACATCATTCACAAACCAATAAAATACTAGATCTTGGGCTTGACTAAGAAAGTCTTCAGGGTCATGAAATTTAACCACAAGTTGTGTTTCTTCCCCTGTTGAAACAAAGTGGGGTGACACATGCTGAGAAGAATTTTTCTGGATGGCAGCTATATGTCCATTCAATGTTTCTGCAGAATAAATTACTATTTATTAAGGGTGTCTGAAATCATACTAAATACCAATACCGGTAAGCTCAAATTTGGTAGTAGCTGATCCTTGAGGCATGGGGAATATATATTCTTGCTTATAAACTGTAACATCCATCCTGTAATTGCCTTTTTTGTAATGAGAACTTGGATAGCTGACTGTATAGTTGAATATTACAGCATTCAAGGTTTCTGTCTGCATTTAGATCAATGATTAGTATACCGATCCATTTTAGTGTTATTCTTACAAATTAGCTTACTGTAAATGACAGTCCAAGTTCATCATAAAATATACAGTAGAAAGGACCAGACGGAATAACCCCGGAAGGATTGGACAACTTTACTGTGAAGGTTATATTAGCATCCAGAACAGCTGGACCATTATTTATCAAATCTACTCTTAATCTGTAACCTGTAAATAACAAACATATTAGAAAAGTTTTTAATAGTGTTTAGTGACATTGTTTTACCATAGGCATCTGAGACCAGGGGGGATGAAAAGAAGTAAAACAAAATAAAATAATATGAACAAATATTCATTTTTTTATTCGACGGGGAAGTAAGAGAATCTTGCATATTGAATTTTATCCGTCACTGATTTCGCCTCCTTGTTGCGACAGTGTTTTTTTCTTTCCTCTATTTTTTAACGAAATTCGATCATTCAGTGCCATCTGGGGGTCATTTACTTCTCACTTTTAAAATGCAAAAATATTTTGATCTATTACAAAAGAATAAGAAGAAAAAAATAAAAAAAAAAGTGGAAATATTCTTTTTTATTCGAAGACGTGCTCAAAGGTACGTGGTTCTCAATTTCAAAACTTTTGTTGTGACCTAATGTTTTATCAACTACGCTAACTACATTCAAAGATGCATTGATTTTTTCGTCTGCCACCTCCTTGGCTGTAAAACGTGACACTCGCCGAAGTAATTAACAAAAATGATCTCCACAAAAATGTTTTATTTGCGATCTATTGCAAGGTATGCAGTGCGTTTTCTGTCTATAATCTGGTACAATAAAATAATAATTTAAAAAATAGATCAAAGGCCTTAGTGTCCAGCAGCATTCGGTTCCGGACGTTAACTCAAGCAGCATCAGCCGAAAAAATACAAAGGATCGTTAGTGATATTTCGCAGTTAACTCTCATCGAAGTTGCAGAACTAAATCAAGTCTTAAAAACAACCCTTAAAATCCCAGATGCCCCAGTTATGGCATATGGTGCAGGTCCTGCTGCTGCCCCAGCTCAACCAAAAGACGTAGCATTTTTCAGATGAGTCATAGGCTAAACTCATAATATATGTATACATATATTTTTTTTTGCAGGAGGAAGAAGAAGCACCTAAGGCCAAAGCTCAGACAATTTTTACAGTCAAACTTACAAAGTATGATGAAGCTAAGAAAATTGCCTTGATTAAGGAAATTAAAAATATTGTGGAAGGAATGAACCTCGTACAAGTAAAGTATTAGATTTTATTTTCATTATACTAGTTAGGTAACAATTCCCCTTGAATAGGCCAAGAAGTTTGTTGAAACACTCCCTGCAGTTGTTCGAGCTGATATTCCTAAAGAAGAGGCAGAGAAGCTTAAGGATGCCATTGCAGCTGCTGGAGGTATTTGTGAAATTGTTTAATTTGAGTATGTTTTGTAGTCAAAGCCAATAAAAAAAATTTGAAAAACAATACATTTGAACAATTTAATAAACATCACTTAGCCATTTATATATTTCTAAATAGTGATTTAACAAATGAAGTGAAAATGATTTATATTATCTTGTAACTCAGTTCAAACCCAGGTTGATTAATGACATGATCTGATTGAAATATCAAAATAAGTTGGTTGGATGGAGAAATCAACGTTTCCGGCAAACTAAAACCGGAATGAATCAACAAAGGTAAATCTGTCAGCGGATCCATTATCTGAAAAAAAAAAAAAGGATATTAAGTATTTGTTTATCAGTCAAGTTTGATCTAGCCCAACCGTTAAGAAATCTCTTCCAGGTTCCGTCTGAAAAGACTCGAAGGTAATTTCAATTCGTTTGTCAATTTCAGCTGTAATAACCCATCGACATTTGGCTGATGATGGATAGTGTGCCGGGAAATCTGGAGTCTCAATAGTACCATCTGTGTACAGCACGCCTCCACACGCTGGAATAGGATCCATAGAATAGTAAAGCGCAAACCCAGGAAAGTTTAAGCTATTGTCAGTAGTGAAGCGAACAGTTGCTGTATTGGAGGTAGTCGTGAAAATCTGGCTCAAACTAGCATTCCCAGAAAGTTCGACAATCAACCGAGCTGAATTAGAGATTCCATCATAAATCTAAAGATATTTCAACACTTAGGCCGATGGCATTCAATTATGAAAACTTTAAAAATCTCTTCATACAGAAACACGGTCATATCCATGCTCAGTACTGAACAACTTGTAGAATTGGAAAAGAATCCTATGGGAAGGTTGGACAAGAAAATGCCATTTGCAATTAAGCATATCATCGTAGTTAGACGGATACTTCGGAGACGTGATGTTACCGAATGAATGGGTGACAAAACCACCGCAAACTATTGCAGTATTAAAACAGTTATAAAACAGAGTATTGTGAGAACAAAATCCTTGAATGCTTACAGCTTGTCGTTTCCGTAACATTCAAACTCGTTTCAGATATGCTGGCCTTGTCCGCGGTTGACGCCTCACCATGCCATAATAGCAAAACTACTAGGATTCGAACGGCAATGCCAATTGCGCGCATTCTTGAACACTCGCCGTGAAACACCGGAATGGTCCCAAAAGGTTCACATGCTTGGCCATTACGATAATAAAGAACTTTCTTTGTTTAACGATAACAAGTTTGACTAGGCGATAAAATTAATCCGCAGACGCGCAGATAGAGAAAAACATGAACATAAAAAGAAACATAGGGCAATACCGACGGTAAATCGATCTTTCCGTTCGACCATTGTGGCTCTGATAAGAGCCGTTGTCAAGTCAGAAAATGAAAAAGTTACAATAAGGTTGAGCAGAAAATATCGACGAGATGATTAGCCGCCGAATCCGTAAAGGGTGCGGCCCTGACGTTTAAGAGCGTAGACGACGTCCATGGCAGTTACGGTTTTGCGTTTAGCGTGCTCAGTGTAGGTAACAGCATCTCGGATGACATTTTCAAGAAAAACCTTTAGGACACCACGAGTTTCTTCGTAGATCAAACCAGAGATACGCTTAACGCCACCACGACGGGCAAGACGACGAATGGCCGGCTTGGTGATACCTTGAATGTTGTCGCGCAGAACTTTGCGATGCCGCTTGGCGCCTCCTTTTCCCAATCCTTTACCTCCTTTGCCGCGGCCAGTCATCTTGAAATGTGATGTTATCTAGAGCAAAGGTGAAAAATGAATATCGAAAATGAAGGGAAATTGTCAGCTTATATACGCCGCAAGCCTAGCGGCATAGCTTCGCAATTCTCTGCTAATTGCTTTCTAGGCCTTTCTACTGCCCCTAAAAAATCACCTAGGGCAGGTAGAAGCAAGGAGGTTAAGTAAGCAACATACTTAATTTCAAGGCGACTCATTTTCAAGGCAACAGTCATAATCCCTACCCTTTACTTCCTAAATCTTTACTCTGCCTCCATCACAGGCCGACTGTTGCAAAAAGCAATAAACTAGGCAAATGTGGTTCAGATTACGAGACTCCTTTATGCGATAACGTTAAAAAAAATTGAAAGTGCCCCAAATTCTTCCAAAGTCGGATGCAAATTTCGTTTTCCTTTTCTGAAACAAACGTGTGAGATCAAGGGGGTTGCTCACTGCAGAAGGTCTCGCGCTATGTTTATGGTGTAATTTAGCCTTTAACAATGGCACTGTTTTAGATAATGCCAGTCTCACAGTTCTTTTGTCAAGGACCATCCCGCCTAGGGTAGTTAGGCGATATTGCATATTGCTTAACTGGAATCTCATAAATTCTGGCGAATGTAATTTGAATGCCGGAAACACTGCCACGTGAAGGGTGTGGTCTTGCTACAACTGCCAGTATCCCAGACTTGAAATGATTTCATTTTTACTATCGACCAAAACGTTCTTCTTCCTTTAAGCGCCACGAGGAAGATACCATGCTGGTGCAAGATAACTTGTTCAGTCTCAAGGCCGGCAAGTTGCTGGAGCCAAACAACACAAAGGCTCTCGTACATTGCGCCATTTGCGCCGAATTGAGATAACTCGCAGGAAGAAACACGTTTCGCTAATTGTTTTCACATGTAAATTCGATTTTATCAAACGGAATTTTCCCCATCTCATCTCTCGGCGAGAAACTTGAATCTTACAATCTCATCCTTCTCATCGGAAAGGGGAAATGTATCCAGAAAGTCGAACGAATGGAGCACAACTTTCGATTAAAACGTTTTCCCGTTCACATTCTTCCATTCCAATAGATTGCGATTCAACCCGAAACGCTCTTACGTTGTTAGTTTGTTTTGAGACGTGAATCCCAGGCATAAACCTTGCCTTGATGTATGCACACATCTTGTTATTATCGTAAAAGGAGAAGCTTTTTATCACTTTTCCATCGTCTTAAAAAGGAAAGGATGGTGACATTAGAATTCCAGTCGCAAAACATAGTATAAACAGTTCTAGAACAGTAGACGATTGATTTTGATCGGCATAACCTTGAAAGTGTCATCTACATACTTACCTGCATTTATAGTTCGCGGCATGAGCCGATGAGTGAACGGATCTAGCGGGCTTGTATCTGGGTGGAGTCGTTCATTGCCTTTTCGATGGCGTCCTCAAAAACTAAAAGGAAGATTCCCTAGTCGAGTTTCGGAAAGTCCGTCAAACGACCTTCGCGTCTTCTTTTGTTTTTCTTTCTTCTCGGCGTTTCGTTTTGGCTCAGTGCAAGATTACCGTCTTGAAAGTGATTGTTATGGATGGATAATTAATCTTGCTAGCCAATTCCCCACAAGCGGATTTGATAAATAACAACGTATATAGATACTTGGATATGCACAGTGGCTCGTTTCGTAGTTATATTATAGCTAGCAGATATTTATTTCGAAATAAAAATAAATCTTAAATAATGTAGAATAATGGCAAATGAAAGTTAGACGCTGGATGCGGGAGGGTGTGTCCATTTTGGGCCATCCGAGTTGCAGGCTTCTCGCCCGGAGCAAGGGAGCAGCTAGTCAGGATGCGAATGGGCCGCCTTAACACGCGCATCGCGGGTAAGAAACCTTGCCAAGGTTGTTTCCCCATTCTTTTTGGCCATGTTCAAACTTTGGCCGTGAAATCTGCTAGTCCGGGAAATTGGAAGACGAAACAAGACCGCCAATGCTACAATCACGGCGTGTGCCCAGAGATGGCTAGTATAAAAAGGCAGACGTGCGATTCTAGTCGACACTAGTTCTTCAGCTCCTGTTCAATTACTAGTAGCAAACATGAAACTTTTGGTAAGCTATTTCTCTTATTCATTTTTAAAACGAGAAACAATAATCATTCTGATATCTCTTCAGATTGTCGCCCTGTTCTTGGCTTGCGCCTCTGCCCAGTATTTGCCGTATGGCTATTACGGCGTTCCCATTCCAACTGCAAGCCAATTTCACGCTCAGGATGCGCTAGGTCAAGCTTCATTTGGTTATGCTTACCCAGGACAGGCCGCTACTAACTACCGCGACCCTTTCGGTAACCAAGTTGGCTCTTACGCTTACGTCAACCCCAACGGAAAGGAAATCCGCGTCAGCTACGTCGCTGATAGCCAGGGCTTCCGCGTCCTGTCCAACGATCTGCCTCAATCTCCAATCGATGAAGGCAAAGCGCCCGTTTTTGAAGGCAAGGCTCCCGTTTTTGACGGTAAGGCACCCGAGCCCGTACAGGACACACCTGAAGTAGTTGCCGCTAAGGCCGAGTTCTTCAAGCTGTTCAAAGAAGCTGAAACTGCCGCAGCATCCGCCCCAGCCGTCGAAGCCGCTCCCGTTGCTGACGCTCCAGTTGCCCCAGTTGCCGAAGTCGCCCCCGTTGTTGAAGCCCCTGTTGCCCCAGTTGCACCAGTGGAAGATGCCCCAGTCGTTGTCGAAGCGAAAGTAGCTGCTGCACCCGCTGCCGAAGTTGAATGGAAAGCTCCCGAGCCCGTTCAGGACACCCCTGAAGTCGTTGCGGCCAAGACTGAATTCTCCAAACTCTACAAGGAGGCCGCCGCTGCCGCTGACGCCGTTGATGAGGAAGGAAAACCTACTGCCGTTGCAACCCCCGTCGTGGTTGAGAGCGTACGCAGGAAGCGTCAAATTCCATTCTTCCCCGCAGCTTTTCCCTACGCCTCGGCTGTTTACCCTGCCGCTCTTCCCGCTGTTAGGTACGTTGCTCCCGCTCCCTTGGTAGGCAAGACCACCTTCAAGACCGTCACCGCCGAAGCTGACCTCACCGCGAAGACCCCAGCTGACACCAACAAATTTGACTTGAAGGAAAAGAGCTTCGACGTTGTTACCCCCCTTGCCTATCACCTGCCCTACACTTACAACTATCACTTCGCTCCTGCTGATGCCCCAGTTGCTGCTGATGCCCCAGTCGCCGTTGAGAGCGCCCGCAAGAAGCGCCAGGTCGTCGCTGTTTTGCCCAACAAGCAGTTCATCGATGATCTCCACTACAGGAGCGTTGACTTGAACCAGGACGGCCAACCCGACAAGGCTGTTCTCCCCGTTTACCCAACTTTCCACTACGCTGCTGCTTTTCCTACACTCAAGTACGTCCCATCCGCAGTTGCTCCCGTTCCGTTCGTGGCTAAGACCACCGTGAAGGCCGTCACTGCTGAGGCTGATCCGTCCGCCAAGACCCCTGCTGCCACCACCAAGTTTGATTTGAAAGAAAAGAGCTATGATGTTGTTACTCCTCTGGTTTACCCCTTCCCCCACGCTTATCCCTTTGTCGCTGCTGCACCCGCACCTGCTGCGGCCGCTCCCGTCGCCGTTGAGAGCTCACGCAAGAAGCGCCAAGTCACTGTCGTTCCCACCAGCCAGTTCTTCAGGGATTTTGCTTACAACAGCGTTGATTTGAACAAGGATGGTCAACCCGACAAAGCCGTTTATACTGCTCCCCTTGCTTACTCAGCATTCTACCCTTATCCCTATCCTTACGTTAACGGATTCTATGGTTGAATTGTTTTGTAACACAGCACTTGATCTGGACAATTAGAACGTACAAAACCTATAGCCGAATATGATTATCAACCCAACATTTGACGTGTGCCGATCACCTTGCAGTTCTACCATTTAGTGTACATTCTTTCAATTTTGTTTTTTGTTTTTGTTTTGTTTTTTTCCAAGGAAGAAAAGTTGGTGGTAGCTTGTTGAACTGTCTTTGAACATGTCAACAAGACGGAATATCCATACAATTGTTAACATTACACAAAATCAAAGACATTGCATCTTGAATTTTATGGCAGATGAGAGGCGATAAGTAATCGCGTTGGTCAGAGAATATTAGACGAGTGGCACCGTTACCAGTTCCACGTAAAAAGATCAACGTACTCATAAATAACAGTGAACGGGCAGTTGCCATGAAATCAACCGGTTTTAGTCATTACTAATTTTTTTAAAGAATAAGAGCCATGGGCATTGTTATACAAACCAGTTAAGACTCCCGTGATTCTTCGAACTGTACTGCAAAGGTCATTGTTTCTACAAAAGAACATGGCAAATAAACATGGACAGAAATTAATTTTTAAAAATTGCACACTATTTAGTGACGGTCTCAATAAATAGCCGGAAGCATTCCGTCTTTTTCAAACGCGATAGATTCCAACGGTAGTCACTTTGGTTTGATAAATGCGAGTCCTTGTTTACGTCACCCTCTTTAGATAACTGCCATTCGCAATGAAATCTACACGAAAGAAAGCTTTCAGAATTCAGTTTTGAACTAATCAATCAGTCAATACACTGAAGACAGTGTCACTCGAAATGATAAAATCAGTGCCAACAAGACAGGGCGTTTCCTCCGCTCGAGCTATTGGCTCTATCCAGGTAGTCCACTTGAAGGTACACGTCAAAGACGTTCACTAAGAACGCTCACTTGACCGTCAATACCTCCAGATGGCATTCTCAGAGATAGCCTTAAGGAAAGGATATTTGCAAATCGCCACAAGAAACATCATGTCATGATTTCACAACTCTGACACACGCATCGTCTACAATTAATGCAAAGGCTATCCTCCAACGGCGTGTAATACACCACGTTTATCTCATTTATATTATAGTTTACATTAAATTGACCTAACAGTCGGCTGAATGACAATCAATAAAACATTTAAACGTCATAAAACCAAAATGATTTTTGAGGTCCTTGTTTGAGAAGCTCTTTGCAATTGGGGATTTATTAATACCATAACGGAACATTTGAAAACAATTTCAGAAACAAAATGTTTCAAAAAATGATGGCACACGCAAAACGTGTCACACGCTGATACGGGTGTGGCTCATGAAAAAAATAAAAGCGGGGAATTGCTAAAGCAAAAAAAAAAAAAGCGCGATAACTACACATACTCCGGTTTTTCAAGGTTAATGCGGATCCACCCAAGAACGTTAGTTTGACCATGAAATCAACAAAACAAAAAACGAAGTTCATCTTCGTCAAACAAAACCAAGTGTACCACGCCTAGTCCTTGTTAGAAAAATCCAGAATAACGCTACATACTTTTCATATAAAAAGACGATTGAGAATCAAACTCGGCACTTGATTTGCAGCTTCTGTTCTATTCAAGCAGTCAAAATGAAAGTCTTGGTAAGCCATATTGTCTTTGTTTATTACATGTAGCATAAAAAAAAAAAAACATTAGATAGACATCAACTTAAACTTATTATAAAATTTGTCCTTACAGATCCTTAGCGTTTTCTTGGCTTGTGCCTCTGCCCAGTACTACCCAATTGGCTACTACCCCGGTTTCACCAACCAATACCACGCCCAGGATGTTCTCGGACAGGCCTCGTATGGTTTCTCTCACCCCGGACAGTCTGCTGCCCATTACCGTGACGCTGCCGGAAACCAAGTAGGATCTTACGCTTACATCAACCCGGAAGGCAAGCACGTCAGCGTTTCATACACAGCTGATCACAGAGGTTTCCGCGTTTTGTCCAATGACTTGCCTGTTGCTCCCGTGGCTCCCGTTGTCGAGCTCAAGTCTCCCCAACCCGTTCAGGAGACCCCTGAAGTAGCTGCTGCTAAAGTTCAGCTCTTCAAGCTCCAAAGGAAGCAGCATCCGCAAGCCGTACTAAGCGCCAGGTTCCTGTCTACCCGGCTGCTCTGCCATACACCGCTCCTTACTATCCCTTCTACCACACCGCATTGCCCGCTGTTGCCGCTCCTTTGGTAGCTAAGACCACCGTGAAGGCCGTCACTGCTGAAGCTGATTTGACTGCCAAGACTCCAGCTGACACCAACAAATTCGATCTGAAGGAAAAGAGCTATGATGTTGTTACTCCATTGGCGTACCACACTCCATATTTCTACTCTTATCCTTTCTACCCCGCTGCTGCTGCCGCCCCCGTCGCTACCGAGAGCTCCCGCAAGAAGCGACAGGTTCCCTTTTTGCCTTACAGCACGGGTTTCTACCACCCCGGTGCCCAGTTCGTTGCTCCAGCTCCATTGGTCGCCAAGACTACATTGAAAACCGTCACTGCTGAGGCTGATTTGGCTGCCAAGACTCCAGCCAGTACTAACAAGTTCGACTTGAAGGAGAAGAGCTTCGATGTTGTCACTCCTTTGGCGTATCACAATCCTGTCGCTTACCCATATCCTCATACCTACCCTTTTGTCAACGGATTCTATGGTTAAAATGCCACTAGACGGACTTGATGTGCTGGACAACGTCAATATAGATCCCCTACTGATTCCTGTCACAATTTGATCTTTTGAATAGCTATCGTTTTGATGTTTTGTTGATGAGACAAGCACTAAAACAAATTTTCACTTTAGTAATCAAATAAAATTGGTTTTTGCAACGAACAAAAAAACGCGCTGAATGCATTCAACACAGCTTGTTTCAATTGATATATACAGCTTTAATTGGGGAAAAGCAGTCCTTCAATAACTGATCGACAAAACATATGATCGGTAATCATAAACCTGTATTTGCAGCATACAAATTGAATTCTATGTACTTAAATTTTGAAACGAACAAGTTTTTTCCTAGTTGTAAATGTAGAAAAGCATAGCGACAACATTTCAATGTCGTCTCGTACACCTCCTGACGTATTTGTATACGATAGCCTTACAAGCGTAGCATTTCACTTGGATACCCGATAATCGTCGCAAAACATTTAAGCATGCTTCCTCTATTCGTTAATTTTGGGCTATTGTTACGAATTGATGGTAGAGTAAACAAATGAAATAAAGATAACGGATTGAATCTTATTTCTAGCCCATGTCATACGAATGACTCTTTGGAGTTCCAATTTGTTAGGATGGAGAGAGTTAGCGATAAAGCATCCTCAAGCAGTATTAGGGTAGAGTCTTTTATTGCAATGAGATATTGGCTTGTGAAGTAAATATCATTCTATTAACTTTACGGCTTAAAAAAAATATCATTTTTATTTTGTCCTTTTTTGGCAATCGAACTCCGTGAGCACGATCACGTGAAACTAAAGCGTGTCAAGATTGAATCAGTAAAGAAGCCAGTGTATGTAAGTAATCAATATACACAAGGCATTTGGGTGTGGTCACCGCGAAAACCAGAAACCGGAACATAGTGTTTACGCAGAGATGACTCCAACCCATCGACACAACTTTCAAGGTTATTTCAATTCGTTCACACAAGTGAATGCTGACCGTGAAAGAAACAAATAAGGATACATAAAAGACTTGTTCAGATTAAAGGGAGTAGTCTATCGCCCGTGGTCAAATTTCGCAAGAAATTCGAGTATAAAAAGATGGACACCAATTGCATTCGGCACTTGGTCTTCTGTTCTGTCCTCTACGAGCAACAACATGAACGTCTTGGTAAATCACTATTATCCTAATCAACTTAAATTCTAATTAAAAAAACAAAACAATTATTTTAACACACGGTCGTGTACGTTTACAGATCCTTAGCGTCTTCTTGGCTTGTGCCTCTGCCCAGTATTACCCTCTTGGCTACAGTGGCTACGTCTATCCCGGTTTCACTAACCAATATCACTCCCAGGATGCTTTTGGCCAGGCCGCTTACGGTTATGCTTACCCCGGACAGACTGCATCCAACTACCGCGACGCTTACGGAAACCAAGCCGGCTCTTACGCTTACCTCGGACCACAAGGAAAGGAAGTTCGCGTAAACTACGTTGCCGATGCTCTCGGCTTCCGCGTTTTGTCCAACAACCTGCCTGTGGCTCCCGAAGATACTCCCGAAGTCGCTGCTGCTAAGGCTGAACACACTAAGTTGGTAAAAGAGGCCCTGGCCAAGAAGGCCAACGAGCCCGCCAGCCGCACTAAGCGCCAGGTCCCTTTCTACCCGGCTGCTCTGCCCTACACCGCACCTTACTATCCTTTCTATCAAACTGCATTGCCCGCTGTTGCCGCTCCTTTGGTAGCTAAGACCACATTAAAAACCGTCACCGCTGAAGCTGACCTCACCGCCAAGACCCCAGCTGATACCAACAAATTTGAGTTGAAAGAGAAGAGCATTGATGTTGTTACCCCATTGGCGTACCACACTCCATATTTCTACTCTTATCCTTTCTACCCCACTGTTGCTGCTGCTCCCGTTGCCACCGAGAGCTCCCGCAAGAAGCGTCAGGTTGTCGCTGTTCCCGCACCCACTCAGCAGTTCCTTGATGACCTCAAGTACAAGAGCGTTGATTTGAACCAGGACGGCCTGCCCGATAACGCTGTTGTTCCAGTTGCTCCAGTTCTCCCAGCTTTCCCTTTCGTGCCTTATTCAGCCTATGCTTACTCTAGCTACTATCCAACGGCCTACCCTTTCGTCAGCAAATTCTATTAGAAAATGCAAACGGACTGACACAGCGATTATTGAACACCCATCGAGTAATAACTTGACTGTTGCACATGTGCAGGGATGATGGCGGAAAATTTGAATTGGGAATGATTACACTTTTGTTTGTTTTTTCTGAAAAGGAATTGTATTTTCATTTGATTTTCAAAGAGGTTATAAGGTAAGGGAGTGGGTGATATTCGATCCGATTCACAATGGAAGTGCTGTCCTGGTGACAGTTGACAAATGGAATGGAATTCAGCCTGAAGTTGGATGAATTGTCATTTCTAGTTTTAACATTTTCGCATTTACATATACCTGTAGCGTGAGGTAAACAAAAAGACGACAAACTGAGATTCTTATTCGTGGCGTTCTCAGATAACTGCTGCTGTCTACCAAGGAAAACATATTTGAAATAATGTCCGACGTTCAGTTTGCAAATTTATACGTGATTTTTTTGTTTGACAATTTGTGTACCCATCCTGCGAGAAAAATGATCACCCATCCCACTATATGAGCCACTGCTTCGCTGCGTCCTTGCATATTACCTACAGCCATGCAAGTTTCCAGGAGTCAGGGAAAGGAAAATTGGAAAAGAAAAAATAATTATTCAGAACAAATTCGTTTTCCGTCCCCCTCCCCTTCTTATTTCCTTGTCCCAGAATCAGTGTGGGTCATTTTCAGTTACGCCTCCATTGCAGCTGGCGTTTCAGTTGCGTAAGGCAAGGTACTATAGTTTACTCCGCCATGGCTACGACCATGGTATAGAACTGTATGTGAACCGTGCACTATTCATGTGCCGTACACTATTCGCATGCACTGTGTGTGCAAAAAGACTCCACCTTGTTAGAATCGGAAGCCATGGGAGGGATGTGTATGGAGTGCACGGAGATCGGGAGGTGGCGGAAATTGTACACGAGACAACGAATTACAAGGCGAGAGCGATAACAACTGTGCCAGGGTCACACATCAAAATCGAAGCTGCCTTTCATCGACACCTGTTCAACGTAAAGGGGTAGGGTGAGATATTGTATCTTTTATGTGTAATGTATTCTAGTGCAGAAGGGTACTACAATGCGATCAAAACTGAAATTTCCATTAGCAAATTCGCAAACGGAGAAGGATTGCCATATAGATATGGGGATTGTCATAGGCGTGAGTCGTTCAATGCCGATGGCCTTTTTACGTAGATGGCGGTACGAGGTAAATTGAAAGTTCTTTAGATAGTTGGTTACCTTTTCACAGGATGGCGTGCAGGATGGTGTCTATGAAAAATAAAAGAACGACTAACAATCGCCTGCGTGAAATAAACGTGGATAGAAACGAGAGAATTTGGCGTTTATTTCTTAGCCAAAAGCTGCAGGACTTGTGTCGGTGGGACGAGACAAACCGAGTGAAATAGATCGATTCATACCCCTCAAGTCAATTAAAAATATTTTCGCTCTTTTGCTGTCCCGCTTCCATTTCGACACAATTATCACGACAACAAATTCATTTGCATGAGATGATCGATGGAAAGAAATCAGCTCATTTAACTAACCCTCATCGTCCGCCAGCTATTTGCCTAGTCTCCGTCCTTTGAGCAGATTAAATTTCGAAGCAATAATACAAATTTTGCGTGTCTCTTTAGGGCAGAAAATCTTAGATCGTCTTCATCATCAGTGGACGCTGCCAAACGAAGCGCCCGTGTAAACGAACACCGCCAGTTCGTCGCTTTGCAATCGTTTTCGTTTTGTTTTGGGTTGATTGCCTGTAAGCGTTTACGCCAAATAAACGTACCAGTTACATTACAGCGCGCAACTCGTCGGCTACTCAAAGTATTTAAAAAACAAAACAATAAAAACAAAATAGGAGAGAACAAAAAAAACAAAAACATCCCTGATGGGCTATATAAATACATGTTTTGTTGCGTCTGTCCAAATAATATGTGGAGCTGGTTACAGACTCGACTCGTTGTCCTCTTTTGTTGCTATTTTGTTTGTGTTGTTTGCGTATTTAGACAAGCGAACCGCGTCGCTGTTGTGTTGTTGTTGCTGCTGCGCGCGGGGCTTATCTAATTTTCCCGTGGCGTTGAGTAGGCGTGTCGCCGTGTCTCATCCATCTCCAAAGTATTTAAAAGAGAAACACGAGAGAGTGAGTGAGATTGAAGGGAAACGGGAATAAGGAATCCAGCGCGCGCACACACGTATATATATGTAGCTCACTCGGCTGTGGTAGTATCCGTTCAAGACGTTCCAAATCCCATGTATATATATGAACATCTAAATACATTACGAGCGTGTATAAAGATGTGGCGTGAAGCAACTCAATTAAATCTCTCTCTCTCTCTCTCTCTCTCTCTCTCTCTCTCGCCCCGTCGCTATTCCTCTCTTATAGGTATAGACGATGGAACTAAAGAGCGATGTGCGCACGATGCCGCCTCGCTTTATATATCCATGTCATTGCCCTTTTCAACCCAAACTAGTCAAAATAATCATTTCAAAAAGGGAAGAGGCCTGGATGTAAAAATAATTTTTTCTTTAAAAAAAAATTATTAAAAAGCCAAAAAAATAAAAAATAAACATAAATAAACCTGTATGGCAACGATTGAATCATCCATTGGTCTTTCTTCTCTTACCTAACTTGAAACACCCCCTTAAACCTGAAAAAAAAGAAATTAAAAAAAAAAAAAAAAGGAATGAAATAATCATAATAACAGTTCAACACTTATTTCGACAGGAATGCTAATTGAGTTGTTGGCCGTTTCGAACCCAGGTGTGTCTAAGGGCTTCAAAGGGGGGAATGGAACGGAAAATGTGAAAGTTTTTAAAGGTGAGAATCAGTTTGAAATTGTTTTTTCCTTTTTACCAAGAAGAGAGGAGGAGCGCACAGCGGAGGATCCCGGTGTGTAACACAGACCAACTGTATATGTAACATCGAGTGAGAGAGAAAGAGAGCCAGGAGGGGTCATCTCTTTTGGTTATTCTTTCTTGTTACCTTGTAGTTAAGACAAGTCTTTTGACGCGGGCGGCAACAGCTTTTGTGTCTGCTGTTACGACCCCCGTATACGCGCACAAAAAGAGCTTGCCTGATTGAAAAGAACACAAGGTTTTCCCTTTTTTTTTTCTTTTGTTGTGTGGGCCCCCCGACTACTCGACTTGAAAGAGTCTCCCAACATTTTCTTAGTAAATCTTTTCGCCTCTGCCTTTTTCTGTTACTTTCTGACCAGTCTTTGATTGAATTGTTGTAAAAACATTTTTTTTTGTCTTCCCTCTTCAATCTCCTCGTTTTTAAAATATTCTTTTATTGGCCCCCTTGTTTTGTTCTTCTTGGCCAACAACAGCACCGCCTCAAATCAATTGGAGTCGCTGCAGTTGGTTGCCTGCCGCCGCCGCTATACAGTCATCTCGACCGATGATGGATCATCTTTTCTTTTTTAACGTACAGAGAGACAAGAGACGCGAGCCCCAAATCCGTTTCGGTCGCTATTATTACATACAATATGTAGACAGTACGAGGCGTTTAAACTGCGTGACGAGTTTGCCGCCTACAATAAACGCCGACGTCGCCGCCGCCGCCGCCAGCCACCAACATTTCAATGTTCCAACAATATAATGTGCGTTACATTCCGCCTAACTTTTCTCTCACGTCGGTCTACATTTCTACTTATAGCGCCTTCGAATCAAAGCAAAAGCAGGGCAGCAGTCCCGGTTAACCGATGAACGATAGACGTATGAGGTACGCCATGGAATTCTACGGGTCGCCAATCACGCTCGCCCTTTTCTTTTGTTCTTGTGGGTTCGATTCTTTTGATACGCTCTTTTTTTCTACTTCCCACTGCTCTACACGACGGTGTATATTACTCGGTCGGTAGCGGAGAGGAATGTACAAGATGTCATTTCAGGGTTCTCTAGAAACTGAGCTCACTGTTGGTCTTGAAAATAGATAAGAAAAAAAAAAGGATCCACGGGGTAGAATGAAACGGTTCTATTATAATTAATGGCGGCGTCGAAAAAAGAAATTCTTTTTTTTTGCTTCTCTTTTGGATTTCTTTTGATTCGAAATAAAAACGGACGAGTCAAAGAGAGAAGAATGAAAGAGAAACATCCAGTGTGCCTGCATAGTCTTTTTTATCCGTCTAAATGTCCCTGAATATAATTTCAATTCACTGGCAATTTTCTCGTAATGGACAGCATTGGCTATATAATGTTTGATGAATAGCTATTCCACTATGTATATATGTATGTCTGTAGGACAGGCTCGTGAATGAGTTAATAACGTTTGAGTTGTAGCCCATCTCGTCCTCTCTTGTGAGTCTTTAATATTTCACGGTAACGTGTATAACTACGCGTGCACTGTCCTATCCTTTATGCATACAAGTTTGTACATTTGAGCCTGAAACGATTTATGAATACCTTGTTTTCCCAAAATGGAATACGTCGAAATTATTTTGTTATTATTATTACTCTAGATGTAGATGGCCCTTACTGTATTCTTCATTCTTTCCCTTCAAAGACATACATTCCTTTTTCTCTTCCTGTTATTCTATTAACAATTTGAATGATTATTCTTTCGAAAAAGAAGGAATTGAGAAATGTTTTTGTACTCGCAATCTCTCGGTTGAAATGCTGGTTATTCATTCTCTGTAGAACTAAATATCGCGATGTATTTTTCTATAGAACTTCATTTTCTCTGGTCATTCCATTCTCATTTTCTAGTTGTGTAACGAATTTGTAGACGCTAAATATATTTATTTAAAAAATTGCAGTGTGCGATGAGCTTTCACCGATGGTGTTCATATGCGAGTTGGACGCCAAGGAGAATAGAACACGCAATATGTAATGCAAGGCCCGTGTGTGTCTAGCGTATTTAATAATAATAGCAGTTCATACTGCAGCGTTCCACGAACAAGAGGAAAAGGATGATGAAGTCATCTGCAGTGTGGTGCCCGCTCGGATATCTCATTAAAGGAATTAATGAAGTTGTTAGAAATGGTTTCGCATGAAAACCGCTGATTAAAAAAAATTAAAAGAGAAAAACGAAAAAGAAAAGGAGACGAAAAACGCCGGAGAATGGGAAAAGAAAAAAAAAACATTTTGATGATCATAAAACAGTTGAGGCGAGTGCGCCAGCTGCGTATAGTTTCATGGAGGCTCAACATTGTAATTATAGCCCATGTTTCTCTTCTCTTTTCTTCTTGTTCTTTTTTGTTTTGTAATTAATTCCGTAAACCGGTAAATTAATTCATTCTTTCATTTTTCCTTCAAGGAGAGAGAGAGAGAAAAGAGATAAGGTGGTACTCGTAATAAATAGGACTACCATACACTTTTTACGTGGGACAAAAAGAAAAGATCAAGTCGGCGCCGTCTTTATCGTAAATCGACTGCTCCGCTTGCTGGATGGCTGAAGGCTTGCGAGTCGCCATCAACGGTCGTCCGCCGCTATGTAGTTCGAATCCCTTTTGCTTTGTCCCCTCCTCCTCGTGTCGGCGTGAATGGCCACACAATGGCGGACTGCGGCCCGCCGTGCCACGCAGCAACATAAGGCAGTTTTTCACTTGTTTTTTTTTTGTTCCCCCTTTTTTTTCTTGTTTCAACGACGACAATCAATCAATGGACTGCTTCGTTCAGTGGCGAATAAAATGAAGCCATCAAAGCTGGTGGCTTTTTTTTTTTTCCTTTCTCCAGTCTTTAGTTTTGGCTTTGAATTCGGCTCTTATACGCCATCAAAACATAATAATAAAAAAACACCAACAATAACAAGCGTGATAACAACGGCGACAAGAATGACTTATATACAGACGAGAATAACATTCACGCACTATAAAAAGATGATCTGCGGTGATTATCTCAGCCTGCAGTCCATTATGTATCGCCATTACGAGCCAGTTTTTTTTCTTGTTGTTTTCATTTCATTGCCGCACTGAAATGAAATCATTACGAGCACTCGAGAATGATGCATAGCAATCCAATGTAACGGATCTATTATGCAGAGTATTGTTTAGTATCGCGTACTTGGTGCCTTCCCCCCCACTGTGAATGTATTTCTCTTAAAGAAATATGAACGAAATCACCAGCGCCTAAAGCATCATATTGTTACATTCACTCAATGACAATAGTTTTTGTTTGATTCCAGCATCGTATGTTATTCAACAACATTGTCCCCTTTTTTTTCCCTCTCAATTCATCGTATTAGAGAAACAAAAAAGCGCTTCTGATGAAGAAAAAGATGTCGAATTCCATACAATAATAATAGACGTAAGACAGTGTGCGATGTCTACGCTTCAGACTGTGTGCGCTGGCTGCCGGTTTGCTTGCTGGATGCGCATTTAAGATGGATTGATTGTGTGAGTGGCCGTGTTGTGTGCGCCGTGTTACGAAGGAAAACAAAAACTGCTGGGGAAAGTTGATAGGAAAGGACTGTAAAGAAAAGGAGAAGAAAAGAGCAGCCAGCGCTGTGATTATGTGAATCAGCAAGCCAAACGATTAATAATGGGTTGTGTGAGTTTGGACGTCATCTCGACAACGAGCCGGTGACGGATGGCTGCCCTTACGATGCTCATATATCCGGACAGGTATGTGTATACCCGTGTAACACATATACACATACGTGCTTCATACGGTTACACAGAGTACCTGTACACACATCCAGGTAGGCAACGGCAGCAGCAATTATTCAATAATCAGCTGACCCTTTTTTCTTTTCTCCATTTCTTATTTCCGTTATCTAAACTTTTCCTTCATTTTTGTTGTTGTTCTTGTCGAGAAAGTTATTCTCCACCGGGCTTTTTTTTTCGTCTATAATTATACACACTCGAGCTATATAGTCGTCTCAATATATAAACACAAGCAGCCAACACATCAACTCTGTACACACACACACACACACACACACACACTGGTACACGGTCTGCTTAACGCTAAGGAAAAATCCAAGTCAATCATCAACAGCAACGAACGCACAAGTTTGGGAAGTGACGTGTGAAATCTTGTCTGGCTGCCGTCGTTTCCCGCAGCACGGAATTTAAGCTCAGTTTGGCTTCATTTTCAATGTGATGCATGGGCTTCATAATGGCAGGAAACGGACAATTGCTGTTTGTTTGTTGTTTTTTTTTCGGGCCGGTAAATGTATCACTTCTTTTTATTTTTCGACAGTGTGAACAGCAGCAAAACAGAGCTCTTGTTCCGTGTTTGTATGTTTGAGTCTTAAAAAAAAAAAAAGTTTCTGTTGTTTTCATTACTGGCCACAGGACGAAACGCTCCACTGAATTTTTGATCCCCACGGCCCTGATGAATTGATTTATAATTCAACGAATTTAAATTTGCATATTCAAACTGGTCCGGGCAGCACGCGAGTGTATTGTTTGGTTGTTTTTTTTTTGTATGATGATATTTCAAAAAAAAAAAATTTTAAACGGAGATGGATAGAAAAGGGGGGCTAACGGACGAGATGTGGAGGGGGGATGGACCTGAAAGTATAGGGTGGAAAGGGAAGGAATTATTTGTGAGGTGTAGACAAACATTTAAAAATTTTGGGTTTTTTAAATATACAACTTATTGCACCATATATGTATGAGACATTGATATATAATTTATTTCATGTTGGAATGCAATTTGACGAGTTGAAAGGGAGAAACAATGAACATGAACAAAATAAAAAAATGGAGAAGAAACAATCAACGGAGAGAACGATGCGCCGTAAAAATGCATACACACACACACACACACACACACACACACAAAATTTAGCGACAATTAGAAGACAAGAGACTCTCGATACTGAAGGAATGATTGCTGCTGGGTTTGGCTGATGCTTGCGGGGACGAGGACGCTGCGGCGTTAACGACAGGTGGGTTAAGCAACTCGACTGGGAAATGCCTGATGACCCTGTCATCCGACGATGAAGAAGACATGGACTGTTTTATATGTTGCTGCTGTTGAAAAATGTTCAATTTGAGAAGCGATTGGTTGAAATGCTGCGCGTTATCCTCGTTGGCGATATCGACGTCTCCGACGACGTCCACATCGACGTTGTTAGCGCTGTCGCAGCTCATGGACGAATCATCACCGGACGAATTACTGGCGTCCATTCCAGCCATTAAATTGCAGCTGGAAGCGTCGTGAGTTGCGCTGCCCGAACCACCACCACCCCCCAAATAGAACTTGCTTCCGTGTTTGCTTCCGCCGGAAGATTGGCCCGACAGTTTGTTACGGTGCTGCGTCTCCCACTCGGCGCGAAGACTGGCCATGTCAACGTGGATGCCTTTAAGAGCCAGCTTCTTCTGTTGCTTCTCCAGCGACTTGAGCAGTTTCTTCTCTTTGCGGTCGCGCTCTTTCCGCTCCAGCTCTTCCGCCGGAATCGGCTCGCCGGAACAAGTTTGTGGGTGGGCATTGTGAGCCGGTCGGCCTGGGCCTTTCTTTGTATGCTCCTTCTTGCGCCATTTGGCTCGTCGGTTTTGGAACCATACCTGTTTCATTTCGAAAGACAATAATCGTTAGTCAGAGTTCGACATGTTGAACAGTTTAGTATGAAGTGCCAGGCCTTTTATGTTCCACAGACATATCTGGACACGCGAAATCTTTTGACATCGTGAACAGACAAGTTTAGGCCTGAATTGAGTAAAATATGAATGAGCTTACAGCAACTCGAGATTCCTTGAGATCCAATCTCATGGCAAGGGCCTCTCTCATGAAGACGTCGGGGTAGTGACTGGCCTGAAACGCTCTTTCCAACTCCTCCAACTGCCAAGTGCTGAAGTTGGTCCGTGAGCGACGACGTTTGCCCGTCGGATCATCCAGATCGGGATCTGTAATCAAATCAAATCAATGTTATTATTCAAATTCACGATTTCACGTTTTCGTGGAAAGCAGAATGAAAGACGTTCATTTCAGTCTCTTTGTTGGGTTCAATAATTTCTTATTGCTATTTGAGTTTTTAGAAAGGTCATTTAATGCCGATAGGATAAAGGAGTTCACGTTTTAAAGACTTTTGACTCGGATCGTTCACAAATTGATTAACTTTGTTCCAGGTCGTTTATTCCTAAAACGAATTTTCCTCTTGTCAGCCATAAATTGAAAGTCGTGAACAATCCTGATGCAATCACGAACCAACTCATTTCCCAAAGCCAATAACGGTCGTACATATTTCCTCGTCAAGTCTACCCAAACGAATAATGAATTCTTTTTACTTCGAATTCTATTTACTCCAAACCCCTCCCGATTTCCATTTCGCCGTTTAAAATAAATAACTCCAATGACGACGATGACTGTGGAACTTCGTGATTATTATCCGACTGGAAGCATCGTGACGGAGCTATATAGATTCCTACACAGAGGGATCGTCTAAAATTCAATAATTCATGCATATAACTCCATCCCTTATTGAATGCAACTGGCAGCACGACGGAATAATTGAACTCCCAACGAACAGGCCGGCTACGAACGTTTCATAAACAACTTAAAAGCCACGAGCCAAAAGGCCTATACACGTAACACCTTCACTGCTACACTGACCTGTTTTGTTGAGGTCGGTATTTTCATCGAGGCTCGGTGAAGTGGGTGGAGTGTGCGGGAGTAGGCCGTTACTTCCTCGTTCACCACTGCGTTCCGTGACACCACTGCCGGCGCTTCCGCATGCCGGCGATGGCAGTTGTTGCTGATGATGTTGCTGTTGTTTCTGCAACACCATCGGCTGCTGTTGCTGCTGATGTTGTTGCTGTTGTTGCTGCTGGAACTGAGGCGGACTGGCGTAAGGGAAAACATTGTACGCCGACGGCCTAGAGTTGACTGCACCCGTTCCCGACGGATGATGAATTCCGAACGGCAATAATGAGCTCAAATTAGGCCGACCGATGCCCAGCATTCCTGCCTGGAAGGACATCGATGACTGATTGGCCAACATTCGTAATCCGCCTAATCCGCTGAGGCCGTTTAAAGTTCCAAACGGCCCGAAAGGAAACGCTCCGGCCATGGATAAGGCGGCAGCGGCTGCTGCGGCCGCTGCCGATGGTCGGTAAAGTAGCCCATTTGATGTCGTTAAACACGGGTTCTGTTGATGATCAGGAGCCGGTACGGCAACCGGAGGTGATGCTGCAACTCGACTGTTTCCATTGTTGTTGTTGTTGTTATTAGCTGATTGTTCCCTCATCATCTTGTCCGATTGAACAATCATTTCTTCGAAAAGAAATGTTTTGAACAGCTGGCAACTATCGAATAACCGCTGATTGTTTTTCTCTATTGGCTTCACTACAACTTGTATAGGACACTGTTAATGCTTCAACTCGGATGAAAATCACTTGACGAAACACTTCACTCTTTCCTTTGTGACTGGAGCTGATGTTGTCGAATCGATGCTTGCAATGTTTGTAACACACTTTGATGTTGCACTGCACAAATTCACGTTTGGATCAAGAACAGCACAAACACAGTTAGAGTGAAGTGAAAAAAAAGTCTGTTGTAAAAGCCTTGTGAGTTGGAAGATGGTTGGTGTTATGTTTTGTACTGGTGAGCATGGGGGGGATCAGACGTGCACCCGGCTGGACGTGGCACGCATGAGTGCAGAGGCGTCGGCTGACTCGGCTCTCTCCATCATCGTTTTCTCTACCTCCCTTTTTTGTGTGCCTTAACACAACTATGGTGGCTGGTGGTCGTGTAGTTAACAGGCAGCAGAGAGAGAGAGAGAGGGGGGGAGGCGGCTGGATAGCGGAGGAACTCCACCTATCCAGCCAAGAGGCTCCTCCTTTTTCAATTTACATCCGACCAATCGGCGACCAGACGGCCCGATTGGCGCGGCTCTAGCCAGATTGAATCATTCGACAGCTACAAATAACAACAACAACAAGGACGGTAACGAGAAAAGTAAAAAAATATATACGAAAAATACTAACGCAAGTTATCCTTTTCTCTATGTATGTATCTGTAGCGATCGTCCATCAGTTTCAGCTTCCCCCTTCATATCTCATTTGATCATTTTCCATTTCGTTTATATGCGAGCGCTTTGTTGTTCCATGTGTGGCTCTTGAGTAAAAATTCTTTTTTTCGCTACATCATCCGACCATTAGATTTATTCAATCATTACGTAGAATAATCATTATAGGAGACTACGTAGTGCCATATTTTTACATCTTAAATCAAAGCAGGAAAAAAATAAGACGTCACGGAACTCTTCTGCGTAGTTGCAGCCTTTAGATATACAGTGCCAATACCAGACCCCCTGGTGGTGCCTAAGACCAATCCCATGTCAAAGCCAAGGAACAAGGCCATTACAGCTCCATACAGTCCGGAAGCATAGAGACATCATTTTCCTTTTTACCAGAAGGGAAAGTGCAATGTACCTGGACGTGCACAGGTGTACGAAGCGCTTGAGAATGTAAACATGACGTCACCTGTCACAGCTGCGCCCATCTAGGCCCTTACGTCCAAGAGAATCAAACACATTAAAGAGGATTCCGTATTGTTTTAAATGAAGAAAAACATTGAAATTAAAGCTGGAAGTATTGATGTAGCTTCTGGAAAAGAATATTAATGCAGTTAACGTTATTTGGAGGTTGTGATAGGCGACTGAATGTCGATGGGAAGTCGTCCATTTTCCTGGATACGATAAAAAAAAAATAGCTCACGAACACAAACTTAAAATTGGGACTGTCTTCGATGGGTCGTCTTACTTTGTTATGACCGGATGATTGTTCGGACCCATTGATCAAATTTTTGGAGGCCTCGAAACGTCTAGACTTTTATAGTACAATAAGCCAACCGTATACAAGTTCCCATAGTTTGTGTTAATAAATAACTCGATAGGACGTGTGTGACCTATGATTTTGGTTAAATGTAAACATGGACGGACGATTGGCCCAGCCGCAAACAGCATAGTCCTAAAGTACATAGTAGACGGCGTTATCTTCCCCTCTGTTATCGGCAATTTTATGCTATTAAGGCCGTTATAATGGAATGGGAATTTTATTTGCTCATCCTTTATTTTTCTCTCTCTCTTCAATAGACGATGGGAAAGGAGGAGGACCAAAAAGAATGGAAGAGGGTTGGGAGGGATTTATAGAAAAAAAAATATCCCATGGAGTTTGAGGTATTTCTTAAGTAAGATGTACGTTGTTGCACGACAAAGTCAGGTATACGTACAGTATATGAACGGTTCGTTTTGAGTTATTTGTCCCCCGTATACAAACCCCAACCTATAATACAATATTGTGTGTAATGTCGTGTGCACTATAACATAACGGACGATGATTTTACGCGCACGTCTGGGAGAAAAGTCAATTGCCGTGCAATCATTTGTGTGGGACTTACAAATTGGTTTGTTCTACAGCCGTTCCGTGCAAATATTTTGACAGCAAATACGTTTCCAGCACGAAATTCGACGTTTCACAGTCGTTTTGTGCGTCTTTTTCTTTTCCCATCCATTCGTCAAAATGGAATCGGAGATGAATATATGTTAAATACATTTTTCTCCATGAGTTACGCAAAATTAACTAACCGTAACCGCGGATGCCTTGCAGGCAATGTGGCATCAGTAAAAGCAAATTTCGTTTGCCGAGCACAGCCATAACAGCCGGGACCTAGAAACAAAAATATATAAAAACGATTTTCTAGGCCTAGATCTTTATCATATTCATACGCACTTTAAGACGTAAGAGGCTGTACGTTCCCGAATTGTCAAAAACGCGAAGACGCTGTTCTCTCTGAACAAGATTTCTGTTTTGCCAACACACACTTTCAGCATGAGGGAGCAGAGGAAAGCGCATTAGATTAGGGCGCGTAACATAAACATAAGCAGGTCATCTATTTGTTGATGGGGGTATTATTTCAATAGGTCACGTGCCATCGCCCTCTTTTTCTTTCTATGTAAGTATTATCTCCTATTCTTCTTCCTTTTGTCCTCTATTTATTATAACCACCCTTCTCGTCGCTCTTCCGCAAATACAAAGAACAAAAAAAAAAAAAAAAATGGAAGGCGTTTGTTGTTGTATATCGGCACGTGTCACGCGCACCGAGACGTCTGCTCCCGACCGGCGTCAACCTCGCCCCCTGCCCGGCCACCCTGACAAAAAAAAGAGGGGAAATCATGTCACGGATAAAAGGATTTACCTATACACACCGCAGGATGACGGCAAGATGGATCCTCTTTATTCCCACACACAACCTCACCCCTCTTTACTCTCACTTATAAAAACAGCTATAGTGTCTCGGTTGTTGTTGTTGTATAGCTCAAATGTCATGGGATAATTCGCTGCAAAAGATGGCCAACCCTCTTTATGTACACCACCCACTGTCCGTGTGTGTGTCCCTTCCACCCTGTGGATTAGCCAACTCTGCGCACGTCTACACACAGAGGTAAGGATCAGTAGCGTGTCAGATGAAGCACAACTAATTAACCAGCCCCATATAACACGGCTCTGTAGGGGGGCGAGTGCCATATATAGCATGAAAAGTTCCAGGCATATTAGACAAGAGGCTCTATGATTCGGATGTGACAACGAACAGAGCGTAAAAATAAAACTCCCCCTTTTTTTTTGCCATAGATCGGACTTCGATTCCGTCCCGTTCTCATGCAATAACGTCTGCGGCGCGTGTGTGCGCTCAGATTGCGCCTTGTATTACAAGTCGGCGTGATCATCAATCAACTCATTTGCATTATCAGGACCCCAGGCGTGGATTAACTGGATAATTGGATGCTCTTTTCTTGTTTTACTTCCCATTGCCGTTTGTTTAATACTTTCTTTTTATTTGCAACTGTTTTTATTTATATATTAGATTCTTATAGCCATTTGGTACAAAAGGATCCGTGTCATTAACATCCTCATCCTCACAGCTTCCACCCATTACATAAATACAGCTTTTACATGTATAGATATCCAATTATTATATTACATTGATATTTTTCTTTATTGCCCAGGCATTCCTCGCATTCCATTCTACAAGCGTTACATCGCCGTTCGTTCAGCGTATTTAAATTCTCGCCTTTGCGATGATTGTCATGTCTTTTTCGATAAGAAATGATTGTGAAAATGATGAGGACTAGGACGGGCAGAAGTGCAGGAATGGGAAAAGAATTCCCAGGGTAAACAGTTGTCTGGAAAAAGGGAACCGTGTGACCAATACGTTTTTGTTTCTTTCCAAATAGCGAAGCTGCTTATTTTCTTATTAAAATATTATGATGCATTTATTTTTGATTATTTATATGATTATGTATAATATATAAACATAGGAAGTACGTATATAAATAGAAGAGAGGGGATAATATACATTATCACGCGGGCAGAGCTCCGCACTGCCTCTTCTCTTCGTTCCGGCACGTCCTTTGATGTATCAGCGGCGGCGTCGGAACCGATCGACGGCGGCGATGTTGGCGCGATAGTTGACTCATTTAAATGTAAATAGGCACCAGAAAAGCCCCTCCATGTTAGTAAAGAGGAGGAGGATATAACACGAAGAAAAATCGAGAGGGGGGAGTGCGTATCAACCCAAAAAGGAAAGACCAAAAAAAAAAACACGGAGAATTGGAAGAGAGCTAACACACACACACACACACGAAGGATATAGAAAATGTCTAGTGTTATTATTGATACGCTACGCAAGAAGAAAGAGAGAGGAAAAAAACACAGCAGCAAAAAGAAAAAAGATATTCAAAAAGTCCATTGGTGAGACGATTGTTGCCGGCTGTTAAACATCCGGTTTGATATGACTGTAGTGATCCGATATACATGTATAAATAGTGTGTGTGTGTGTGTGTGTGTTCTCATGTCTTTTCGATCCGGTTATAATATGACACCAAAATATACAAACGTCTCTTTTGATAAAAAGAACAAACGCCAGGAAAATAATGTATGCTGTATGCATATATGTATTTCAGAACCAATATGGGCATAAAAAAATATTGGGACGATAGCAAATCAAAAACGATGTAAAATAAAAGGAGATGGGAGAAAAAAAAAAAGAATAGACAGCCATTACGCAACGAGTTAAATTTTCTATTGCAACAGCTTCTGTGATTCGATCGAGTAGAAATGCATTTTTAGGATTGAACAAAAAACAATAAGCGAAATTTGGGGGCACCCGATCTCGGCCGATTGTTCCACCTTTTTTACATTTTCGATTAGAAAAATATTTCGCTCCAACTATGTAATAACAAGAAACCGTCTTTTCCCACAAATCGATTCGATCGCGAGCACACGCACGCATTCCTGCTGGAAAGCTTGCGCGACATAATACAAAAAAAAAGAAAAATTACATTTATTTCTTCGCGTGTTTCATTGTCGTCTTTCGCATATTCAACTTCTTTTGTTTTTCATCATTCACTCTAATTGTGAAAGTTCCTCCATTCGCCCTCTTATTAAACAGCGGATGATGAAGGCGAAAAGAAAAGAAAAAGAAAAAGAAAACCAGACGCAGGTCGCAGACTTTGCTGTGGCCTCTGCATATCATCGCAATCATCGCGTTTCGCTGAAACCCGTCCTACTTAATCACATAGACGTTGCCGTGTATATGTTTTGTACATTGCACTCGTGTTAGTCGCCATTGCAGGCCAGAGATGGATGTAACGCTTTGCGTGACTGACTGATGAAAATAATCACCTGGCACTCAGAAGCGCCATTTTGTTCTCGGGGTATTATTATTATTATTATACTAAACCAACTTCCTTTTTACTGTTTGCGCAGAAATCTGATTCTCGGCTTTCCTTTTCCATACGTTCCAACGGTAAAATAACCTAGACGTGTGCAGCAATCACCTGATTCCCTGCATGGCACATTTTTCACACTTCGAGTTCAGAACAGTAACGCGATAAAATTGATGATCGTTGACGAAGTAGCAAGAAGATTGCGGGACATGTAACGGCCATATCAAACGCAGTTTTATAACACCGAAGTGACTCGAGAAATAAAAGGTGAGACTCAAATTAAGGTGAAAACGTATAAAATGATGTGTCACTCATTAACTCAAATGAATTCGTGACCGCACTTTACAAGCCCTTCGTTCATTTGCTTCAGATTCGCCGGAGCAAAGGTGGGGCCTCGTTGGCACATTTATTTCCTTCGTCGGGAATGTAACCTACAATCAAGTTGAAAACGAAACACGACTACAACATTATTCATCGTTCAGGTGAGGCTCCCAGGGATTGGGTATAGACTATATCACCTGGCCTATCTGGGAGTGGGGAGGGGGGGGGGAAGAAAAGGAAAAAGAAAACACCGAATAAAGAGAGAAAAGAATCTCCATTGGATTAACATAATTGTATGCTGCATTAACTCTATATGCGTCTAGGATAAAAATCGTGTTATAATAGACGCTATAGTTCGCTACGTATTTATTATACACGGAGAAAGAAAGCTGAGAAAAAGACTGAACATTTGAAAGGCATGCGTGTTGTCTTTATTGTGTTGTGTGTGTTTGTTGGCTTGTGATTTATTTGCTACCACAAGTTGTGACATTTCTACATATAAGATATACCGTCGCAGGATTTATACAGACCAAAAAAAAAGATAAAGAAAAGAAAAAAAACATTCCTCCAACTAAAAGAGACACACACAAAAATCGCCCTCAGGAAAAAAAAGGTTGTAATTTCTTTTTTCTCCCCTCACGGAACTATTACACGAGCGCGAGAAAAAAAAAAAATAGGAAGAGGAGAACTTGGGCGCAGTTGGCGTTAGACAGGGGTAAAATAGTTTAAATGAAAATAATCAAGAATCAGAATTGGGGAGAGTGGTTGCTGCTGCTGTATACACGCTGATTTATGGCGCACCTGTGTCCGTACTAAACAGCGGCAGCAAAACAACATTCGTTCTCCTTCTCCGAACGTTGGATGGTTTAAATATATACTGGCGATCCATCAATTGGGGACGGACAAGAAGGACAAGATCGAGATTGGCCCGTTTTGATGCTTTTCAATGCGCGATCTGGCGCTGTGAATTTGTTTGTTTGCGCGGACATTTCGATTCGGTTCTTAAATTTTTTTTTTTTTGGGGGGGGGGGATTTAATAGCAAAAAATGGTGGACAACTTTGCTGGGAAAATGCATTTTAAAAGACAAGAATGTTGAGAACAAATTCAGAGAATTATATTTTTGGTGTGAAAAGAAACAAAAAATATTATATTAGCCGGTTTAAGTGCAGATTGCTTCTCCAATTTTTTTGAAAGACATTTTGTCTGAATACGTAACTTGCACATCTAGTTATTTTTCCAATGCTTTTTGCCTCCTCAAAAAATGATTTACTGCAATAATCACGAGGTTGCCGAACCTATGGGCGTCAAAAGAAAAATGTTCCATTTGAGGTTGAGAATCTCTCACAGCCTCGTCGTTGTCGTTCGACCGCAAAAACCACTAGGACCAACAAACAGCAGCCAATCATCACCGATTAAAAAACATTACTCGATTTGCTGCGGGGAAAACCTTTCGGCATATGAAAATGTGTTGTTCCTCTTTTTTTTTTCTCTGCATTTTTTATTATTTATGTTGATGTTGCGGTATAGTGGTGTCCGAAATCGTGAGAGAAATCGGACCGTGTCAGCTGGTCATCGTTCAGCAGTCACAATCGCTTGCCCGCAAAATTATATTAACAAGTTGCGTGTAGGCGCAGATGATAGAAAAGCGGGAAAATAAATTCTTTTCTTTTTTTCAGGAAGATAAAATGTATATCTAAATACCAAGCGCGCTGATGGCGAGACAAGACACAACAAAAGAGAGAAAATAAATCAATCACGGCAAACCTTTTGCTTTGCCTTTTTTTTTTTTTGCTGGCTGTTGATATTCAAACTGCTGCCGGTAACTTTCCCGTTTGGTATATCAATCAGACATTATTCAAATTTCTTTAATGTCTATCATCATCACGGCGAATATATATAGGAAAAGAGAGAAACAACAAAATAACGAGGGAAGAATAAATATATCCCCCCCCCCCTCCCTGTGTTTACGTACATGTTCTATCCCGCAAGCCGCACTGGAATTTTTTGAATATAATCAACTACAATTTTCAATATAGAAAAGTGTGTTGTTGCCCACGGTGATACAGTGTAGACGCAAACACACTGTGAGGTGCAACTGTACATTATTCCGTTGTATGTTTCAGTTGCCTTTGAGTGTGCTTTATAACATCCAAGTCTCGTATATCGAGAGAAACGCAATTGCCCCTCTGTTTCAATAGCCTGCGCTATGTTAATTCAATCACGCCGTTCTCCCGTTTATATGTTGGTTTGCTCCTTTCAGCTGATTTTCTTCCAGCTTGGCATCTGTGTTATTAAATTTTCAAAAAAAAAAAGGGAAGAAAAAAAACATTGTTTCATCATCGAGTGGTGGAAAGAAGCCAAATAAAAATAGGGGGAAAGAGAAGAAGAAAAAACCGGTCGGCAATTTGAGAGGAAAATTCATTAAACAACAATCCAACTAAACAAAAACGTGAAAAAAAAAAGAATATTAAATAAGGAGTACGTATATCTCGTGTCCGAGCGCAGGTAGTCGATCTGACGATATAATCACAGAGTACCGGCACACTAGACGTCAGTACACACACACACACACAGGTGTGTCCTGTATTATTATTATATACTGAAAGGGAATAGAAAAAAAAGGGCAACAACAATAGTTTTTCTTTTTTATATTGCTGTCTTGTCTGTATTATTTATTTGATTTCAATCATCACGAATGATTTTTTTTCTTCCCTTCACCGCTGGGCGCAAAAAAAATGTTCTTATAGAACGTATCTATCCAAACAAGAAAAATGGCCAGTGGATTTTTATCTTCGTCCTCGTTTCGTGGTATCCTTTCTGATTTTCAAATTCCCTTTTCACGTGTGTGCATCTACATTTTTACAAATATATTGAAGTGATTGATTTACCACAGGCCGGGATCCAGCGCGAGATTCAAAATTGTCTGTGGGTTTGTGAAAACACGAAAAAGAGGAGAAAGAAAAGAATAACTGGGTGTAAATGTATTGGATCTAACCTATTTATACGTGTGCTAGGTACATAAATAAATATGACCACATAAATCTTGTTACTAGTCACGATCATCTCGACCGACTCACGAATGATTCCAATCTCGGCTGCCATTCGCTTACGGTTGGACTGGTGTGCGCTATCTATAGAATTTAAAAAAAAAAAACGTAAGGGAAAGAAACGAAAAACTTTCCTTTCTCATTTCCTTATTCTTCTACTTGAATTATGACGGAACGACAACGACAACTTGCGCCATAGCGACGTGTACGCTTTGAATATATTCTTATGCGCCCCCCTTCGCATGCTGGTGTTCAACTCTTCGGCTGGCAGTTGCAAGTGTTAATGAAGTAAAGAGAATTTCCCAGGGACGATTTTCAAAACTGCGCTCAGTTGGGCTCGCGCGTAAATCTCACATAGGAAAAGTGGTGAACGGCGCTGCAAGGTGGCGGTTGACAAACTCCCGCGGCCAGCACGCATTACATGATTTACTGTTCACATACACACTGAAAAAAAAGGAAGCATTCTTGCCGAAGAGGGAAAATGTCCATGGTCGTCTATGGTGGCAGCAGCAAAGTTGACAATGTCTAAGAGGGAGAGGGGGGAGGCTATTACACAACCAAATAGTACGCGTCTCCATGTTGCAGTCATCCAAGTACTTCATCATAGCGGCAATAAAAAAATAATAAAGAAAAATACGTTTTTCTAGTGGGTGGAATGAAGACCTTTTTTTTCATTTATTTATAAATTGTTGCTATTCACAGACGTAGCATTTCAGTCCATATATTTTCTTCCGTATCTATTTCTATCAAGCGTAAAGAGCTTCTTTTTGAATTCAAGGAAGCCGTGGGGCAGTCAATCGGCAGACGCGTAGGAATTTTTCTTCTCTTTCCTATCGCGTCGTTGTAACGATGATGATGTCGGCTTGTGCGCTATCTGCTGCTGTGATTCATCGTAAACGGAGAAGCCCGAAGGTGTTTCATTTGGCCGCTGGCGTTTGTTTTAAGATCACGGCAACTAAAACGAAAAAAAAAAACACGCAAACATGCGATGCAATGCTGATGTGGCTGTTACCCTCGAGAGAAAGAGCCGCGCATAATAACAATCACCATGCATCTTGCTCCATCAAAATCAGTACGGGCCTAGGTGTAAATTTCTCATGGCACCTTTCAACTAGTTAAAGCGCGGCTAGGATAGAAAAAGACTTCCACCCCAACCGAAACTCACCGAACAGAAATGGCGGTTTTTTTCCCCCTTCAAACTGATGGGGCTCCAGTCAAGTTTACACACGTTAGAAAAAAAAAGAATGCATCATCATCTTTTCGGAGTATTCTGGATAAGGGAGAGATAAAAGAAATGATATCCACAGTGAAGAAAACATCACCGCCGTCAAGAGTTGGAGCCGCGAGGGTCTAGTGTCAATGATTCATCATCCGAAGTTGATGAGACAATTATCCATTAAATCAACGCGCGCGATTTGAATGAACGACATGCACACACACACACACACACCTTTGAGCTATACGTCGACACGGATGGACCCGTAAAGGGAAAAAAAAATGTTTTGCGTATTGATGAGTTTCGAGAGCGCGGCATTGTAGGAAGGACACACACGCAAAACAAGGGAAAGAGAGAGAAAAATAAAGAAGATATGAGAGGAGGTGCGATGAAGACGTGCCGGGAATGACAGGTCGTTCGTTATATGATGGGCCTCGTCCGCTCTTTTTTTTTTGTCAGGCCTTAGGCTTTATAGATGAATATGGCCGGTACTCGACTGCGGTCCCTTTAACTTTAACCTTTTTTTTTTTTTTTTCCTAGACAGGCAGGAAGCCCTCCTCTTCCATCTGTATAAGGACGGACCAAACCCACACAACACGAGAGATATTTGATTATTTAAAGTGTGCTGTATAACAACCTTTTTTGGTGTTGCAGCCTGTGTATAATGGATTCCACCGGTCTATCTCTCTCTCTCTCTCTCTTTTCAGAGAGGGCCGTGTGTGCTGTGAGAAGAAACACATAAGGGGTAGGATCTTCATGGGAAGGTAGAGAAACATGGCAGGTTGGCGTTTGGTTATTGGTTGATATTATTTATGTGTATTATGCATACACAGACAACAACTCTCTCTGGTTTTTAGGCACTGCAGGCTATTCGACAGGGAGGAAACCTCGGTGTGTTTGTAAGCAATGTTGTAAATCTATATTTTCCATTTACTTCTTCGCAACGCCTACGCTAGTCTCCCAATTGATTGCGCCTTCTTTTTAACATCTTTCTCTCGTTCGTTTCGTGATCTAGTCGTATAATATTTTCAGACCATTGGTGTTCTCGCAGCCCCACGAGAAATGTATCGATTTCTTTTCCTATTCGAATTGAATGTCTTTATTTTCCCACTTTTCATAATGTTCTACGGAATCAGTTTAATTTTAGAAAAAATATATTTTTCTTATAAGGGAACAAAGGAATTTCGACAGAGGAATTCAATTCTTTTAATCACATTCAGCATCCATGTCTTGAAGATGTAACTGAAATTTATTTTAAAAAACGTATTGTAGTAAAAAAAAAATTATAAAGCCCTTGAATATTTCATTGGCAGCCCTCAACGAAAGTCTGTAAAAGAAATTTCTATCATATGAAAAGAAGATATCAAAACCGTTGCTGAGTTATAAACAACCAACGGTGCCATTACCAATAAAACAAAAATTCAATGCCTGAAAAAAAAAGGCATATTTTTCAATCCGAATGAAACGAGCGCTCGAGGATCGAGAGAAAAGATTTCATCAGAGCCTGAAAAGATTGATTTAACTGCCGCTCTTAAATTTTTGAAAATATACGACGAAATAATAAGAAAGACGCAAAATCATGCGCGATAACAGAATTCCCTGATTGGCTAGCTATTGCTATGCGTATAACATAAACTATATATTCAAAATAAATTGCTTTGAAAATAAAATTCTTTTTACTAAATCAAAGAAGAAAAAAAAGGGCCAGTGATATTATTCAAACGGCGTCTGGATTGTACTCTAACAGGCCGGGTCTATTGGAAACGAATCGCTGCCGTCCAATCAGACGTCTATATACAAAAAAAAAACGAAATCAGCCGAACTACACCACAAGGTAGTGAATATCTATTCAAATGGGAATCCCCACATAGCGAGTAATAGTTATCCTAGTTAAGGAATCAAGTTATAAATAAAATAGTTTGCTGCTAGTCATAAGGCTGCCCTCTTGCCTGTTCTATGATAACATGTACTAGCAACATAGAGAGACAGACAAAAGGACGCGCTTGATGTGGTTTGTTCATTGTTACACTCGACGGGTGGTTTGTCGGTGCACATACAAGTCGGAAAGGGCATATTGGGCTCTGCAATTTTTTCTGCATTTTTCTATACCAGCAGAGGAGGTCGATAGACTAACAAAAAGAGGGTGGTTTGATGAGGGAGAGAGGGGGAATCTTTTGGCGGTCCAGGAAGCAGATGGTGGCCGATCATGTTTCGCCACCCTCGTTACACACGGCAATACGTTTTTGATAAATGTTTATAGCTGACTGTGTGCAACGTCTTTCCTCACTTATTCGAGTCAATGAGTTTTTATTATTATTGACACATTTACACTCGTTTGGCCGCCACTCTCCCCCCCCCCCCTTTACGAATAATCAGCGTGTCCTTTTTAACTGCTGTTATACTCGAGCGATTACACACACAATCTGTCAGTTGATTACTCCTTTAGATATTCCACCCTTTGCTCTTGAACTTACCTCACATTTTAAAAAGCCCTAACGGGACTGAGGTTTTTCAACTCGAACGTGTACAAACGGCCAACCCTCTCACGGACTGAGCCAACTGCGTGTGTCATTCAAAACAGAAGTCGGACCGATTGGATTCGGCTTGTTAGGGCCTCCGCTATGAAATCAAGTAACCGTGACTGACCACATATTGTCCCAACATTATTTGTGTTGATGGGAGTAATACGTAATCACTGATTTTCTAGTTCCAACTGTTTTTATTACCAAACGGATTTTCTAAGCCATTTGTTTTGTGTTTTCTGTGAGTGTACGTGAGAGAGAGAGAGAGAGAGAGAAAGATGGGAAATTCAACTGTGTCAGGTGATAAATCATAGAAGTAACTCATCTTCTTCAACTGATATATTTTGGCGCCCAGCAAAGCAAAACTCTGACTGTATAATTTTCCCAGGGATTCTTGTTTTTCTTGGTTTTATTTCTTTTTTTTTTCTCGTCGGTGTGTTATAAACTACAGATTGATAACCAATCCAATGTGTGGTAATATAGGGTGTAGACTGAGACATTCCGCAGCCGAGGTGTGATGTAAAAATGAACGAGATTTATTCCTACCCCTACGCCCGATCGAAAACAACGCAGCACCTTCGCATTCCCCTCCCCCCCTCCCGTCCCCTACACCAATACAACAACTCCACCAAGCGATCCGCACCGTGCCGTATGCGAGTTGTTGGACCCCCTCGATCATTCATTCAACAATCGGTCGTTAAGTGACCAATAGCGAAGGGAAAAGAATGCTGTGCGTGCCTGGATAACTTCAAAATTTACGACGTCTAGCCCTTTTCATTTTCATTCTAAAAAGAAAAAGAAAAAAACAACAGAACATTTGGTTAGGGGATTCTTGAAATCTCCTCACCAAAAAAACAGATTTTGGATTATGTATGATGCCCCTCAAATAAAGATAGATGCATTAAAATTTATAAATCAGGAATTCAATCCTGACTTTGTGCTTTAAAAATGGATGTCTAGATTGCAGAAAACAATGTATTCGTGACCTATAACTTAGCACACGTCCTGCAGTCGTTTCATTTTCACTGCAATCATCCACAAAGGTACAACTTATTCACTTTTCTTCATATTCAATGCCTTGGTTGGTTTTTCATGCGTTTCGTTGGACTTGACGATGAAATTAAATCAAGAGTTTTGGATAGAGGGGGCAAGATGGAAATTGTTGGACAAGTGATGCGCTTTCGCTGCTGCAGCTCCATGAAAAAAAAAAAACTTAAAAAAAGGAAAACATACGAATAGAAAGGAATGGTGAAGAAGAGAAGAGAATCATCATGAAATATGCATGATGATGATGTTCTCTCTCTCACACTAGGTCCTCCCCTCCCGTGGCGAGCTTTAGCACCTTGAGCTCGTTAAAAGACGGGACTTACAGGTGCGAAAATGCTCTCACACAGACACAGTGTGTCTGTGTGAGTGAGCGAGAGGAAGAGAAAAGGAACAAGGACAGAAGAAAAACATCGTCTCAAAAAGGTTCACACAAAAGAAAAGAAGAAAACTGTTAGGAGGGGGGGGGGGATGAAGATGTTAAGAAGATACGCCGGGAGATGACACGAATTCTTGGAACCCCTACGAGAGCGCCAGCCCTAGATGTGTGCGCTCGCTCCAAGAGAGAGAAAGAGAAAAGAAATATAACGCGTGTTTATATTCTAATTACACGCCTTGTTGTATATATTTCACGTCAATTATTCGTTTCTTTTTCTTTCGATTTCGTCTGAAAGGGAAATGGAAATCCAAGTTGAAGATAAAAAAGAGAATCGATAACGTGCCCTAGTGTCGGAATGGAAGTTGAGCGCAGGCGCATCGGAATTTCTTCCACTTGAAATGTGCGAGTTGATCCAATCGTATGCCGTCCAAGGAAGGACCCAATAATATTAAAACGTTAGTTCTCCTTTTTTTTCTAATGCCTTTATTCTGTTCAAGAAATAGCATCTCTTATTCATTTAGGAACACTGCGTATTCATTCCTTCGTAAAAAAACAAAAAACAAATGCGGTGATGATCCGCATATTGCAATTGTTATCTTCACCATCATTTCTTGGGACAGCCATCCGTTATGCGCAATAATAAGGAGATAAAGAGCAACGCATCCGCTATACATTTATTAATAATCATCAAAAACAATAATCGTAAACAAGCGGCCAGCGCAAGCGGCTACAACAAGATTGTTGTTGTGTTATTTTCATTTTTGTCCACGTTATAACACAAGAGAGCGAGGAATGTGTGTACATGAAAGATGAAGAGATCACCTGCTGCTGCTGCGCTACATTTTACTACCCCCGGCCACTACACAGGCATCGAAAGAGAGGAGGGCACCAGGTATATACTATAACATTTCTATTTGGCACGTCTAACCATTTTTATTTTATATACACCCACAAGAAAAAAAACTTCTGGCAGAGTAAAAAAAAAAAAATAATAATAATAAATAAATAAAGACGGAACTCGGCAGGATGGACTCATCACAGCAGGTGAGCTGACGCCTTTTCCCCCTCCATTTTCATTTTTTTTTTCTTGTTGTTTTCTAACGTCAGGTTAGAAACCGAACGAGAAAGAGAGGAATTTTTTTTTCTCCATCTCTTACAAACACTGAGGAGAAGGGTCCCCCTTAGGGGGTGGTGGGTTTGGTGTTGGGTCGTGTGATTTAATGCGGCGTACATAAAATATAAGACGTGGATGAGGAGCCTCGTTACACGCCGGATCGCGCCTCCTCTTTCCCTTTTTTTTTTTTTGGAAAAAAATCCTATCGGTCGAGTCGGGCTCTATCAACTCAGCTGGAGTTTACAACACACACACACACCGACACCCCCGCTAGCAGACGACGCCGCCCGCCTCCTCTCTTTTTTTACAACACATTCAAATCAAGTCATGATCTTCCTCCTTTCCTACCTTTCCCTCCTCCTCTTCTTTTCCTTTATAACTAAATATAAACTCTCTCTCCTCTGTATTTACCTCTTTTAGATACATCTTTTACACACACACACACACACACACACACAAGCCGAAAAAAAAGAGATAAACCTGTTGGTAAAAGAAGACATCAATTGACGTCATCCAACGAAAAGAGAAGCCTTCGCTTTAACCACACGACACACACACAAGACACACCGTGCGTGCTACACACAGCATAGCTTCAGGCTTTTTTTCTTACTTCTTTTTCAGAGCTGCAAAAGACGAATGGATATTATCTTGTTTTTCAATACAAGATCTCTATCATATGATTACCTGCGATTTTTCTTCGTTGATTTTTTTTTTTTTTTTTTTTTTTTACTCTGTCGTGTTTTAGAAGAAGCACTGCCACTGGCCATCCTGCTGCTGTTGCCACGGCAGCTTAAGAAAAGTGGGTTTTCCCTTCTATATATACTAAATAGCAACAGCTTTTCAAACGCACCTAGAGACATCGAAATTCTACTCGTGTCTTTTCACGGGGACGCATATGTCTATATATATATAAACTCGATGGTGAGGTGAACTAAAAATAAAAGTAAGGGCAGGACGTATAGTTGAAGGAATAGGTCAAAGAAGAACGCATCGGACCAAAAGGTATCCAAGCGCTCTAGTTGGTCGTCTGTTTCAGGGATAGTTCCATTTTCAAACAGTTTCATCAGACTAATGAAATGTCAGGGCACATCGGGGAGAAAAAAAAAAAAGCCGGAAATAAATGTACAGCTTTTACACGCAGTTAAGCAGGGATGGAATTATTGAGGCCTGCAATCATCCGTCATCCATTGGAATATCGAGTAAATTGCAGGGCCGATGTGTATAAACTACACTGACACACGTTGCCCAGCAGGGAGTATATACGCACATTGTCAGCACTTCTTCTTTTTTCGCTGCATGACGGGCGGGCCGCAATGATTTTTCCACGTGTTTAGAATAATAACAGCGTTCCAGGTCTTTTGCCTTTTTGTATCCATTAATCTTTTTTTTATTTTTTACTTGTTTCTTTTTGCCATTGAAAATGTGAAAAATGGGAGAAAGAAAAAAAAAGAATTTTTAAGTTTCTGAAGTGAAGACTGAATTTAACGCTTCAACCGCTTGTTTTGGAACGTGCCCTGTTGATGCGGATGCCTTTAGCAATAACAAGCCAGCAAGGAAAAAATAGACACACATACTCCGCCTCTCTCTTCTTGAATTGCCCGTCCGCGACAAGGGTCTGAGAGGGCGTGAAATCAATTGTTACACACCGTCTATCTACACGCAGTTCTTCCCTGTACAATAAAGGGCACCTTTCGCTAAAGAGAAAAGCGCAATAAATGGACATGATCAACTGAAATGTTTTGCCTCTCCGCTGGAACCTTCTTGCTTAATAACGAGGGTCTTATTTACTATGATAAAGAAATAGAAAATAACCTGATTTTCATTTCGTTCCATTGTTTTCTTTATTCTCTTAAACAATCCCCGTTTTTTGTTTTTTTTCAACAGTCAATGTCTTTAAAAATGCCTTATTAAAATGTCTTGCCTTATTATTATTAATGTGAGGTTGTTGCTGTTGTTGTCGGAATTGAAGATGGGTTTTAGGTGATGGTCCAGCCTCATCATTGGTGTCGGTCGGGAACAAAAAAAAGATATAACAATAAAAAAACGAAGCCACAACATTAAAAAAATAGCCGAGCGGCCCGGGACGACCTGTAATATATTTTCAGATAATTAAAGAGGGTCGTGACTTTCATGAACAAAAAAAAACAAAACAAAATAACTATTTCCTTAGAAAAAGTATGTCGAGTTGTTAAAAGCTTTCAGTTTGGCCAGCGCGCCAGGCGTAGAATTCTGAACGAAGACAAAGTCTAATTTAATGGAAACCTATTGCAGATTAGGGCGTGATTGTGTCGAGTATATATATAAAAGATACTCGGAGAGCAACATGATGTAAACAAGGCACGTTCCAGAACAACCTCCCCAAACATTTAAGCAGCGCAGGATTATTCTTTCTATTTTACAAGGAAATCTTTAAAAAATTCGACTTAAACGCTGAAGTTATAAAAATTTGCGTCACTCACACACTGATAACAAATGATAATAAATAAAAATTTAATTGGTAGCAAAGATTTGCATGTCATCCCTGTTTGCTCCCGAGAGTACATCACGTTTGGCATTTGAATCGAATCGATGGCGATAAAAAAAGAATTTACCAACAACAGACAATCGAGGGCACCACAACATTTCGTCGATGCGCTCCTGCTGTGATGCCCAGATGCAAGCGATTCGAATCGATTTGAATCTTCCCCGATTTGCCCTCCCTCTCCAAACATCAGGTCCTTTCCATTTGCCCTGCCATACAGTTTTAACTCCATGCGGCCCATATGATACAACGCATTTCTCTCCTATTGGTTCATCTGTTCACAATTTTTAAACATCTTTTCTATTATTCATTCATATTTTTTTTTGTGTCGATTTTAGAAAAAAAAAATTCTAACCCTCTCCCCATTTTTGGTTAGCCCGTTTTATTATTCATCTGAGTCTAGTGTGTTTATATGTATTTTATACATATAGAGAGAAAGACAGTTACGACACGAGGAGCAGCAGGAGACGTTTTTCTTTTTTGTGGCTCGAACTATACACACATATGTATAGAAATCCGGGATGCGCGCATAATTGTCACGGACGCGCGCTCTACAAAAAAAAAAAGGCTGAAAAAAAAGGTTTCTCGTAGAGTTTCATGAATAAAAGTATGGCACTGACTACATTGTTAAACCAACAGCGCAAGTATGTTGGGCATTTGTATATACGTCAATTCGATAGACAAGTCCGTTGTTATTGTGTATTGCCAAAAGGGGAAAAAAACGATCAACACCCCCGCAAAAAGCCATTTGTTGCATAGTCCTCCCCCCCTCAAAGAAAAAAAAATCAGTCTATAAAAAAATGGAAACTGTATATGTAAACTCAGTCCCTCTATACACTCCTCTCTTATATGCATACATTTCTTTTTTTTTTATTGTAAATGCTGATGTCGAAGGGGACGATTGTCTCCTCGGGTTTGTGAATAATATTTCTTTTATTTATCTATTTTTTTTTGGTAAAAAAAAAATTGATCAATGAGAATCGCAAAACATATCGTGGAGGGAGTCCCTCCAGAAAAGGGCATCGAGGGGTGTCATACAAAAAAAAAGGACAAAGTCAAAAGCGCAGCAGTTGAGGACGACATATCCTGGTTCTGTCGTATAAGAGAAGCTCTTTTTTTTAAGGAATATGGGTGTGCATTACGTATGTATGAACCGTATGTGACTTCTACATCGCAGTGTGTAGTCAAATAAACCACCGCCCAACAAAAAAACCTTCACTCTGTTGTGTGTTATTTCTTGTCTCGAGAGATCGATAACGATCGTCATGATGACGACACGTCTACATAATATTTAAAAAAAGTAGGGCCTCAGTTGCATATAAATGTAGTAGGTTTTATTGGTCGTGTTTTTATATTGACTCAATCACCATCACTTTGAGCGGATGAGACTTTGGTTGCTATTCTCGTGAGAGAAGAATTCGAATAGCAGGTTGTGTATAAGAACCGATATTTGTTTGGATGGCTTTTTATTCTCATAAGGGAAGAAGAAAACAAAAGATATTCGGGGAATTTGATAAGGATGGATAACGTTTGTAATGATCGATTGAATATTGGTGTGAATGAAAAGAGTTGCGGCTAACCTTTTAAGTCGTCTCCTTAAATGGTTACATCAATCCACCTATAGTTTTTTTGGGTTGGTAATAAAAAAAAAAAGGCCGGCCGAATCAGCAATCCCTACTCATCATTTGTCTTGATTGATTCGATTGACCTCACTGTTAGCCTCACTACAATCCATCCAAGAAGGTCTTTTTATGATTTATAGGAACGGAACGGCGTATCGGCAAAGTTGCGACGCAAGGGACGAGGCCAATTATCACTTGGTGTTCTATTGATATAATCACGCACTCAACTTTTGTGCAACCTTCATCTATTCCTGTTTTCCTTATACTTTGAGGAAAAAAACGAGCATTTAATTCTCTGAAAATAATTGTATTATCTATAAGGAAAAGAACGTAGAAGTGAATTATGGAAGAAGAAAGACAAAGTGTCTAACGGAAGGCATCTAGTTATTTCGGCCATCTGGTGCGCAGCCGCAAGTTTTCCGAACGATATTATTACGTTCGCTATGCACTAACTCATAGTCTCCTCCCACTGTTCATTCACTTTAGCAGCCATCTTTAGTTTATAGCACAAGCCAGCAAACTAGAGTAAACTAGCGACAGATTGCCGACAATTAAAGCCAACAACTTCATTAGCATAGAGCCATTTACAGCCAAACTTTTGTTATTATTACGTTGCTCGTATACAAGGTCGCCGGACCAACGGCTCTTTATTAATGGGGTCCGCTTGACCATCTATCAGCCATAAATCGGCCCTTCTCTCTCCCCCCCCCCCAAACGTGTCCAAAGGACAATAAAAATGTGCTACAAAAACTATTTGTTTGTGTTGTACATGTGCTTGTGAGTGGTGTAATGATTATTAAGGTGTCTGTCTCTTGATAAGTTATGCTATAACGATAAATGACATTTCTATTTATGTATGAATGTGAATAGTATTAGTTCTATTTCTCTTCTTGGTGACGTGGACGGAAGGGGGCGAGATAAGGGGGACGTTTCACCGCCCTATACGCGCTACCTACATAAAAATGAACGTGTCAACTGTGATGAATGTTCTTTTTCTTTTCGGGCTCCCAACAAAAAGCTGGCAGACACAATCGTCAAATTTTTTTTTTCCAATACGACGAATCTTTGTGTAGATAGTCGGATTGCTATTGATTGTACGTTCCCTCCTTAAAAAAGAAATCCAGCAGATCATTTTTGATAATTTCATTTTGATTTGTTTATTGTATAAACTCGGCCGCAGGAAATGATGAATAAGTTTTGGCTTTAGAGGGACACGCGAGAGCAAACCTGTACATCTAAGGGCTACATACTGTTAACACTTACCACACCTGTTTTTTGTTTTTAATGATTACACTTTTCCTTGGGTTCTAGGGGCGAGAGGAGTGCCAACTGAAAGTCTAATTTCAAGCTCCGTTGAACGGAGCCCGTCGCCCCGGCAAAATGCGCATTTCAATCCACGTTCCAAGTGTTGAGGGTTTTTAGCCTTAAGGATAGGTTTTTTTTTTAAAGGCTATATGACATTCGACTGCTTTGATGAAGAGATTGTTTGATTAAATTTTTGTGAATAACGGGATATTTTCTTATGCAACAAGGTGGACTTTTACATTGTTGGGAATAGCAAAAACGGTAAAGGTAGACTTTTACATTAAAACTGAAATTAGGGAATAGCTGAAAAGCTGTCACATGAAGATAAAAATAATTTTCGATGATATATGTGTTGGCTTTACGGTAAGGAGCGCAATTCTGCTTGTTTGCCTGAAATTTCTCACGTCACTAGGGCAATTCATGAGCCGACCTATGATGTCAAACATCCTTAAAATTCCATTTATTTTTTTTATCTCTAAATTTATTCTAATAATCTAAGCTTTCCCATTATTTAGCCTATATATTATCTTTAAGTAGCTTATTAAATATCATGTACATGGAAACCCCTTTACGCACATAACAAAAACGAAAGAAGAGGGGACCCTTTTGTATGAAGGTGTGAAAGTGGCTTGTTATGATGTCGGTAACTTAATGGACGACGTGTCTACTTTTTGAGAGTCTCTTTCTCTCTCTCTCGGGATGCGTGTGCAAGCACAACAATATTCGCTAGATCCAAATATATATATATATATACCACAGGAAAAAAAAATAAATAATAAAAGGGCGGAGGGGGTGTTATATACGCAAGACAGATGGGAGGGAAGGGATCGTTGTTTTTGCCCTGCCACCGGGGTTATAATGTACAAGTCCATCTGTCTGCGTGACAATAACATTAGGAGCTACTGAAATTCATCGATCGTTTCATCATCGCAATATTTTGGCTGGAACATAGACGTGGTAAGATGATGTTCATTTATCGTAATCTATTTAATCATTGAAATGTCTTCCTTTTTACCATACAGGCTAACAAAAAAAAAATAAATAACACGGACGAGTGAGTTTTTTCATTTGCCGGACCGCCAATTTCAATGACTCTTGCTGAACATGAAGGAGATAGAAAAAAAAGGAATCGGTCGTGTGTTCTTGGCACTTCAACCCTCCTCGATTTGACGTCCGGTCTCTGCCGTTGTCGCCTTATTAGGACGCAGCCAACTGTAACGTCCTTTCACTGTTTGCATCCTGTGGACTCCAGTTCGTTTAGCTAGAATGAAAATAAAATAAACAACAAAATGACGATAATGGTTTATTATAATTAAACATAGAGAGGTTGAAAGAGTCAATAAGCATATTGACCTATATGAAAATAGTTTGGCCTGGTTGTAGCGGATTACGTGATCCGTGTCCCGTATTCGATTTGTAAAATACGATCCATTTTTCCTTTTGATTCTTTCAAAATTGGTTTTTCTCCTTTCGTTTTCGTTTGGAAAGGCCCCAAATTGGACCGTGCGAAAACAAAAGGCAGAAAACAATCAAAATTCAAAAGGCCAAATGAAAAAAGGGAACAGAATAATGTGAAAGAAAACTTTCCATTTGACGCGCCATATTGAGTTAAAAATGAACGAAAAGGTGAAAAACAGACTGGAAAATGTATCAGTGGTTCGCTCTAATATACGTAAATCGGGGAGTTAATTAGATACACGGACGATCGAACCCGTACGTTCTACATATGTAATATTGATGACTAATTATGGTAGACGCTCGCGTGCGCCATTTGTTTCATAAAGCCTTTTGATATTAAAAAAAATAATAATATTGTACAACCAAAAGAGAAAGAATTTTCCGCTTGCCAAAGTCTGACCTCTGGCAGCAGTTATGTATGCAAACTATAATAAAATTAGAAAAAAACAGAATTTCAGCTAGCGGAAAGGAAAAATTCATTTAATAAATATAACCTTCCACGCGAGTTTACGTGTCATCATTCCATTTGGTTCACTAATTCCGTGACACTCTTGGAACCCTCCCTTTTCCCTCTTCAAAAGGAAAAAAAAGGGAACAAAATTAGTTCTAGCGAAAATATTAAAGCTAATCCCGACCGAAAATTGGGAGGTGCAATCCAATTTATCTGGAACAAGAAACCATTAAAACGCATTTCTATATTTTTGAACGGACCGTTTCTTTTAAAAACATTTTCCGTTTTCCTTCAAAAATGGGATCTTATTATACAATATAGAAAAGGGAAAATTTAATAATTGCAACCAAATCGCATCCAATTCTCTTTTCCGCCTTGTAAATGTAGACGTCCAAAAATGGCATCCAGAATGCCCTTCCAGCGCCATCGTAGGAAAAAACAAAAAAACAAATTTACGTCCGCTCCTCCCGGCACGCACAGCACGGACGGGCACGCACAATTTCAGCACGATTCAATCATGACGTACGCTTACACGCACAGTACAGTATATCTTTTTTTTTTTGGCGTTCCATGATGGCTTTATCTGCGCTGCCGACAGCGTTTGGGTGTCTCCCCTTGGCAACGGAGTAATTTCATGCGAAAATTCTAAATGATAACCGAGAAAATTGGTATAATACAAAAAAACAAAAGCGGTTAGGACAAGTTCGAATTCGATAACGAACCAATGATTAACTCAAGAGGTGGGGAAAAATTTAAATAAGGCGGTTAAGAAAGTTTTCGTTTGCAGGGTAGGTTTAAAAGAAAAGAAGGAGGAGGAATTGGGATTTAATCAAATTCTTTAAATTTAATGAAATGCCGGGAAATGTGAACGGACTTTGTTTCACAAAAAAAAATAAGAGAAAATACCTCCCCGAAGGTGAAAAGAAAAAGCCCAATTCCTTTGGTGTGAAGGATATGCGTGTAGTTTACACAGAGAGTGGCACATATCAGCGCATCGTTGATGGAAATGAGTTATTATGAATACACACATACCTCTATCCCCCTCCCCCTTTCTTTATTTCCTGGACAAAGGATATCCAAACAAGTCCGGATGTAAGTCGAAAGTTGAAGACGAGTGAGGAAGACATTCACGTACAATGGACTTGGTTACCCTGTCCCCTAAGGTCATAAAATCATTAGCGATAAAGGATTTTGACTGATCGTGTGAGATTGAAATTATATAAATTGCCAAGCTCTCGAGTTTCTATCTGGCGGTTGAAGGACTCTGGAAAAAAGGAAAACCTTTTTTAGTTTGATTTGTTTTTATTTCAACGAAGAGGAAATGGAGCGGAGTCGTTGACGAGCCGAACAGCAGGACATCACCTGATTATTATTCTGTTTTTCTCATCACAACGTGAGCGAACAAACTCGGACGACAAAGCTAAAGAAACTTACAAACAAATGAAGGCCAACAAACTCTCGCGTGGGAGGAACGACGTGCATTGCAACTGTTCGTTGTGTGGTATATAATTATCTACACAGCGCGTACAAATACCACGATACGCGTACAGTACAAATACCTGGAAGGCCTGACTTCCGCTAAAATCTTTCTCCCACCAAACGCATTTTTGTTTTTCTGTTTTTCGAATCTTCCGGACTGATTTTTCATGTCTTTAACTAGACTGTGTATATGGCTCTATATACGAATAATAATCAACATTTTTTTTTTTTTTTTATCCTGCGCTGAATGGACGATCTCGTCTATCAGGGAAAGAGACAGCAGGAGAAGATATGGGCAGTCCTTATTAGAAAATGGCGGTTGCTGCTGCTGCTCCGCATAAGTTTTAAAAAATATGGGGATATGGTATTTTTACACGCAGAAGATTCGAAATGATTGAATCGCTGGACGGCCAAAATTTATTGCACGTATCCCCATTGTTTTGTTTTTTCCCTTTTGATTACGTTGCCGAGAGGCAGAACAATAAGGCCAGCCCTCTATTCCCGTTTAGTATATGACTGTGCGGGAAAGCTCCTCCCAAACCTGATGAGATGCTTTCGGGAATTTCGATTTTTGTTTCAGATTGGAATAGAAAAAAATAACTAGGTTTTTTTGGGTTGATAATTTATTTTTTCTTCAAGTCTAGACAAATAACATTTTCATTGAATTTCACTGTCATGCAAGCCGAAATTTCAAAACTGGAAAGTTGTAATTAACTGTGTACTACTTGCATTACATACATTAGTAAAAGATAACTTTATCTTGTTTTTCAAGTTGCGATCCATTTGCAATTAAAGAATATTCCAACGGAAATCAGTGGTTCTAATCAAATCAATTGCAAGTAATACCCTGAAAAAGAATACAGAAAGGCTAACCATAAAAGTCTATCGATGACATAAAAAGAAAAAAACCGCCCTCTTAACCGAGAAGACGTTTGCCCTTTCACGATCGTTTCTTTTTTTTTTTCCCGCAGCCTTTTATACAATATACACTTGTATTATATTTGTGGCTAGCGACGTACACAATCCCACATAATAATAATAAACAGCACTGATAAAAATGGCCACCCTCTTCTCTATGTGTAATGTTCGCTTGCGTTTTTTTTTGTGTTGATAGTGCTGGTAGTTTTTGGTGGCGTGTTGATTGGATGGGATTGGCTCGAGTGGGCACCCGGGGAACAATTGAGATGGCTCGTGCTCGCTGCAATCGTTTGCTCGCCTTCCTTTTTTGCTTCCACTCTATTTTATACCACTTTCAAATAGAAGAAGAGACAGATATAGAAGACTACAATAAGAGCACGGAATCAAATATACAATCCCTTTTCCATCATTCCCTAGCGCGTCGCCAAAATCCCTTTTGATTGTATAACATAAGAAACGCGTAGCACACGTAACAGAGAGAGAATATCAGTGGCAAAAGTCGACTGTGCTAGGACGTCTCATAACTTTTTTTTGTGGCCGAGCAGCGTGATCGAGCGCCATTGTCAACCCTCTTTGATATTTCTCTTTTTGTTCGTAACATTATACATCATGAAAAGGGACTGGAAGGAGGTGACAATAGCTGAAAGCAGAAAAACAGTGTGGATACAACGATGGAGTGTAGGAGGAGTGGAGTCACCAGAGGGAGGAGTCAGCTTTTCACGATGTGTGTATGTGTGTGACAGTGTGATCAATACAACACGCAGAGCAACGTCTGCAACGTCGACATCGTACAGTCGTGAGTTTTGTGAGTACATCTTTCATCGTCTTCTGCCATATTTGTGTAATGACGTGAACAATGCTTTATGATTGTTAGGTTTATTAGATTTCAAAGTGCAATAAACTGTAATAGATGAACGAAGAACTTGACCTCTGATCGTAAAGCTTTCGCCAAAAAGTTGTACTTTATAGGGTGTCATATTGCACGCGAAACTGATGATGAACGATGACTACACACTGTTCGATACGACCACTACGCATAACTTACAATCTAGCAAACCTTACCTATTGATTACGTGCTATTTATCTGATTTAGAAAGCTCACAAAGTTTGAAGAAGTCAACTTTATTGTATGAATCATCATTAACGAGATATTGGCAGAGCCTCTATAGCAGTTAACACGATCATTGTTTGCGTGACAACATCCCGAAAAGAAAATATATATATGTATACATTCGCTATAGTTTGTATTGCGATCACCCTCTTCCAGACATAGATGCTCTTATCTTTAAAAAAAAAAAACATAGATAGAACGTTTCGAGGTGATTTATACGAGACGTGACGCTCTCAGAAGAAAATTCATTCAATCTTCGATGGGATCATCAGATTTCCATCCGCTTCACAGTCTCAACACCCCTCGCCCCATTTTTATTATATAACAAGCCTTCCCAACTGCATGTAACGAGTGTTATAACGCACGTATACAAGTGTTAAAGATTTAGCCTGATTTTAGAAGAAGATTTAAAGTTACGTGTTTACAAAAGAAAGGATGATGAACGATGAATTTTTTTTCCTCAGACTCTGTTGAGGGATTCTTTCAAAAAAGCATCTCAGCTGTTATGTGACAGGCCAGAGAACAAATACAGTCTTGTGATCTTCTTTTTGTCCTTCCCCAACAAAAACAAGAAGATGGTCAAGAGAGCATTTCGATCGACCACAGCAACTCCCTAGTGATGTTGCAAGGGTAATATATCTACGTAATATAAATCCTTGTTTCCCTTTTTTTTTTTTGCTTCCCCTCTTTATATAAAACATCCTCTTCTTTTCCATTTTTTTTTTTTCGACTATTTGTCACCGAGGATTTTCCGCACCCGTAACGACACCCACCGCACCGCGCACGTACAACCACGTTTTCATGGAGAAGATAGAAAAAAAGGCACTTTTATTATTGATCCTCCATCTCTTCTTGTTGTTTCACCCTATGACCAGCAGATAAAAGAATAAAAAATCGTTGTTTTGTCCTAGATTTTTTTCTTTTTTTTTTGCTTTCCATACTAGTTTTGCGTTCTCCATAAGTGAGCTGTGTGTAGTGCGTCCTTTTCGTTATTGCTTGTATATATAGTGTTGAGCCGTACGATCGCTATAAAAGCTTATGGCTTACAGAGAATAACATCAGCCTTTTTGAGTTCCACGCGGATTACAAGTCCCTCATCATTCCCCATATAAATCCCCTTCAGTTGTTGATGACCCTCTTTGCCACTGATTGTCTCTCTTCGCTCTTTTGGTTGTTTGTTGTTGTGTGCGTGTGTGTGTGTATATTGTATACATATAGATTAAGAGATGTCAACGTAACCGAAGCCACCATTTTTCTATCATCCGAAAACACCATGGCCACTAATTCTGCGCACATAACTTGTTTTTGGCGTAATGCCCCACCCAGAAAAAAGGGCACTTCATTTTTCTCTTTTTCTATTTTATCGGTGGGAAAAGGTTCGCTGTAAATCGATCGATTTTATTTTTTCATACTCATTTTCCATGGCGGCTATTAATATTAATCTTAATTCCTGGCAAGTTGTACGTGTTCCACGAATATCGTAAGGCTGTCTATTTAATAGAGCAGTTAATGACTTCATGGCAAACATATAAATGTCTCGGCGAATAAGACGTAAATGAGGACTATGTGTGCTTGCACGTCCGGTCATCCCCCTAAAGACGTGAGTGTTTCTGATGAGATTTCTCTTTCGTGTCGGATGACATATTAAATGACGTACCCTTTTCCACCCCTTTTTTTCCCCTCCTCTGTGTGTCTAGCGTGTTTATTCGGGTTGACAATCTCATTGGACATCGAGAAGAAAAGGGTATAAACTCAGCCTCAAAGATTATTCAGAGCCTTGTCGTTCAGACAGCGGCCACGTGACTCTGTTCTGCCTATAAACATCAAAGAAGACAAAGAACTAAAAAGGAATCTTTAAATTTTTTTTTTTCTGGAACGTGTAGATCGATTATTCCATCAGCTTCGATTTTTACGTGAGTAGGGATTTTCTTCAATTACGTCTCATGGCTTTTGTTTTTGTATAGCATGATGACTTTTCTTGTAGTTGCGACAGGCAAGCTTAATTTACCTAAAGAAGTTGACGTGATCACATACACGTTAATATTAGCTATCCTTCACGTTTGTTTTCTGTGCACGTTAGACTCGTGACTAAGAAGGTTGTTCCAAAAAGATATAAGGTTTTTAAAAGAAACAACAAAATTCTACTAGATTCAAGTTATCAGCGCCAAAGGGATAGAATCTTATCTACCGCTCTGATCTTTCTCTTGTTTAATAGACTGCTACGTGTTATGTGGAGTCCATTTAACGTGTTGTTATCCTTTAGGTACTGTATACGCATCTAACAGTCTCCCCTCTATACAGAATTCATTTCCCCCCATAGTTTTAATTTCTTTTTTTCTTCAAAACTTTGTTTTTTAAAAGAATGAGACGTAGGGGATATCTTGATCTATCACGGCCCAGGAGGGGGGGCAGCTTTAGCCCAGTCATCCCAAAGACCAGAAGGTTTCGATTTAAATAAGATAATCTATTTTCCCGCCTTCTATATTTCTCTTCAGCTCCTCCTCCTCTTATAATTCCTCCTGTTCTTCCCTTCTCATTTCTTAAAGACGAATTGTAATATACAACTGTCCAATTGCTTTCAAAGCAGCGGAAAATAAAGTGTTGCTTCCCTTTTTCTTTTTTTTTTCTTTTTGGTGGCTTCCAGCCGACTTTTAACTGAACCAGCAACACAATAAACCAATCGACTAAAAACATTTTCTCGTTGGCCTTTTTTTTTTTTATTTTTTACTTGAGGGAATTCCTTCATCATCGTCATTACACACAACGGGATAAAAAAAAAAAAAAAGAAGTCGAATCAATCAACATTCTTTGTGTTTAGAAAAGCCGCAAAAGTTGGATGATGACGTACGCGACTTTCATTTGAAACACGAAACAAACAGCAGGGCACACGCGTGTCCCGAGCCGTTTTAGATACAACGCGCATTGATACAAGTCGACTCTCTTGTTCTAATGACCATCAAAGAATGTTCAGATTATTTTTCTTTTCGTTTCGATCGCTAGTGAGACACAATTGAGTTTTATCGCACAATAGAGGATTTTTTGAAAAAAAAAAATAAAAAGGTGAGCGATGTGGGGCGGAGGCCAATGGAAGGTGAATAGGTACCAAACAGAGTCATCGTCCTGACGTTAAGGGAACAAAGCGACACACGCAGAAACCGTTAATCACAACAAATGAGAAAACGGTCGGGACGGCAGGTGAAGCATTTTGAAAAAAAGGAATCATTTCGTAATAAGAAAGAGGGAAAAGAAAAAAAAAAATATGCATTTAAATTCATGGGGAACGTTTCAATTGAGTTTCACAAATTTTCAAGGCCCTTTTCAAATGAGGAGGTAGGGCCAGGTAAATAGACGCTATTATTTTTGCTTACCTCTTTGGAAGAAGCGGATAGTTTTGACAGAAATGATGAAACTGTGACCTTGAAAATTGGATCGACAAAAAGAACGGAGGACAGTCATGTGGAATTTACCTTTTGCTTAATGCAGATGAACGGTGGCCCTAATTGTCACCTGGGGTGTTGTCTCACCCTCAAAAAGAAAAAAAGGCAAAATTGCGCAGTAGATGAGAAAAAAATATATATAGAAAGGAAGACAAAGCGCAACAGCAGCTAAACACGACGAGGAAAATGAAAATAACCAAAATGTGCACAGGTGTGGAATCATCGTAGGTGATGGGTAGAGAAAAAAAATAGGAAAAATGTTATGACTCTATTATCATAAATCAAGTAGATGCAATTGAAACGAAGTGGGATGACACGATAGGTTATATACTATTATCAAAACTTGTATATAGAAGGCCATTGCAATGATGAGAGGTAAAAAGAAAAGCTTCGAATAATAATATTTTTAAAAACTATGAAAGGGGGGGGGGGGGGAACAAGACAAAACAAAAGAAGAGAATTCAAAGTCATAACGGCTAGGTCGTGATGGCTCCAAACTTCTTTTTTTCCCTCTATTCTTATAGAGAGAAACCCCCCCCCCAAAAAAAAAAAAAAAAAAAAGGGCTATATATCTATGATGATGATGATGTGAGAGGCCAATCTGTTTTGTTTCCCTCAATTGTCCCGGATCCATTAATCACACGCTCGACACGCGGCCACAAAAAAAAAAGGGGGCAACGAAACGGGTAAAAAAAAAAGTACGTAGAGGTTAGATTTTTTTTTTTTATTAAAAAGGTAACAAAAATATGAAATTAAAAGTAAATAGGGTGGCAGACAAGGATAAGCGTGTACACGGAGAAGCGGATTAAACATTCAAAATATAAGGAATTTAGGTACTTACACTAAATTGGTTAACAAACTTAACTGTTACGTGTGAAAAAATGGTTGAAAAAAGGAAACAGATCGATACATTATTTGATTTATTTCTTTCATTTCGTGTAGATAAAAAAAAAAAAAATACGACGTCTAACGTGATTATTCGTGCAACGTTTTTTTTTAACGACTTCCGGCATGCCAAAGGTTTTTCTTTCTCACATGTCGGTAGAAATGCACAACACTTTCCACTCGACTTGGTTTGACTCACCTGACATCCTCTTCATTAAAGCAAGGGGTCTATGCCACTCATTTCCCGATCGAATCCAATTTTTTACACGAAATAATTCCAGTTCATCGAATGACCCACTAGTTCTTTCTGCTTGTTTACTGGAAGCGAGGAGACATTATTGAATTGGACCTTGGCCACCGTTTTTCCAAATCCAAGTGGGTTCCAAACCCCACGACAACATGAAAACTAATAATAAAGCAAAAGAAAAAAGAAGGTGAAATTGGAGATGTCTTAAAAAAAAAAAAAGAAAACGTCTATAAAGGCGAAGGGAAATGAAATCTCGTATAATTTCTTTATAGCATGAAAAACGTCATTTTTAAAATTGTGTGTCTATATTTTCTTATTACCTCCTAATGGTTTTTGTCTTTCTTCTTCGTACACCTCACAAATGCTGACAAAAGTTACGACATAGTCTCTTATAAAGACCCTATTGTTCGAGCACCAAGTGTTGATGCTTTTGGCACACAAACACACTAATGCCCCATTTATGTGATAACAGCTGATTGTGCATTCTTCCACGGACTGCTCGTACAATCAACGGAGAAACAGCTCTCAGCTATAGAAGAAACCAGGTCCATCTTAATAGACACATATTTGTTCGCTGGCATTTGCGTATGGGGTTAGATTCTATACATGCCCCCTACATATGATGCGCTCGAATTATTCATATACACTAACACACCCCTTACATTATATGGAGGATGACTGGCGGAGCCGGAATGATGGAAGACTTTTTGGGTGTTTGGTGTTACTTGTCAGCAACTCGGGTGTGAATACCAGTGGCACATATTTATACGTAAATAAGTTCCACGTCTTTTCTTTTTCAGATTAAAGAGCTTGTGTATGGTTTACGTACACGACTTTCCCTACATCATACGCAGAAGGGCTGTTGATATGATCGGTGGATGGTGAGATGATTGTGTGTCCTTGCCGTGTAATTAAGTAGCAAATCAGAGCACGGAATGTTCCACTCCATCAGGCCGGATAATCAGCTTCACACCACGTCCCACCTGCTGGCCTTATATTTTCTCCTCACTATGTATCCCCAAACGGCTGCGACTAGTTAAAGATTTATATATATTCACCTGCTGTCGTTACTACATAAGCCCTTAAAGAAAACTTCTAGCAATTGGATCATCAAATTTCATCCAACCGTATAATAATAACTCAATAAACAGCAGCCAGCGCGAGTCAGCTGACGTGTTCCGCCCATTTGCACCCGTTTGCTTCTATCCGCTCCCATCGTTTCTCCGCACTTCTAGATGAAGTTATAATCCAATTTTTATATCTATACTCATTACGCAGATACACACTATGTGTGTGTGTGTACGGTCATGAAAAAAAAAAGTTAGTTCACATCTATACCTGAGAATGAAGTGAGTTTACCGGTCATAATGTTTTCCACGCAACAGTTTTGTCCGCGGTGGCCGCAGCAGGTAACCAAAAAAAACATTTATTTATTTACTATTATTATTATTTCTTCCCCCTTCTTTCTGTTCTATCCGCATGACGACTCTATTATTCTCTCAATTTTTTTTTTTTTCGTGGTATACAAATGAGAGCGCGGGGTACCGCAACATGTCGGTTCTTCCAATTTCTCGTTTCACCCCACCACCACTTTCCGACCGCAAGGCCTGTACACGCCCTTCGCTCAGCAACCAGGTGCGATAATTAATAGAGTTATGCAGTCTAGTAGCTCAAGAAGCAAAACATCTTTTTTTTTCTTTTTTTTCTGGTTGACCTCAAACGAGTCGGTGCCGTATTTCTCATCAATTGGAATTCCCGCGCTGCTTGGACGGCCCACCATTTTTCACGGTTTTCATTTATTACACACACAGCGGCAGGTACATATACAAGCTTACCTACATATATGGGGTAAATACATAGACACACACTAATAGAAGGCTTTTTACAATTTTCTGTTCTTGTTTTTGTTGTTGAATGTCAAGACGAGCGGCGGCAAAGTGAAGAAGGAGGAAATGGAAACATTAAGAAATAATCATCTTTCTATACTGCGTTTTGCTGCAAGTGCGGGAAACGCAAAAAAAAGGGAGAAATATAGAACAACGTAGTTTTTTTTTTCACTTGTATGATGGTCGGTAGCTGTGCAGGGTGGCGGCATCGGATAAGAGCCCCGCTCCCCCCTTGTTCTAACATAATCTGACTGACGTTTAGTACATCCAGTCGGCATACAACATCCGGTGCTATCTTCTTTTTCATTAAAAATATTTTGAAAAAAACTAGTGAAAATGAAGAGGTTACCTATGGTAGCTGTTACTGCATATAGCACATGTTGTCACGGCAACAGCTAATTAAGTTATACAGCGGAGATAGAGAGACCGACAAGACACAGCGGAAGAAATTTGGGGGGGAAGAGGAATTAAAAATGAGATAATTCAATGCTGGTCCGCAACTTTGGAGAAAGAGGTGATTACTGGCGAGTTACAGACGGCAGCTTATTTATAAGTAAAAACTAATTAACTCGGTTGTGACCTGGTTAGATGTTGTTAAGACACCACCACTTAATCAGCAAATACGCGGACGGAGGCGTGTTTTAGCAATGGCCTCTTTTGGCCATTTAATTCAAAATTTTCAACGAAAAAAAAAAAAAGGGAAAATTCGATGAGCTTTCTCTCTCTGCTTTTAAAGCGCGCAGACGTCTAATCGTCACAAAAGCTAATGAGATTGCAGCTGGTAGTTCATTTGCATTAATAACGGGCGCTAGTTTTCCAATCAAAGGAACTAGACAAAAGAAAAATGGAGAGAGTGGCAGAGATAGACGGCAGGGCGTATAGACGGTTGCCACGGTAACAGCATAGACACATATTCCTTGATCCCGAAAGGGCTGGGCGAAAACTGCTGTTCAGATTGCCGACATGCAAAACCCGTCAATTTATCGCATCTAAACTGGCGGGGAAATTATTGATACTAATCATAGCCTGCCTGCCAAAACAATATTATTACACATATTCTTTTTTTTTTTTTTTTGTTTACCTCCTCGTTCCTTCTTAAGACACGCTCACCTCTTATATTCATAAATTAGCCGGGAGGTGCACGAATCCCTTTTTTTTTTTCCTTCAGTTCAACATCGGCTTACTCTCTCTCTCTCTCTCTCTCTCTCTCATTTTCTTTCTCTTTCGCACAATTTTTCGTTTCTTTTGGGCTTAAGCTTTCAAGCTAGAGGCGCTTCTCAACAACAACAAAAAAATTCATTTCTTCTTTCCAACTGAAACTGTTGTTGTTATAACACGCCCGCCGATAATATTATCTTCATTTTTTTTTTCTACCCCCCCCCCCCCTCCCACAAACAAAAAAAAAAACATGCGCTTTCGCTTCTGCCGCTATGTTATATTGCTCGGACAACATACAGCACCACCCGGCCACCGGTTATAGCTCCTCCTGTGGTTGTGTTTGACCGAAGAGAAAGAACAAACAATGAAAAAGTATTTAAGAGTTTAAAAAATATATATATATGTGTATTTTACTTTCGAGACCGCCTTCACTGTGAAACATCAACAGACTCCTTTTTCTTAAATTGTCTGGCGAAAAAAAAAAAAAGAGAAAAAAAAACCTTTTGTGTATAACCGATGGCGGTGAGCTTAGTAATTACCGGTCGTAGATATGTGTTACTATGTGTGTTGTCGGTCGGAGTTTTTCTTTTTTCCCTTCTTTTGCGCTCTTTTTTTTTTTTTCTATCCGTTCCTCCTTTTTTAAACTACCTCCCTTTTCACAAACGATGACTTCATTATAGATATCCCCTTGAACTTTGTTAATGGAAAAAAAGGAAGAATAAAGGCCGGACTTTCTTTTGACACAAAATCTACAGGGCAGACAATTTTTCTTAGTTGAGTTGTAATTTTTTTTTTCTCTCTCCCCTTTTTCAAAAAGTTAAACATGTTTTCTGTGCGGGTCTTTACTCGCTGATTGTAATTGAAAATTCGAACCATTTGTAGGATAAGTTTTGAAAAGAAGAGGTCGTTGAGCGCAGGATGCACACACACAAGATGTTACTCCTCTGACTTGATGTCTAATGACTTGCTGCGCTTCTCCCCCCCTCAGTGTTTGAGAAACAACATTTGAAAACTCAATTAAATCAAGTTGAAAAATGATGGGCATGAAAAAAAAAAAAAAGGATGAGCGATTCTATTGTTCATTGTTTCTAGTTTTAGAGAAGGGGAAGACTCTTTCTTAGTTGTTTTCTCCAGACCTTTTTCGGGTTTTATTGTTTCTTTTTCACCAACGATTCAGATCGGATCCTGAGCTCCATCTCTTGTTTTTATCACTAAGCTACAAACACAGAAAGCTAAGGTAATGCGCAGGTGGAGAGATGAACGACCGTGAAAACAAGACCGACAATAAATACTGGCATCATTTTTTCGATTCGTCAGAGGGCGTATTTCATTTAACCGACCAATTTGGAAAGCCCCAGAAAAAAAAAAATTTCATGGCTAAACTTCATTGAATACTTACAAAGAAAAAAATAAAAAAGAATAGAGAAAAAAATAAAAAAGAAAAACGTTTGAATTAGGTAACCAAGGTTTAAATCAAACGAATCGCGCACTTTAGAAATCAGCCGACACTGATTGGTTTAGGGAGGTCGCTTACACACCGAGCGCAGGGACTTGCGTGACAGCTGTATAACTGCGTGAATACTTGATTCTGGTTCCACCTTAGTTGGAATAGTCACTAAAAAGTACACGTAAAAAAAAAGCGACGGGAGGTTCTTTGCTGGGAGCCGACGGACACAAAAGAAAAGTACACCATTCAAAATTCCGGTCCGGATAGATTCGAATGGATGAATTTAACGAATGCAGCCCTCCCGACTTTATTTGGATGTGTTCAAATGTGCATTCAAACTTCTTTTTATTATCATGTCATGAAAACTTGCCTAGCGGTTGTTTTTTTTTAACGATTGGAAATATCCGCATTGAATTATGCGATGGACGCTGTTTACCAACTCACGGAAAAAAAAAAAATAAAATAAAAGACACTCGGATTATTATATGAAGGTTGCGGCTGTTGTCCTTAGCCTTGTCATCCCTGTCAAACCGTGAATAAAAAGTATTTAGAAGGAAAGTAGTTAACATTTAACGACCGTTTCCAGAGAAACGGGCCAGATCAAAGTCACATCCCATGGCATTCAGCACAACCAATAGCTAACCAGCAGAGGCGGAGTCAGGCGGAATTCTTCCATTTTATTTCCCCAACAGAAAAAACGTGATGGCGCCCAACTGACTCGACTCGATAATTTTAATATTACCATCAGCCGATGGCCAAGTCCTTGTAGGGAAATTCAATAAGGAAACACCAACCAGACGCACCGATGTGGTTATTTTTTTTTCTCACGCAAACAACCACCACAAAACGAGCCTCGTCCAATCGGAAGGCAATCTAGGGAAACAACAGAACGTTACAAACCGTAACAAAGTTGAAAGTAAAATGAAAATTTTTTTTTTATTTTTCCGACTTGATCATTTTGCATGAATCACGAACTATATTTGACGAGAAAATGTTGATGCATGCACTAAATCTTATTTCCATATTTGTAAGCAGCATTTTTGGAGGAGTAGAAATTTTTGAAGCGTAACTGAATCCTAGACAGAAAGCAAGATCAGTTGCACATGTATGGCACACTTTGGTGAGTTAGAAAGGAGATAAAAGGACTGAGTTTAGTTTTCGATCGACTCTTCGGACGAAGCTGATTCAATCTTCAAGGTTTCCTCGATCACGGTCGTATTCCCAACGTCCAGCGCTCCGTTCCAGCTGTTCATAGTTTTATTAAAGGCCTCCATCTCGAGAGAGAAAAATCAAACAAATGAGTTTAAATAAAGAATGAATAGAAGATATCCCAGAATGGAAAATTTATGTACTTCAAATTTGAGAGCTTCGATCTGATAGAGTGCAGTTTGTAATTTCATATCTTGGATCTGGTCTCTTGTTTCATCCTTGCACTTTTGCAGTGTTTGATTCATGGCTCTGTTTTGCAGACTTAAAATCGTGATTCGATCCTTCTCCGTTTCGCTTTCGATCATGGCGACACTCTCCGCTATGCGGGACAATTTATCTTCAGTGATTTCCTGTCAAAATCATTTGCGTTACAAGAGATGTAAAGAAACAATAGTTCACCATTCAAAAAAGATGTACCGTGCGCTGAAGTACTCGATCGTATTGGACTTGGATTTCAGTCAAGTTGTAACGAAGTTGATCGACTGTTAATTGCATTTCCCTGGCTTGGAAATCGTCTTGCTCTCCATACACTTCCAGCTGTTCGTGCATTCGGTAATGACGAGCTTCTAACGAGTCGAGGACAGCCTCGTTCGCTTCGACTTTCGACTCCAGTCGGTTGTATTGCTGGACAAATCCTTCCAGCCGTTGCTCAATCGGTTCCATTCGTGACGACTCGGCTGTTTTGCTCTCCATTTTTCGCTCGAGATTCTGTTGAGCATCACGAACGGATTGCAGCGCATTCTTCAGTTCATTGACTTTGTGGTTCCAGTGACTGTAACGTCCACCAGATCGGCTGTGATGGCTGTCAAACGCGCTTGCTCCTGCCAACTCGATCGAAGCGTTCCATTCTTCTTTCAGCGATTGAACCTGTCAAGATCAATTTAGTTCATCAAAGTTTTCGTTTAGACTTTCTTTTTCTTTCCAATTTTAGAGAAAGAATATAATCCATTACCTCTGAGCTGACGCGAGCGACATCCTTCAGGCAACGCTTTTGATTTTCAGTTATTTCACTTAAATCGTTGCGCAATTGGATCATATCAGCGGCCATTCGCTGCCGTTCGACGCTTTCCTCCGTCCATTGATGACGCAGCTGATGCACCTCATCCTGGAATTGCACGAATTTGATCATGGAATTTTACTATTGAAATATAAGGTTAATGTTAATACTTGAACAAAACGAATTTGCTTCTGGACTTCGTCAGCGAGCTGAATAGATTTTGAAACATTCAAATTCTGATTGATCTGATTCACGTCCGCTTTTAGATTGCTGACAGATTTCAGAAGCCATTGCAATGTTTTGACGGCGTTTTCGGAGGATGTATCTCGGACAGTCCGCACTGAACCTTCTGATGTTCCAATCAGGGATTCGACTTTGCTTCTAAAGTTTTCAAATTCAATTACCAATCAAGCAAGTCGAAATAAACTGTCAATCAACTACTCACTTGAGAAGGTCCAATTCGTGACGGAACGATTCAATCGTCTGCGCTTGATGGTTCTTATGAAGACTCAGCTGTTCGAGGGAAGTTTGGAGACCCCTCATTTGTGCGTCAAATTGAGACAGAGCTCGACTTTCAACTTCCAGTGCATTTAGAGTTTCTTTAGCCAATTTGACTTCTTCCTGAGATGCGCGACTCGTTTCGCTCGTCCGCTCTTGACGGCATCGAACCTCTTTGAGATCTCTCACTTCACGGGTCAATTTGCCAACCGTTTCCTCTAATTTGTTGATGCGCTTCCATTCCATTCGGCCGGAAGAAACGTGGCTGCATCCCAAAACTAAAACCAACACGAACACGAAACAGAACTCCATCTTCTAACGTTCTCTGTGACGGTATGACTGAATGCGACGGAATTGTTTGCTGTTTAAATGTCCCCCCCCCCCCTACTCCTCTGTACTTCTGTATCCCCGCTACTACTACACCAGGTGGCCTTTTATTTAGGTCCTTTTAGAATCCCCCCCCCCCCCTCCTTCCTTTTTTTGCTCTCTCCACACCACATCTGCCATCGATATGTTTTAGTACATGCCTGGCTATCGTTCCCTATAATTTTTGAAAGCAAATTTCTCGAGAAAAAAAAAAAGCGGAAGAAAGAATCGCAAACGTTTAGTTTAAATGCTGGGCGGCTTTGTTTTGCTCTGAAAAGGGGTCCAAACCGATAAGAATCGAAACATCACTACCGACTTAATTTGATGCTAATGAATGGCACTTGGTCACTAACGAGAAGCAGATTGGCGGAGGGCGGAGGCGACGGGTAGATAATCTCTCTAGCGACGTGGGGACCTTTTTCTTTCTTGAAAATTGTGGGTCAACGGATGTGTGGGAAAAACCAAAGGAATAAAAATATCGATGGTATGCATTAAATTAGAATAACAACGCCGGTAAAGCATATGTGATAACATACGCAATGCCTAAAAAAGAACGAAAAAGCGCGATAAGGGAGGTATTTTTCATCATTCCCTGCCACCAGGTGTATGTGTTTAGAGAAGGGGAATGAAAAACCGTTGGCGATGTGCTACGTACTACCTTTATTGTATCCGATAAGATTCAAAACAAACCCACCTCCTTCCCCTCTACACAACAAATAAAAACCTTTCAAAAGCTTATTTTTGTGTATGACAGAATAGATCCGCGCGCGTGCTAGGTCCCTTTAAACGTAACGAAAATGGTAACGGTTGTACTCCCTTCTGTCATGTGTTATCGAAGATTTTTTAAAAGAATTACATACATGCTGCACACACACACACACACATAAAGTACTGAATTTCTTTGTTAATACAACAAAATTTCAATCAGCAACATACACTATCCCTCAAAACGTGATCCATAGGATGTACATCATTTTTGGCAATGCTTCCATATCACACGATCCTTCTTTTTGTTCCCCGCCAATTAGCGGAGAGGTCTAAGTGGGTTAATGGCTTTTCCCAAGAAGAAGTACAAAACAAAAACAAAACAGATTAGCTTTTTTTTTTCTTCTTGGTTTTCACTAGAATACTGTGGAAAACTCTCAGGGTTGACAGGGCTATCTTTCAATCTAGTGAACCGAAGAAAATCCGTAGGGACAGAGGAAAGTGGGTTAGGTCTTTGGTAGATTGGCGTGCTATTTGGGTGTGTTGCCAGGCGTTGTCTCCTCGTCCAAGAGTCATCTCAACGCTCAACACACAATATGTTGAGCCGCTCAAATCGATTTCATAGTCAACACAACCTATTGCGCAGTGAATTTCATTTTTGTAGCATAGTTGAGAAACCAAAAGAGGGAACATAAGTGTCACTTACCATTTTCCAGTAATTGGTAATGATCCGAACAGCTAATTTTCCAACAGATTTCTCCATCTTCGTAAGTTGTTCCAGGGCAAGATACTGTCGCTTGAAGAATCATTAAATTGGTTGAAGATAAATCGAATTTCCACGATAGACAAGCTTTCGAGCTTCCCTCTGTAGATTTCAATGTGTTTAAATATTTAGTTGCATAAAGAATTCACCGGAAATCGTAAATTTTACCAACACGAGCTAAATACGCCATTTTCCAATCACTTTCAGTTTTACGAAACACGGACTCCGCTTGATAAGCTCCATTTGACCATTTATCCGTTACGCTGTCTCCGTCTGAGCGGCGCACATACTTATCTAGACTGGCACTGCATTCAGATGATTGGTTTACTACATAACACAAATATGCATGGGTTGCACAACAATTCTTTTGAACCTGTATTCTAAGCAGAATTCCCCGTTACTCATTTCTGCTTCTGTTGGAGTCCAAACGACCGGCTCGTGTTCTTGTTGAAACGTTCCCATTTCGCCACGAGTTTGTCTCCAACTAATAGCGCCACTTATTCGACCTTGCTCCTCACCCTCTTTGACTTCTCGAGGTAAGAGAAATTCAGCTAGCTCTCCAACAAGTCGTAAAGTCAGTAGTTCTCTTTGAGAATCACTAACTGATGACTGAAGCTGTCTAGAGAGTCTATTGGTTTGTTGAAGAAGCCACTCTTCTGAAACCAAATTCCTTCGTTTAATAACCTTAACGACAATAACAGAAAAATTTAGTTCCATTCGACGAGTGCTAATATACCAAATGAGGAAACCTACTTCTGCATGATTTCGGGTATAGCGCCACGTCACATCTTGTACCTCATCTTTTGAAAATGCAATAACATAATTCAACTTTTTTCCCCAACCGACATCATAAAGTAGGGGCTTATCCCAAGCTGCTTCACAGGAATCACAGTGTAGCCTACAAGAAACATCATGCTCATATAAAAGATTTTAATACATCAAAGATTGTATACCATCTATTAAGTCTTTCAGAATATATTTCTGTCCACACATGGTCTGTCCAATCTAGGACATATCTGGCATCATACTTCAAGGCCCTGCAAATGAGAGTGAAGCAGTTTGCCCATTCGCCACACCTTCCTCTTCTGGTTTGTAGGAGTTTTTCTATTGAATTAAAACATTGTTATGATAGATTTTATGCTAGATTTCACTAGTAATTACCAGGGTCATTGTATCTTGGGAATCTGTCTGTAGCACTACAGAGATTGCACTTGAAATTTTCAACCCGGTGTGCACCATAACGGAGATCATCTGCACTAGGAACTCCTGTTCCAACACTTTGCATAGGCTTGTTGCAGGTACTGCAATGAGCAGCATCAAACCAGGTAAAGAAACTCTCTTTGAACCAGGTTAACAACTCTATCAGGAGAGCGTCTCGAAGAACTTTGGAATCTGATTTCGAGTTGTTTGGACAGTTTTGTTGAGCCCGAGCTAACAAATCGGAAAGGGGGACACATGCTTTAGCTTTCGATTGCAATTCAGCATTTTCATACTTGAGGACATGTCGACTATTAATAGTAAGACGTTCAAGGAACTCAATTTGCAGGTGGGAGCGAGACATTTTTAGATGATGTATGTTATTAAGTGCAGACGTTTTGTTCCAACGGTTTGTTGTCATTTTCATTCATTATAACAATAATTAATCTGGCCGCTAGGTGGCTTGTATCGAGGCGCGACCATTTTGATTCGAATTTTCTTTTGTGTTAGATTCTGAAGGGGGCACAGTAGGATGCTGATGAGTTGCCACGATTTACTTTTGATTTTATTAAGTCATGTATGCTTCTATAAATAGAATTTTCCCGCCGCCTGCTTGATGGTTGAATGGTTCATTCGCGGTCGCGCATTCGAGGCGTGAGCACGCGAACAGACGTCACCGTTTGAGCTGAATCGTGCCTTTTTCACATTTGCATCGTTCTTCATCCTCATGGAAAGTTTTAGTGTCGAATTAGAGCAGCCCCAAGGAGTCTTTCTTCCTGGCCAAAACGTCAATGGCTTTATCCGGTTTAAGACTACTGCAGCCGAGAGTTTCAAAGGTATTTTCCATCTTCTGAAGAAGAAATAAAAAAATCAAGCAATTCATCAACAAAAAATACATCGTTTCCTTTTTTAAAAATTTTATTTGCTAGGTCTTACAGTCGAGTGTGTTGGCAAAAGTCAAGTGCAGTGGTCCGAGACTGAAACATCAGGCCGCGAAACGGAGACTGTCCACTACCAAGCCAGTGAAAACTATTTTTACCACAAAATCCTTCTATTCGCAGGTAATTATGAGATGAGGTCGAAAGTTTATTTGTTTTGTAAATTTAGAATCAACACCATAGCGCATATATGTTGCCTTTCTTAAAAATAGCAACTTGTCGCCCGCACTGCGGTCTTTGCAATATCATCCGTGATGGAAGATATCGCTGAGATATTTATAGCTATTTGAAATCCATCCAAGCTTTGGCGCATATTCGGGTGTGACACAATTTATCAAACTCATGCCTAGTATTGACGTCGGTTCGTTCTGAAATGAACTCAATCATCAAAATTTAATTCACGAACAAGTACAATCATTATTCACACCGTTAACGCAGGAAGTGACACAGAGTTCCAGCCGAACGATTATCGCTACGCCTTCTCGTTCACACTCCCACATCAACTGCCGCCGTCCTTTGAAGGAGCTCACGGATCCCTACGTTATTACATTAAAGCGGTTTTAGGCCGGCGCTGGATGCTTGACGCCGTGTTTAAGCGCGGATTCTCCGTCAACACCATAGTCGACCTGAACCAAAACTTCCAGGCTTCGGTGAGGCTTCAGAGGAATCGCATGAGACAATTTTATGGTTGGCGAGTCGGACAACTCTTTCACGAAACCCCAATACTATGAATAGAACACTAGTTTCCTGCTGGCTGGAAGGGTAAAACATAACGACGTTGCCGTTATCAAAATGCCGTGGGAAAACACATCCAGAGGCGCTCACTCTCATTTTATGCTCTTATTTTTTTTGTAGTTGTCTTCATGACTTTTTTTTGTGTGTGCACTATAACGTGTGGGGCCTCCCAACTTCTGTAAACTATTTCATCTATTTCTTTGTGTGTGTGGTGCGTGCTACGTTGCAGATTCCGGTGAAGAACGAAGAGATCAAGACTATTTGTTGTTTGTGCTGTCAGTCGGGGCCCATCACGGCCGTCGGTTGGCTCCCAAAATCTGGATACGTTCCAGGCGAAACAATTTTGTTCTCCGGACGAGTTGACAACAAAAGTCGATCGAGGTTGCTCCAAACATCAGTCCGGCTGGTCGAGGTATCAATGCCACTACCAACTCCCACGTACATCTATATTTGTTAGAAAGAGATTAACGTAATCGAATAGTCGTGAGAAAACAACGTTGTTTTGTTAGCGTGCCTTACGTCAATTTATCCAACCCGATTGAAGTTCTTGTTGGATGCGAAAGTTGGCAAGGATAACTAGAGTCATATATATTCCTTTGGTATTCTTTTTGTAATAGTAAAACGCCTTCTTTTTTTCTCTTTTTTCTTTCCAGAGGACAATATTTAAAGCTCAAGGTAAACAGAAGGAAGATGAACGAGTCATTCGAGAAATCACGCGAAGCCAGCAATCGGCCGACAGGGAGGATCTAGAACTTTGGAATGATATTCCGATTACTGTGCCACCTTTAGCGCCATCCGATCTGCATCATTGTTCAATTATTGACCTTCAATATTTTCTCGAGGTTATCGGTCATTTTTCGTACAAGCTTTTTAGATTTCATAATTGTGAAGTTTAATTTTTAGTTTGTCATCGATCCGGGAATCCTGTCCTTCAATTTCAAGGTCCCCATTGAAATTACAATTGGTACAATTCCGTTTAAGGAAAGTTTCCCTACATTCCAACCGCAAGCTAGTGCCCCGCCCATAATGGATGGAAACAGTACGCATAGCATGGCAAACCCAATTGGATTTTTGCCTCCGTTCATGCTGAATCAGTATCCAAATCTCCGTAAGCTTATATACGTAGCGCCCTACACTAACGAGGTAAAACTAATTTTTTTGAACCGTATTTGACAGCTCCTTCCACGTACGAATCTGGGATGTTTGGCGGCAACTTGAGAGAAGAAGGAGACACAGAGCATCTCAACATTGGTTTCGACACATTATTTAAACCTATCTATATTAGCTATCCCAGTGTCGACAATCAAAACCCGTCGGCTTAAATATGACGTTACAAATGTTCTTATTCAACTGATAATATATGATTGCAAAGTACAGCCCGTATAGGATACACATTTCGAGAATTGCAATAGGTTCGTGCCTATAAATCAAGAGTTTTGGTTCATCGTGCCTCCCGTAAAGCCAGATGGAAACTAGCTTCCATTGTTCATACTTAAGGCAAAGCCGATCAATGCGAGAGTAACTATCAACTAACCAATATGGCAAGTGCGAAGCTACACACAGTGTACAGAAAAATTATTCGTTAAACACAAATAAGGATGTTTGAAGGATGTTAACATTCGTCGCACGTCAACCTGCACTCTGAGTCACTTATACAGTTTAGCATTCTTAAAGTTGCGCATGACGGGATGATTAGTTCACGAAAATGTCAACAGACAAAGTCGACTACGCTCAATGAATTTTCAGCTTATCTTGGGCCTATGTCTAGGCACTCGTCGGGGGGAGATGCTTACGTTCAACGTCTTATTTTTCTGATACAATCAATAGCTGCTTATAGCTTGAGAGAACAGGATTGGAATTTCGAAAACTAGTTTTTATGTAAATCAAGTATTAGCTTGAAAAAAATATTTTTTTTTATTTGACCTAGAAGAATCCTACTTAAGGCATCATGAATTTTTATACAAGTTCAGCCTGTATACAATGATTCTGCCAAACATGTCTGTGCTTTCAGGTAATAAAAATTTTAAATTGTCTGTCATTAAAGGTGAGTCAGGTAGAAGAAAAGTTTGGATCGCATTAATGTCGTCTGGATAGTAGGTCTTGATTGTTTCTACCTTTGCAACTCCAGCATCTACGCTCGTTCTTTGTAGGCAAATGTTTTTTGCAGCAAAACCTCCTTGAAATTGAATTTCAAAGTGAGTCACTGCAGTGTCTTTACCAAACTGCACTGCAATCCATTGAGGGGTTCCCTATCAAGTTTGAATGTTTTCATGCACATAATTTTAATAATGTTGTATAAATAAAATACCTGATCCGAATTCCAGCAGGTTTCATTGCAGCCATCAAACAAGAACTGTTTGCCGTATGATTTTACTTCACGCCCCAAAACGGAGCTTACCCTTATAAATATAGAAAAATTATATTTTATGGTCATAAAGAGAGTCTTTTAACATACTTTGCCGTAAAATTTGAAGTAGGTATAAGAGACATGGATTATATTGGCAATAACACAGTTCGTAATGTTTAATACTTTGACTATAATTTTAAAACAAGGTAGGGTCGTCTGCTTTTGGGTCAGTCAAATGAAACAGTTGAGTATCGGGAGTCGCATTTCATGAGATTCTGATTAAAAGTGAAAGCGTTCATCGTATTACACATCGAAATCCGGATTTCCAAACGAATATGTTGGTTGGTTAACCACATGCTTTTATCCGAAGCTATTTACGTTACTGTGATGGCTGGGGAAAAAACTGTCGAGTCAACATGAAAACAAATCTGAGTCATTTCCTCGTGAGCTTCCAAGCCCGATTTTACGCCACAATTGCCCTGACCGACCAATTGTCCCCCAAGGTATGGATTAGATTACAGCCATGATAAGGAGAAAGAGTAAGCAACAAATAAAAAAAAAAATGTATCCGTTGGAGGTCGATGGTGGCCTGTGGCAAAGAATTACGTGTATAGTTTCTTTATGTTTCTACTGCCAAAGACCAGTGGTGACCAGGAAGTGGCGGAACTTGTGTTACATGGCCATGCTGAGATTTTCCAAAAATATGAAACCAAATGTGTGTGTGTCGAACTAGAAATCCCACACTTCCTTGAATGTGTCAGGAAGTTGGTGGGTTACTAGTTAAATTGCGCCCCATTTGCTGGGTCGTGTCGGTGACTCAATAAAGTTATATTTCCCGTCTTTTTTATGCTTTAAGTTAAAATTGAAAAAAGGCGTGTCCAGGTTCCATCGTACGTATCATCGTTCTTACCCCTTAATCATTTGAGTTCAATGACACTGATGTACGTGTTAACTCACCCGTGGATATACGGCTCAAAGAAAGTAGTCAGAAAACCTGAAGCGTGAAAACGCTTCTACTGTGTTAGCCCATAAGTTGGGAAGTCAATTTGAATGGCCACTAGATGGCAGGAAAGAGCCCCGGTGGCACAGAAAGTCACATTAAAATCTCCCCTCCTACCAAGCTTGGTCTGCTGGCGAGATAGTGAGCTTCAGTCAGTGTTGTGTTGGCGTGATGGCTGATGGGCTGAACTTATTATTCTGCTTACGGCTGCCTATCGGCTTTCGCTAAAGAAACCGAAGGTTTTCTGAAACTAAAACTAAAGTTCGTCGTGTGTGCGTCGGTGTGTTTGTGGGCGTCCGCCAATCTAACCAAAGTTCCATTGCCAACAAAAGATACACTGGAAGTAAACGAAAAATCATTTCAACTGCAAGGTGAGTGAAAAAAGTAAAAGAGAGAGAGAGATGCATCAACGTTATTTGGCCGAGAGACATGTTGAGGGTCTCTTGTTGTTTCTTTTGTTCCGGCTGCAGCACTTGCCTCGAGGTTCAGTGTGAGAAAAAGAAGAGGGGGGTGGTTTTTTCTTCTTGCCTTGTCTGAAATTACAACCGGGGGCTTTTGCCTCCCCCCCCCCTTCCAATTTACCACACAGACCAACTGTTATCTGTATTATTTTTTCTTGTGTATTTTAGTTTGAATAAAGATAACTTAAGAAAAGGGAATGGCCGGTTGATGTGAAACGATTTCTTGACCTTGAACCGCAATCGTCTGTGGTTACGGGCGGAAATTGACTTAAGGATATCGACCTTTTATCCAAAGTATCTTGGCATCAAGATGAATAAATCCGGTCGTCGCTCAAGTGCTCCGTTTCCCTTCATTTAAAAGTCGAAACTGTCAACCATTTCCTGGACGGCCATAAAAGCTGCAACAACTTGAGCGTATGTCTGCTAACAGACAAATCAAAACTTGAATCGATTTTGCTTCGTAAAAAAAAAGGAAATCTTGCAAGTTCAACAAAGTTCATCGTATACAGCAAAACTTGAATAAGAGCCACCATCCTCACATTTTTTTTTTTTTTTTTTTATGGGAAAGACACACAGTGTAAGATTGCGTGACTGTTGGTCGGGCGGTCGGTAGACGGTCTGGTTATTGATTACATCTCTCTCGCAGCGGCTGGGATCAATGTTTTTATTTGTAACAAAGAAGGATTTGTCAGTAGGAATCAGTCTGATTGCCATAAGAGAGGAAAGACAGGCAGAGAGAAGCAAAAACTAAAAAAAATCTAAAAAAGAAAAGAAAAAAGAGGAAACCCTAATAAGCTAGATGAGTCTTGGAGAAAAAGATGCGAGAGGCGGTCCGGGATTGATTGGATTTCCTGCGATGTCAACTCGGACACTGCACGTCTAGCGGGAGGGAATGTGATGAAATCCGATCGATCAAAACACGCCTCCCTTTACTTTCTCTTCTCTGCTTTTACACAATTTTGTTGGTTTGTTTTCTATTGATTTTAGAAATACTGATGAAGAAGATGCCACGGCCGCTGTTGGTTAGTTTGCTAGTGCTCTGTTTAATGAGCGGCGGCTCTGTCATCGGCCAGACGGACCCGTCGAGCCGGACGGATGCGGCGGCGGCTGATGGTTCATGGTGGCGAACAACGCCGTTCGCCTCGTTGCCCGGGATGACTACGCAGCAGGTGCTACGCAAGATCCTTCCCCCCGAACTCATCCCGTACACGCCCGTCTCTAGTCCAGAAGAGACGGCTGGATACGTCAGAGATTACGTCTCCACTTTCAAGATGCAAAGTCGGGGCATGGAGCATCTTCACACTTACACCAACATGTTTATGGCCTTTGTCATGCCAAAGCATCTAGTCCCTCCCGGTAATTTCCCTTAAGATTCCCTCCGGGAACTTTTCTTCTTCTAACTTTAATAACTTTACTTTATTGAAGTTGAATGCTAAGCAAACATCTGTCGTGTTTGGAATGGCGTCTATTATTATTCCCTTTTTTTGGAATTTTTTTTTTTTTAACGTATGAAACCATCTGGGACGTCGTCGTCGTGGGGTTGCTTGTCCGCGTGGGGTACGGCTGTTCTACTATTAGTTACTGAAATGCTGAGCTTAGAAATCATGACGCAGATTGTTTATGTGTAATTTGATGTATATCGTTACACCTGGGCTGTTTGAAAGCTTTCGTTACGCTGGAACGTTATTAACAAAAAAGTCAATTCGTTCGACGCCATGATGACGAAAAGGAAATCGGCGTCGTTGGTTTTGGGTTAAAGAAAATGGGAATTGGGTTAATGGTTTGTAGTGAGACAGCGTATCGTTGTCCATTCTTATCACGGTGGTTGTGGAACGACGTTGCTCTCATTTATCTTGACGTTGACGATTGTGGCACTCGGACCATTCAATCCGCACAGGTTCTATCGCCGTAGCGGGGCGGGAAAGTTAATGCGATTTAACGGGAATTCTTTCTATGTTTGGGTTTTGTAAATCCCGTTTGGACGACCCCTTGACCTTCTTTCGTTTTGTTTGATTTCACCATGCCGAAGTGGCTGCTACCGGTAACTTGCACCTTTATTGGAGATAAGATAAGAAATGTTGCGTTATCAACATCCGGTAGTGACGTTACGGGCAAGATCAAGGACATTTTAATGATTCTCTTTTCTTTTTCGTTCACGCACCAATCATCATTCCGTTTATTTAACCTTCATCGTGGTAGCCTACGGGCGGGTTGTTGAACTCCTCTCGTGGGCTCTCTTCTGAGCGTGAGTCGTCGTCATGGTGATGAATGCACCTGTGTGCAAAGCTGCTAAAGAAATGGGCGAATCAATACTTTTGTTTCGTCATGCATACGATTTAAGTAAAATAGCGAAAAAAAAAGAGCCCTGGGAGAAACTCTGTGTAGCGTGAATACGGACGAAAATGGTCGGCTTCGTGACGTGATTTTTAACGATTTGGAAAAAAATGACTAATGTTGTGGATTGTCAACACGGCGGAATATTTAAAAGTGAAAACTTTTCCCCCTTTTTTTCCCCCAATTGATGAACCAGATTGACACGAACGACTGTCGCGTGATCAGGAAGTTTTTTGTCATAGACTTCGAAAGTCATTGATACCATTTTTATTTAACGCCCTTGAACATTTCTTTGTCCTTTTTCGCCATTCATCTGTTTTTTTTCCCCCGACTACTTTGATACTTCTTGCTTTGAATGGAAATCGAGAAATTGGCCTTGACGTATTTGTTATCTGGCAGGGATCTGCACACTTTCATTCAGCGTGATATGTCCGCAATCACGCTCAACACAAGAAACTGAATGAATGCTCCTTTTTTTTTCTCCTTCCACTGTTAAGGTATCCAACTGAGCACGGAACCAGAAGTGATGCTGGATCAAGTGCAAACCAAATGGCAAGTCATTGTAAAACATTACGCGGGAGTCATCGCCGTAGCCGCAGTTGGACTTTTGCTGGCCGCCATCATCCCCATCGCCGGTGTCTTCATCTGCTGCTGCCGTTGTGCTGGTACGTTATTATATCTCTTTCAGTCGATCTTGCTGTAGAGCTACCGACCTAACTACTACGACTACTACACCTCGTGAGATACTAGAGAGAAGCTATCGATCCATTCCGGAACCAATTTCACGGAAAGATGGAAACTTGCGCAGTCGATGTTCCTTTTCAAAATTAAGTTGATCGCCGTGATAGGTTTCCTTATCTTCAATGGCGTGCAACGAAGAACGATCGTTTTCGATCGATAAAGACAAATGTTGCCCGCAATTTTTGTGAATAAAAATAGCATGGCATACAAGAGACGTGGTAAGAGAAGTAGTAGAAGGAAAAGAGGTCGTTATCAGCCACTAACGATCAGATCAAGTGTGCTCTCCTTTACGCGCGTATGTCGTTGCCGGAATGCTGATCCGGCCACACATACACACTCCAAGTGCATCCCCGGAGACTTGACATCCATCTTCCTCCTCCGGAGTCTCCCTTAGGCTTATGGGGTTTAATCCAATGGCTGACGAAGCTGCTGTGTATAGTAACAGTATTGTACACACAAGACTGGAGCTGGCCTTACTACCTACTACTTTGTATGAGACTTTAACAAGCATTGATCCCCCGCCCACCGCACAGTGCTTCTGAATAGAAGAAAATCCTCCTGAGATTATGGTGTTGGACTCGTGTACTATATTTGTGTTTTTGTTTGCAAATAATAGGTCGTTGCGGTGCTAAAGAAGAGCCTTTCGAGAAACGAGGTGACAAGTGCCAACGAGTCATTTTGGGACTGCTCCTTGGTGTTTTACTTCTACTTGTCGCGTAAGTTTGTTCCTTGCCAGTCTGATGGACGTGTTTAATAGGAACACGGCAAGTTTTGTATGCGTGTGTTGAGTACAAGACTACAGCGATCGATGACATTTATTTGTATATATTTTTTTCTATTTGTTGTTTTTTTTGTTGTTGGGTGCCGACACAGTTTCGGCGTTATCTGCGCCTTCGTTTCCAATGCCAACACACAGGACGGCGTTAACGCCCTGCCGACTGCCCTTCGTCACACGACTGAAGATACAGCCACTTACTTTAATCACACTCGAAAAGTACAGTTTCTTATCATCATCTCGAATTAATTTGGCATGTCTACAACTTCTACTTTTTTCGTCTTCCTTTTTTTTTTCTTTTACATTTGTTATAGGAATACGTGACATTGTTGACGACCAACTATCGCGAATTGGAAGCCGCCATTGCTAAAGCACTCGACGGTAAGATATATACAGTAAAAGGGTAAAATAAATAAATAAAAAAAGAAGGGAAAAGCTCCAACAGATCATTTCACGCACGCGATGACATGGATTTATCTCAGTGTTATTGTTGTACGTGTACAAGTGCGGAGTTGTGTGTAAATGCGCTTGCCGCTTTTTCTTCTTCTTTATGAGACAAACTTGTCGTTTTATTTGATCGTCAAGTTCGTTTATTTTCCTTTCGCTTGATCTATTGGTTCAGAGCAGCAGCATAAACCAAAGCAAACACACATATCGCCATGGATTTTCGGCCTGTATACTTATATGTCCCCTTTATCTCTTGTTTCACGTAACAGACAGTGGACGACTGGTGACTAACGAACTGAAACACGTGTCACGAGCCATCGCAGTCGACAACTTGACGGCCATCGTCTCCAATTTGGCCGAGATCCGACAGAATCTGGCATACATTGAACAAGATACAGGCGTACTCCAAGACAGAGCTAATCAACTTCAGGTATCGACTCGATCCGCGTTCTTTTATTATGTGTGTATGTGACAAAGAAAAAGAAACCAGCACAATTGCCATGTATCTAATCTAATTGTCTGTGTGTGCGTGTGTGTACTTTATTTGTAGGACGGTTTGTTGGAGGTGAAAAGACAATTGAAGCAGCTATTGGATCGATGCGCTAACCAGCCCATTTGTGCTAATTTCCGGCAACAGTACGATCTCGATTCCCTCTCCGTCGATCTTCAATTCCAAGAGGTATGTACGTTTTTTCTATCTTCTTTTTTTTTTTTTTAACATTAACTTTAATGCCGATCCTTTAACTAACACGGCGATTAGTAATGTTTATTGTACCACATCTAACGTCTCAATAATAATGATGAATCGTTTTCTTAACTTTCTACGTCGTCGTGACTCGAAAATTAAAAAGTTTGTCGAGAGTTATTTGCCCAAGGTAAGACACCGTTGTTTTGGTTGGCAGTCGGCACGTCTTTATTTTTCTTAATACCACCGACACTCACGAAACTTTGTGTGTGTGTGCGCGCGCTAGTGTTCCTGGCTCACTCTTCCGGCATGTTAGTTTTTTTTTTTCCTGCTCACCCTATTTTCCTTTTTTTTTTTTTTTATTGTGTTTCATGACTTTAAACTGCAGTGCATTTCTTTAAATGTAGAAAAGAAAAAAAAATGGCAAAGAAGCATTTTATTTTATTTTTATCAAATGTTTGATAGTTGCCGGATGTGCAGAGAATCGCGCGCAACATTTCCAACTTGATCGCTACTGGGGTGGAGAGTGAAGTCAAGCGGGGTCGCTCCGCCCTAGAGAGGGTCTCAAACGATGTCCAAAGGGCCGTCGGAAGTACACTACCGACCTTCAAGCAACACTTGAGATCAGCCGGTAATTTTTCGTTATCACGAAAATCTGAACATCATTTTCTACGAGCGAACAAAAAAAAAAAAAAAATGGAGAAAGTTTTCTCTTTTTTTCTTTTTGAAATATTTTTATAAAGAACATGTTGATAGTGGCTTGTAATCATTAGACCGTGAAGACGCAAGTGCTGTGCACAGGCGATAATGACGACCACATCTTTTTTTTATACCGCAAAACTAACGATGCGTATCATGCTCCATATCTGCACTTGCAGGACAAAGTTTGGAGCGCAATTCCGAGGACATTTCCATCCTAATGGGTCGTGGTGTCGAGATGGCCCGCAGCGAGTCCGTCCAGGACTCTATCAACACCCTACAGGGTTACATCGACCACTATGGTCAATATCGGTATGGTAAAAAGAAATGTATAGGGCCATAGGCTAGACACATTGTGTGTCTGCATGTTTAACCATAAAAAACAAACACTGTGTGTATTAAAAACGAACTTTTACAGTTTGTGTGTGTATGTAACTCTTTTTGGTTTCTCCTTTTTTTTTGTATTGATTTATTTCTTACAGGTTCTACATTGATATTGGTATGGCCAGTCTAGTGCTTCTGATCACGCTCTGCTTCGCTTTTGGATTGCTGTGCGGCTGCTGCGGCAAACGGCCTGCCGACCGCTACGACGACGATTTCGGGACTCGAGCCACTGGCGCGTCCTGCCTCATGGCGTAAGAAAACCTTTTATGACACGCATGTCCTTTACCGAAATCATTTGTCTTTACAAGAAGAAGGAAGACATCGATTTAACAACTTGCTCTTTTTTGTTTATTCAACAGGGGTGTCGGACTGGTGTTTATGACTTCGCTGGTGCTACTGGTGTTGGCCGTCGTTCACTTCCTGGTTGGCGTTTTCGGCCAAAATCTCTCGTGCGAGGTACTGACCCGTCTAGGGACGGGAGAAGAGCCCCAACAGCGCGAGCTCTATGATTTTATCGACCGCAACTTGCCTCTGACGGCTCTCAACCCGCACGGCGTCGTCAAGGACGACCTGGTCACCGTCTCTAATATTGTCAAGTATGTGTAACCACCACAACGATTGCATGCCGGTTTTTACGCACTTTCGCCATTCGTCGGGAAGTTCTTCGAATGATTAACCTAAATCAACCCTTATTTTTTGTTTTTCCTCATTAGGGAATGCCATCAGAACAGGACCCTATACCAAATGTTAAAGCTGGAGCGAGTCCTGAATGTTTCTACGCTCGGTGATCACGCCCGTCGCTTGAACATAGAATCTGAAGTCCGTCGCCTGACGAGTAATATTCGTTTTACCGGCGTCAATCTGTTGACCAGCGAAGCCAAGCAGCAACTACGAGATTTCGCTGCATCCGACCTAATGCGCGTCAACTTTACGGCCTACTCTATTCTGGTATGATTGTTGTTTGAAAAAAAATGACATTGAATGATGGGACGGTGAATGAATCTTAATGTCGCCTGCGGTTTACAGCTGGAACAGAATATAACATCGGTCAACCTCCAGGAAATGGCAGCCATTCTGAATAGCACTGCCGTTCAAGTGCAGCAATTCGAACCGAATGTAAGTCACAGTCAAGTAAAAAAAACCGTTCCCCAAAGCGACGACACGTAACTTATTACTTTATTAGGCCGCCAATACGCTATGGGACAATGCCATCTTCTTGTCGCGGCTACAAAAGTCTGAATTGATTCCAATGAAAGAAGCGGCCCAGCGACTGCGCAAGGCCGCCGCCAATTTGGAGGAACGCGTCCGTTTCAATCAATCTAGCCTGTCGGATGCCATTGAAATGCTAATTGGCCAGGCTGAATCCGCTCAACTTTTCCTGGAAAATAAGGGACCCGAGCAATTGTCCAAGGTAATAAAAAGAAAAAAAAAAATGATAAAAAAGAATCTTGTGAGTGTGTGTGTGAACGGCAGAGTTCATGGATCCGAGATAAATTGATGTATCGATCCGGTGCATCCTTTTTCATTTTTGAAATTTTTTTGTTGGTAACTCGAGAAATATTGATTGATTTATTTTTCACAGTTGGCTGTTGAATTTGCCAAGGAGTGTGAGCGGCTCATCGACAAGTATGTCCAACGCGTTACCGACCACGTCCTCTTTAAAGTCGGTAAATGCTGGCCCCTCTCTCAAGCCTATAATACGACATCAGCCGTGGTCTGCCAACATATCTTCTGGCCTTTTGTAAGTTCACTGCTTTACCCGCCTCTTTTAAGATTTTAACTTTGCTTTTTTTTTTTTTTTTTTTTTTACTTTAAAACAAAAAGTGAGTGCTTTGTTCATTCTTTTGCTTTCTTATAATCCTATTGATTTTTTTTTCCACTTACTGATTTGGTTTCAAAAATCGGTAGTGTGCTTTTATTCCGCTCTCTTTCGAGAGTGATGAATGGGATGGGGAATAGACGGCCCCTCTTGAAAACTGCTGGACTTGTATTTTATTGTGTTTTTTCTTTACATTTTTTTTTTTCTCTATTGTTTTTTATTATTATTATTCCAAAAGCAAAGTTGTGTTTGTGTTTGTTTTTTTCTAGTCTAGTGAATCATTGCTGATCGATTGTTGTTTGACTTTTAGAATGGATTCTGGGCCAGCGTTGGATGGTGCACCCTTTTGTTTCTACCATGCGTCGTTTTGGCTATGGTGCTGGCCTCTCTCTACCGGAAGACGGATCCCTATCCGGGCTCGATCGTCGAGAGGTAAGAGCGTGTTAATGGGAAAAAAATGCTTCTATGGTAAAGGCCTCTCACTCTCTCCGTCCTCCTCCCTCCCCCCAAAAAAAGAAGAAAGGAGATTCTTCCTCTTCTTTTATGATTTTACGATTATTTAAGACCATTTCCTGCTGGATATCTTTTATTGGACGATGCATATCAAAGATAAAAGAAACATCCCTGTTGAAGAAAATACTTTCGTCATTCGGTTGAATTGGTGCCAAAGAACTGCTCTATATATTGTAGCACGAAATTTTTTATCTCTCTCTCTCTCTCTCTCTCTCTTTTTTATTATTGGATTTTCTTTCGTCGGGTATATTCTCGTTAGTAGTTTTCTTTGGGATTCATTCGTTCTTCGCCCCTATTTTAAAAATATGGTGATGGCAAGCAATAATTTCGATTATTTTATTATCTTCTTTTCAATGGTGGTGGTCTGGCTATTTTGCTTGTCTCTCTTTTGAAGTGAAAAAAGAAACATTGAACGATGGTTTCTTTTTTTTTTTTTTTTTTTTTTTATAAATCTTTTCTGGTTTTTTTTTTTTTTTTTTCTCGCTACGTTTTTTTTATATATATACATATACCATTCCGGAAATCAACCAAAAACACTTTTCCTTCCTTCAGAGAGTACTTGTATGATGCTTATGCCGACCGGGACAACATTCCATTGGCCTTAAACAAGTAAGACTTGATGGCTGTCTTCTTCTCTTTTGTTTTATTTCTCTTCTTTGTTTTGATTAAATTAACTTTACTGCATGTTGAAGGCTGAATAGTAGAACATTTCTGCACGTACTGTGTAAGTGTGTGTATGTCTGAATATATGTCTTTCTTTCCTTCTTGTTTCTTTTCCCTCCTATCAGATAAAAGTCTCGTCTCTCCTCTTTTTTTTTTTATGTTCCCCCTTCTCAATCTAATTCCAAACACTCTATTTAATAATACGGATTCAGTTTAAATTTTTATTTCAAAAAATTCCATTTCATTTAACAGTCGCGATCGTAGGGGAATGCCGTCGTCGGGTAACAACCGGTCGGGCCACGCTTACGGCCACGTCTACGGAGGAGCGTACGAAGATGATTACAGCATCTCGCAGCATCAGGCACGAACGGGTAGTAGCAATCGAAGTGGCTTGATTGCTACTTCAGTTTCGACGAGCGGAGGAGTGGCGGCCGGTGCTTCGACGGCCGTTGTGGCTCCGTCGGAGCGGAATGGAAAAGCACCGGGACGATTCCAAGATCCAGCTCCAAGAGCTTGGGGTGATGGAAGTGGCCCACGTTATGTAGCTTCTCCGACGCATGCAGCTGCAGCTGCTGCAACATCACCGTCCGCAGGAACTCCGAGTGTAGGCGGTACACCGTCCGCTCCATCCGCCGACTACGAGAGACCTCCACCATATTACTATCCAGGACCTGCGTAAGTATTGTCAAGAACTGCTGTTACTCGCCTTCCGAGTTGATGGATTCTGAATGATTCTCGTCTTTTGATTTCAGCGATAAGTGAAGCTCTGATGATCTCGTCCTCGATTCCATCAACGTCCCGAATGACGTCTCCGTTTCTCCACTTCCATTTCGAGTTGTTGTGTTTTTCTTTTTTTTGCTTCGTCGCCGGATTGATGACAAAGGAGAAACGGAAGTACTGATTGTTTTCTTCTTGGTTTTTTTTTTATTATTTTGGCGTTCGTTGTGGCGCTGCATCCAGTGCGCGCGCACCGGGTGTCTAAGTATGTGTGTATACAATCCTCGGAGGAACGATCGCGTGTGTGAGTGAGTGTAAGAAAGAACGTGTTGTACATTATTCATGAGTTTTAGAGTTTCATCTCTCATCTCATCTCTTCGACAAAAAAAAAGTCGCAACTTACACATGGATGCACTCCTCACCCTCAAAACTTCCTCCCCCCATCCCTCGTTTTATGTGATTTTGCTTGGCAATTTGTCTCTTTAAACGTGTGATGACATGTGCATTTGCTCCTACTTTATATATAACAGGATATAAAGGCGTGTTTGAGCATTCGAAACACGTATTTCTCTCCCTTCTCCCTTTTTTCTGGTTAAACTTTTTTTTTTTCGGTTTTCAGCCATTGTTTCCACTTCTTTCTTCATCGTGAGACCAAAGCCAAGACTTTCCTCTAGTTCTTTCGCTCTCTCGTGGTTCGGTACTTTGATGGACACTGAGGAGTCTTCGTTGTTGTTGTTGTTGATGAAATCTCCACCTCCTTTATATATATATGATTCAATCAATACTTTTTCTCCTTTCAAACAAAACAAAGAAAGAAAAGAACAGGAGTTAAATCATCTTTTTTATGCTCGAAGTAAGCGAATCGCATGTTTTATTTTATTTTTTTCTCCCCTCACAAAATAAATTTTGAAAAAGCCATTCATTATTGAGGGGAAAGAAGACTAAATTTTTGATCGTTTGTTACATACATGTCCTGTTCCATTTTCTTCGTCTATGCCGTCATTCACTTACATTTTGTATTATGTATAACAACAAACAACTGCTGGCACTCTTTGGAGAATTTTCCATCTCTTGTCACAGATGGATGGAGATTGCGAATTCTCGGGATTAATTTTTTAAAAAGTAGCGTACTGTTTCACCCATGATTTTTTCTTTTCTCTTTTTATTTTGAATCCTTTGTAATGTAACATGACCCACGCCGGAATCTCGTTCGTTTGGGAAGAGAACAATTTCGCTCTTTGATGTCTTTATACCCCGCTGCTCACCTTGAATGGTGTCGTCTACTTAGTTGAAAAACAAAGAAATACATCCATTTCAAAGTCTTTTTTCATACCTCGACAGCGTGTATTTAATTTTTTTTAAAAGGCTGCTAAAGTGGTCAGTTGGTCAGGCCGACTTAATGACGAATCATAGCCCAGACTTTGGAAGTCTTTGAATGTCGTGTGGAATTCGACAGTGACGTAACCTAACGTTTCCATTCGGAGAACTAGAAATACAAAAAGAAAGCATCTATAAATAACTTGAATAAAAAATAAACATCTCGGGAAGAGCTGACCATCACGGCCTTCATTGAGAGCTATGGTTTTGGGATCAATCAATTCTGGTCGACGTCCGGTAAACCAGCTGGTCCATTTGTGCAGAAGAGACTGTGACTGTGGGCGATAGATAGGCAACGTTCTCGTGAAATGTCCAGCACAGATGGGTAAAATCGTTGAACCGTAGCCGTATGCGACGTCGGCGTTGCCCAGCTCGTCCGGACCATAAACACTGAGTACCAGTCTAGGCCATCCGTAGGGATTCGTGCTCTTCCACGATGATTGTAAAGGAAAATTCCACACCAATTCTCGGCTTCCGGATGGCTTCTGAGTGGCTAGCTGACTTAACCCCTCCTCAATACCCTACACGTCGTAAGTTGGAGTCATTCCGTTATAAATTCCAAAAGTTGCTATAGGGTATATACTTACATGGCAGAAGATCCAGTCGGCTCCGTGATGATAACAAGTTTTGACGTACAGTTGGGGATTGAGCGGGAATTCGCCATGTCGGATTTGACCCTGGACGGTATAGAAAAAGCTGGTGGCTATCAGTGGAGTAGATGCGACAGGTCCATTTGAAGTCGCAGTTGACGTCATTTTTTACACCGAAGTATGCTTGAAATAGAAGAATATACGCCACAGTATGATGGTTTGCTTTTTGTTTTGACTTGGCATAAGTCAGTTACCATGGTTACATACGGAAAGCGCGCCACCCATATGGCTCATGAAGTAAATCCATGGGGGTTATTATTCAAAATAAAATTTCGGAAATTTTGTAGGTTTGCATGAAATGATTTTACGATTGAAGAAACGCGAAAATGAAAGCAGTGCATACATATGTCGGCGCTAGTCAAAGAAGATTACCAAATCCGTTATCAGTAACCTCGGGAAAAAAACAATGCAAAACATTGTTCTTTTCATATGGTTTCTAGAGTCAAAATATCATTCTTCACTGATAAAATATGGCTTCAATCAATGAAGAGCCTTTGAATAAACTTAACAATGTAGGCCTATAACCGTTTTTTTTTCGATAATGAAGAAGCTTAGTTACCTGCTTGTTCAACTGAACAAAGTGCAAAGAAATGCACAGGCTACCCAAAAATAACTTTAAATATTTTTAATGTGTTAAATTTTATTTCAATTTCATACCTTTATTCAGTTTCTTGCAACACATACGAACAAGCACAAGGCGTAATGTAGGCCAGAATGGTATTCGGATTAATAGAAGTAAAAGTAAAACCATTCTAGCCTTGCCAGAAGGAAACAACTTGCATCCAAAACTTTTCACTCGTACTCGGCGATCAAAACCATCATGTAGACACCAGCAAGCAAGGCAGCGATTTCCATTATAGTCTGAGAGAACTTGCTGTTTTCTAAAAGTTCAGGAATGACTGAAACGGTTGCGATGTAAATGAATCCACCGGCTGTGAACGGAAGGATCCAGGCGGTTGCGGCAGCTCCAATTCCCTCTGCAAACAGCGAAACAGCACATCCCGTAAGCGCTCCCACCGCTGTGATGAGCTGCAAAAAGATGGCCTGTTGAATAAGAGAAAGAGAGCCATTAGCTTCATGTAACAAAATGCAATTTTGTATAAGAATTACCTTTTTACGATCACAGCCTGACTGAATCAGGATGGCGAAATCCCCGATTTCGTGAGGGACTTCGTGCAACAAAACAGTGACCGTTGTAACGATTCCTGTCGTACGTCCAGCCAAAAATGAAGCTCCAATAGCTAAGCCATCGGTGAAATTATGAGTAAAATCGGCAGCCAAATTCAGATATCCAGCTACCTTGATATCTCCTTAAAACAGAAAATTGGAGATGAAATTCACACAACATAAAAACAGGTGAAAACTTTTACCAGAAGGTTTCGCAGATTCCTTAGCAGCCTTCTCCTTTTTCTCTTTGGTTTTTCCTTCTTTTGGGCTTGTCTCAGCTTTAGGCTTTGTATCTTTCTTAGGTTCACTATGACTGTGACTGTGACTATGACCATGACCACCTTTAACGATTCTAACAAATTTCTCAACAGCTAGGAAAGCAATGATACCACTCAAGACCCAGAGGCCAACAGTCATATCATGTCCATGAGAATGACCATCTCCATGAGAATGCCCATGTGAGTGGGAATGATGTTCAGCATCCCCAGAATGAGCCATCAAAGCGTGTGGAATTAAATGTAAGAATGCATCACCGAGAAGTCCACCAGAGGCAAAGCTAAGCAAAACTTTGAGCAGAGGTTGGCGTTCAGGGCTGCTGTCAATAGGGATTAAAAAAAGCACAATAAATGGTGCTATGCTGATGAGAAGAGTTGAACCAATAGCTTCTGTCCACAAGACCATTGTTGTTCTTTTTGGAACTTCAGCACGCTGTGTCTCTTCATGAGTGTGTTCATGATCATGACTGTGTCCATGATGATCATGTGAATGTCCATGGTGATGAAGATTTTCCTTTTCGTCTAGTTTTTTCGCTGGTGGAGGAGGCGGTTTTGGAATATTGGCTTCTTTAGAATATTTGAATGATGGCCGCTCTTCGATATGATCGTGCGAATGTCCGTGATGACCATGTGCGTGTCCATGATGATCGTGTGAATGTCCATGGTCATTGTGAGAGTGAGTATGGCAAAACTGTGGAAGGGATAAAAAGATTCCTACTAACAGAACAGCACTGAATAATCGAATGACAAACCGGCGGGTAAGCATTTTGAGTTTTGACAGCTCGAATGCAACGCACACCCGAGTCTGACGTGTAAAAACAGCTGTGAACTGAATCTCAACTTTCAGTGATGCCAAACTTTTCAACAAAAATTTAAAGAATTATCGTTGAAGACGAATTATAAAAAAACTGGCTGTTTTACGAAAATTTAATATTATTTAGTATTCAAAATTTTATTTTAAGCAATCACAGGATAAATTTTAATTTAAAGCTCTAAAAAATAATTTCACCAGCGTTGCTGATCTGAACAAAAACCCGCTTTTATTTTTTGGAAATTTTTCAATGATTTACTTGAATAAAAACTTGTTTCCGACTGATTTTCATGCCTCAATTATCTTTAATAATACAAAATTACCAATCATGACATAATATTAGAGAAAATATATACATAAATCATGAATTTTTCAGTTGTGCACTCCAGCAGACGATAGGCGGAATCACTGTTTCATGAACACCGCGAAATTTTCGCCGTTGTGTTTAGAAAAGTAGTGTAGGCTTGGAAAACATCAAGCATTGTAGTGAGTTTCATAATTTTATCCAGTTGGTTTTTACCCACCGTAAATAAAAAAATAAAAAAGAATTAGTTTTAAAAAAAACGGATTTCAGTTTAAAATCATCCAAGTTCGATGAATTTTTAATAAGTTATCATTTTGTGTCAAACTACGAGCTCGAGTTGTGCGGTCGTGATTGATTATTACCCTACATACCCAAAATAAAACTAGCGTATTTCTTCCTGGGTCTAGTGACGAAAAACCTAGTAACTTTCTATTCTGTAACCAAAGTGTAACAGGAGAAAAACCTTTAGGTTTGTTCGTATGCCATCGTACAGTGAACCCAATGTACCAAGGACGAAAACGTTTTTCGACTCCATGGCGACTATCAATCATAAAAATGCGTTGTGAAAGTTCGTCGTATAAATTTATATGCGGAATCATCAACGATTTGTTGATTAATTCTCAAAATATTCATTTTTACAAAGTGTATTAACAGTAAAATCATTTTGGACTAATATGGATTGTCAAGTCTTCTAATCTCTATGAAAATAGGCATTATTTACACTTAGAGGATGCACATCGTGTTAACTAGGCATCGTTTTTCGTTCCTAATAAGGACAAAAGGAAAAAGAAAACGAAAATGTATGGGTAGAACAGAAGCTATAACATTAAAGCACTGGTGCTTCCCGACAGACTAATCCAAATTGTTCCTCGGTTGCGGGGTTGTGAAGAGAAAGTAGAACACCATGAGAACCGGCATGAAATCGTGAATTGAGCGGAACACATCGTCTGTGAGGGGAAAAAAGAAAGGCTATGAAATTCGATGTCCTATTTCTTCTTCCTCTGTGCTCTTCAACATTCACACTGCAACGTGCCAGCGAGGAATTAACAGGTCTTTCGTTCGACGTCCACCAGTTTCTATTCACTGTAATTCTCTGCAAAATCCGTAAGCCAATTTTTTTAATGAATTGTTTATTCACAGCCAACTAGACTACCATAGACTATTTTTTTTTAAATAGCTCTGGCATTTTCCTAAAACTAAAATTTTTCGTAAATCAAATTAAATGAACGCACAACAAGAAGAAAATATTTGAGCAAAACTCCGATTTCTAGGATTCTAGTACGCGCCCTAAATTCGTACAAAACCGATTTATACTGAACTAGTAGAAAGAGAAAAAAATACTTTTACGATCAAATCGTAGAATTATCTGTTTCATATCCAAATTTAAAAATAGAACATACTATTCCAAATCTGATCAAGATTATTTATATGCGAACTTTTATTGTATTGAACTTGAAGGCTCTCACTCCCTCTATGTCGTCTGAAGTTATGAGCACTTGTTGGCGTTGTTATTATCTGTGTCGATAAATAGTCATTAAACACTATACTTGCGATAGGAATTTGCACCCTGGCTCGTAGAGTTGATGAGAAGTGTTTCTTTGGAAGAGAAAGCCAGCGTTGTAGGCGAAACTGTAAATGACCAGAGAGCACTAGAAATATTGGGCTTTCGACCGTTTCCTATGTGTGTCAATGAACTCAAATTTTTTTTGTTTTATTAGGGTAATACGAAGTACGTAGAAAGTGGCTTAGCTACCTGACTGAATTCTGTGTTTTATAACGAACAAAATAATCATAATTTCAAATTATTTTAGGGTTTGGCAATGAAGGCTATACGAGTGCATACATTTGGAGGACCAGAGGTCTTGAAAGTTGAAACTGATGTTCCAATTCCTGTTCATACTGAGAGCCAGGTTGAATATACACTGAGCAAATCTGTAATATACATACAATTTTAAATAATGCTAAAATATGTATTTAGGTACTCATTCGGGTTGGCTCAGCTGGTGTAAATCCAGTTGACACCTACATTAGGATGGGATTATTTGCTCAGTTGCCAACCTTGCCTTACATTCCAGGCCGTGATGGTGCCGGGACTATAGAAAAAATTGGTTCTGAAGTTGACAACCTCAAGGTTGGTAACCATGATGATTGTTCCGTCAGACAGTGCCTTGCCAAGGGAATAGAATTTTGCAAAAACCAGAGGCTACAGAAGAAAATTAAGCCAACCACTGCTTAATTTGTGGTTATCTCTGACTGTTCTTATGCATTATTTTTTAAATAACATTTTTTTTCTAATTTTTGTTTTATTCCCTATTTTACATTTTTTTTATTCTCTTGGTTTTTGGTTGAATAGGTAGGAGATCGCATTTTCTTTTCCGGAGCCAGCGGCTCTTACGCTGAATACGTTGCTTGTGAATCGCATTCAGTGTTCCGACTGGCTGATCGCCTCTCCTTCGCCCAAGGGGCCGCTCTAGGTGTCCCTTACTTCACCGCGTATCGCGCTATATTTATCAAGTATAAAAGCCTGTCTACTTTCACTTTTTCTTTCATATTTTCATGGAAAATAGTGGTTAAATTCTTCTTTTTTTCTACTCCTTGTTTTGTTTTCCGTTGCAGAGGAAAGGCCAAGGCCGGTGATCGAGTGCTAGTACATGGAGCTAGCGGAGCTGTTGGTTTGGCCGCCTGTCAAATAGCTAAAGCGCACGGTAATGAGCGACAATAAAGTATCTTGTCTTAGCTCGGAAAAGACCACCTACCATTACCCAAGAAAAGCTTTTCTAAACAAAGTGGCGTCATTTTCACTAATGCATTCTTCGTGGAAAATGACTTGCGTTAACAGTTTTAAAACTTTTACGTTTTGTAACGTTTACTCTTTTTTTGTCCCATATTGTCAGGTATGACAGTTGTTGGAACGGCCGGCACACCCCAGGGGATGGAACTGGTAAAAAACAATGGAGCTCATCTGGTGTACAATCACAGGTATGGACACCACTTAACATTTTCCTCCCTTTCTCGACACTCGAATCAACTCATCTCCTGTCGGAACATACCTATTCACTCCCCAATTTCCGGAATGTGCGCCTCTCCTCTCTGTCGCTCACCCTTCTTCTCTTTTGTGAGCCAGCTTCTAATTCATCATCATCTTTTGTTTATTCACAGAGAAAAGGGGTATTTGGAACAAGCTGCCGAAGCGGTGGGCGGTGACGGCTTCGACGTTATTATCGAAAATGCATCAGACATCAATCTAGGTTCGGATTTGACCGTCATCGGTCCAGGTGCCCGTGTTGTGGTACGTTATCTAGGTCGGAAATCTGTTTACACATTTTATCTGACATCTCGTTTTGGTATTTCTTCATTTTTTTTTTTGGGGGGGGGGGGTTGGGTGATGGGGGGATATATAGATTGTGGGCAATCGAGGCAACGTCGAAATCAGCCCTCGCTTCCTGATGACAGAAGAGGCTTCTATCGTCGGATGCGCCCTTTTCAGATCGACTCCGGTATGGATAAAGCGAATGAATGATGGGGCTTTCAAAAATATGAAAAAAATGTAAAGAAAAAAGAAATTTTTTGTAAATATCTGAATCGTGTGCAGGAGGAGTGGCGTCAAACGGCCGCAGCTGTAGTGGCCGGCGTGGAAATGGGTTTCCTAACTCCGTTCATCGACAAAGAATACCCGATGGAGTCCGTTCAAGAGGCTCATGCCAACGTGCTCAGTCACGAAGGAGGATCTCGTGGCAAACTGGTCTTGACAATGACGTAGATGTCCTTTGCGAATGAAGAAGTAGAAAATTTTGTTTTCCTAAGCATGTTTACGTTTTTTGTTTCCTTTTTTCCTAAAAATTTTTCCGTCTTGAATGAACGCAGCCTTCAGATACATTGCCACTGTTTCTCGTCTCTTTTTACCTTTTTCTCAAATACTAGGTGTAATGGATCCGTCCCTTTTTTCTTTCAAAATTTTTACTTCTCTCTGTCTCTCTGAAAATGTATGATTCAGTCATGTGTGTGTACGTCTGAAGGCTTTGCTAAAGGAATGTTGCAACCAAAGGAATTCACTACCGTGAATCGTGCAAGTCTTTTTTCTGTCTCCCCCCCCGCCTCATCCCATATAAAGGATAGAAATATATTTCCCTCCCTATATAGAGTTTAACGAATCGATTTATAAAGTAGTCAGATGAAGTTTGTTGACGTTACTTTCGATCCAAGTCCATTGTCCACAAAAAGAGATTTTTCCTCCGAGTGTCGACTTAGACATTTGAATGAGACTTTAGCGTCTTGCGGTTTCATGCACCGATGGAGATGATAATGTCACGTGACATAAAAAGAAAAAAAGAATGCACTCACGAATGTTATACGCAACAAAAAAAAAAGGAAAATTTGCCAGGTGTTCACACGGACGTTTTTATACTTATGGCGTGAGCTCGCTGTGAAAACATCGTGAAAAACGGCTTTTTTCTTTCCTTTTCTTCTTCAGTAGAGACGAATACATTAGTACAATTGTTACGCAATATCGGAGGAAGACTGGAAAAATGGCACGAAGTAGTCATTTATGTGTGGGAAAGGAGAAAAAAAAAATAAAGAGTTTCAAATCCAATCGGGGGAGGAGCCCCCCATCCAAGATGTTGGTGGCCCGCGGGTAGGAACTTGGAACATAGAAATACGTGAGCAGCACAGCAGCGGTTTGTGACTCGACTGAGGGGGGAGGCAGCGCAGTCGACTCGAAGGGACAACGTTAAGCGGATCGCTCGTCGCCCCTTCCAAGTCTTCTACTGGGCCGACTAGAGGGCGGTTCAGTTGCTCTCCGACTCTCCGCTCCGACAGGTCCAGAGACGAGAAAGAAAAAGATCGGCTTTTGACCAAGCACCGGCTTTCGTTGGGTTCTGTGTTTTGGTTTTGGTTTTGCATCGTGAGGGGTTCAGTAGTGCGCGAATTATTTTTTCGCGAGGAAGATCATTCCTCTAGTCTGGTTCTCCTCTCTCCGCGCACATCGATCGTGTCGGAGTAAGGATGTGTGTCGTTCTGTTGCTGGCCTCGTTACTTCTCCTCGTGACCAGCCCGGCTGTGACCGGTCAGGCTCAGCTGATCGGTAGCGATGACGGCACCAATCAACAATCTGGTAATCGGTGCATCGACGAGGAACAGAATCCTCAGGTAAAAAAAAAACAAAATCCTACAATTTGTCAACTGTTATTCGCACCAATGACTTTGAAGATGTTTGTCAAGAACCATTTTTCGGTGTTGGGCAGGAGGGGGTGGGTCAGTAAAAAGGAGGGTCTTCATTAGTCGAGTGGCACTTGCACTATCGCACGCCTTGGGTATATACGGATGGTTTCTTTTCAATTTTTAAATGACAAACGTTTTTCTTTTTCTAGTATTTCTCTTATAGGGTTATCTTATTTCTTGTTCCCTTCCTTTTCTTTTCTCGCCCTCTTGGTGTGTCGAGGGCAGCTCCGTTTCCCTGAAGAAGTCCGCCAAATGCGAAATTGCCTCCCACAGCAAGTCCACCCTCTGTGGGAAACACATGGCACCATTTAAAAAAGCTCTCGTTTTTCGGCATTTTTGTCTTCTATCTCCTTCGACATGTTGGGGTGAAGCAGCCCATGAGAGACGCTATATTTATAAGAAGTCCCCGTCTCTTTCCCCGCATTTGAAAACGAAAAAACTCAAGTTCAAAGGTCGGAAGTTGTATGTGTGTCCCTCAGTTACTACTCCGAAATGAATTTTTTCCTCCCCCGTCGCTATATACCAGAGCAACACGCAAACACAAACCAACCCTCCACCGCTGCTGCTGTCGTCTCTTGCACTGAAAAAGCCTATGGTCGTGTGTTAGTGCTATATACAATCTGTGATGAGTTATTTACACAGATGTCTTCAATTGCGCCGGGGGACCCTATTTTTATGTCTATTCCTCTTCTTCGTCGCTCTTCTTGCGCCCTCGCTGTTTTTGTTGTTGTTATAAAAATCTTGTCGACAGTTCCTTTTTTTCTTTCCCCGTTCTTGGCTCATCTTCCCAGTCCTCACCGAGGGTGTCGGAACGTCGTTGTCGTTGCCGGTAAATTCTAATCGATTTCCCACATAAATAACCCGAAGAAAAGCCGTTCTTCCGCCACTATTAAAGACGAAGAAAAAAGAAAAAAAAATGTAAAATAATAAAAAATAGGGACGGGGGAAGGGTAAAGCCATACAATTCTTATAGCCGTTATTTTATAGTCATTCTTGACATGAACCACGAACATCTTCTGCTTTGTGTGATCAAGGGAAAGAGAGGAGAAAAAAAAAACGAATTCTTCTAAGGTTCATTTTTTCTCTTTTCCAACATAGAGAAGAACATTTAGGATATCTTGAGAATTGACCTGTGAACTCTTTGGCTGGGTTTTTCGTGTTGATGCATCGGCAATCTCTAAATAACACGCGAAGAAATTCAAGTGTCACTTTGAGTTAAGCAGACGAAAGGCGCATGTCTGGTTTTGATGAGATCCAGTTACCCGCAGACCCTCGCCATCCGAACGGAAGAGGGTAAATTATACTATGTATAGCCAAAAGAGTATTATCCGTTTTCCTTTTCTAGTTTTTTTTTTTCTTCTTAAACTCCTTTTTTCAGCTGTTCATCTTGGGTGGTTCACTCGCAACACTTTTTTTTTCCCACAGCTATTTCATATTTTCTGTTACATTTCCTCTTTTTCTTTTCTTAGTTTTTTTTTTTTTTTTTGTAATACTCCGTTTTTTTTCCTCTCTTTCTTTTGCTTCTGGCAAATGATAAACGAAACCTACCAGCATTAACGAGGCTCAATTAAAAAAATGCCAAGCAAAAAGCAACAAAAATGCAGTCACTGAAAAATTCGAATCAACTTTTCCCAAATGGATTCGATCGGAATCCGAACCAAACAAAAAATAAAATTACCGGTCTTACGAGATTTTCTCTCTTTGACTATTTTATGCGTGAGCGATCACGAAAGTGGTTCCCGATAAATCAAAATAAATAAAGAGAGAAAACAATTCGGGAAAACTAGTTTTTTCAGATATCTATGTATTTCACGCGTATAAGAGCAAACAAATGTAACGAAACGCGCTATGTGTAATGCATTCCAAAAAGAAAGAGATTGTTCACAAAATTATTTCCCCATCCCCCTTCCACGTTTTTTTTTCTTGATCGTGCGCAAGATTTTCCATGTCACGTTCGCCAGCAACTTTTCAGTCACGCATTCAGAAACAAACTTGAAGTCTTGAATCCTTATCAAAAACAGTCTGGCATACCGCTAGCGTATACAAATAATCGCCTCAATGAGGCCCTCATCGCGACTTCACGTTTGATTCGATCCTTTTTATTCTTAGCGAAATGAGTCGCTTATGCAAAACTGAGGTTTTCTTGCTCGCGCATTTTTTTTCCTTCTTCGTCTGATAAAACGACAATCAAAAATAGCAAATTGGAGGTGTCCGGTGAAATGGGTCTTATTGGCCATACGTCGTTTTTTAGTTTGATGGATTTACGCAAGACGGACCATTTCATAGTTTTATGGAGAACTCGGCGAACAATAACTAGCGATGTATGCAAATGAAGCGGGCCATCAAACCAGACGGGGCCTCTGACGTTAAGCTGCGGCGGCATCCCGCGCGCCTGCTTGCTTACCTTTCTGGGAAAGAACAAAATATCTTGGCCAAATTCAAATTTGTTCTTTTTAATCGGACAATGTTTGGTGGCCATTGACTTCAGTTAGCCACGGGGTGATTGCATGTCCATCCTTGGACATCACTGCAGTTCAGACTTGCAAACGATGATGATGAGTTCCACCCAACCAGTATCCGATATCCTTTTTCTTTTTTCGTTTTTGATGTTTCTACGTCAATAGGTGAAATTCTTTCAACTCATTTATGTCTTGATTTTTGTAGCGATGCATTCCGGACTTCGTGAACGCGGCTTTCAACGGACGAGTGGAAGCCACCAACACTTGCGGCTTGTACGGACCAAGCGAGTTCTGCACGCAGACGGGCGCCAAAGGACCTGAGAAGTCGTGCGACATTTGCGACGCGCGCGTTGACTACCTGGCCCATCCCGCCGACTGGTTGACCGACTTTAACAATAACGACAACATCACCTGGTGGCAATCTGACACGATGCTCGAGGGCATCCAGTATCCGACCCAAGTCAATCTGACGCTCAATCTACGTAAGTCATTTCAGTTGATCTCAGTAGATTTCTTTTTAGAGTCATAATTGATTCGCCAAGACCCCCTACCTTACAAACAAGTGACTGTGCTGGTCTGAGCTAATGCGTAATGAGTCGCCGTCACTCTCTCTCGTTACGCCGATGGTGCGTGTTGTTGCTTGTTTCGTCGGCTAATGACTTTTTGGCGCCTCCTGGTAAGGAACCAGAGAGAAAAGACCGCCGGCTTCTACGTAGCACTATAAACAAAATGAGAAAATCAACATGAAAAAAAAAGAATTACTGGCGACCTCCAAGAGAGTCCGACACGCCGAATCAAATTTGCATGCATATGAAAAGCAAACTCTATGGTTAAACCGAACAAGACAGCTTACATGTATCTCGGCTATCAGCGATGCTCTATTTTACCCTTCCCTGAGTCCTTCCGGCTTTATCTGGCAGTCATCGAGTCTTGAAATGAGAACGGGCACAAAATTCGATCTTTTTTTTCTTTAACATTCTCAAAGAGGAGAATTCTGTCAAATGAAAAACAGTTGAACATTTTTAACGACCCTCTAGCATTGATCCTGTGAGCAAAATAGAGGGCTCCGTTGATATGCAGCAGGTCAGAAGTAATTCGAGATGAAACACATGTGGCTCCACTCAAGACTAGTTTCGCTATAGACTCTGATCTTCCTCACTTGTCTTCCCCCCTACATAATTTTAAACATAAAATGTTGAAAGTTTTCTTCAAGAAGAAATTTTATTTAAATATTCCGCGTCATACACAGTAGCAATTTTCATGGCACTGTGGGTGGGGATGATGGCTATCCTTCTTCACAATTGTATAGCACAGAACGAAGTTGAATACTGTATTCTGGGCGTCCAGAGTTCACGAATCTGCGAGAAAGTCTGGGGACAATTGAAGATACAGGACACAACAAAAATTTATGCCAACCCACACTTTGTATGCGCGACGCTTCGTGCCGAGACGGCGGCGACTCCCGCGGTCGTCGTCTTGTCAACTGACACGAGGAATTTTCGTCCTTTGTAGCTCGGAGGAGAGAAACAGAAACAAGGAGAGAGAGAGCAATAATTTCTAGCTGCCATCATGTCCGCTTTTTATTCTTTAAAGAACATTTAAAAAAAAACAAAATTCACCTTTCTATTCTTTTTTCCAGCGAACAGCAGAAGTGACAAAGGCTTATAGGAAAATATGGGGAAAAAAAAAGAAAAAAACTATTAATTATATACTCGTAACTCTTGGGGGTTGCTGTTTGAGCTGCCGTTGCCGCTCTGAGCTTGATTAGTGTCGAATCACGACCGTGCACGTTAAAGAATGCGCAGGTACTCGTTTACATGGCTTCGCGTGTGTCCCTTTCTTCTTTGTTTAGCCCCCATATACATTACCTTTAACCTTTGAGATATTCTTTCATCCTCGTCCTCCCTAACCCTTAAAAAAAGAAGAAAGAAGATAACCATTATGATTCCAGTCGACCAGGTGTCTGTCCGTGTGTTCAACACAACCTGATCGTATAACACAGAAATTCTTTTTCTTTTCCAACTTTAACAAATCCGTTTTTTTTTTCAGAATAGAAATAACTATACAGCCCATAAAATTGCAAAAAGGAGGTCGCACCGTATAATAATCTCTTTTGTTCTTATGGGTGGTCAGCCGAATGTCTTTCGCTTGTTCATCTTTTTTCCTCTTTTTGTTTTATTTTTCTTTATGGCTATTTCCATAAAATAACTGGGAAATAAAAACTGCTAGACGCATGAATTAAATGTCAGCTCTTAACATTTTTTTTTGAGACAGGAAACCTGCACCGAGTGATGTGATTAGAACGAAAAGGCATCAAACGATATTCTTTAGCCGCAAGTGAAAAGCTTTTCTGTTTGAGTAGACGGGTTTATTTTGCAATATGTTTAGACATGACTAAATGTTTGTAAAGAGTTGTGTGCACGCGAAAAAGTAACAAAACAAGACGCTTTAAAGAAATGCAGAGCCTGCGGGAAAAGCAGACGCTTAGAGCCGCCTTAGCACCAGCCCTCTATATGGGTAGATTTGTTTATTAGTTTAGTCTACGGCCTTCGTCGTATTCTTCTATTAGAAAAATGTTTAGCTTCAAACTTTTCTTCCTTCCTTGTCTTATCTACTCGTTGCGTCTATCGATGGTCAAGCTCCTTCGGCTTGTTATAGACGGGCCAGGCACCAGCAAGTCGGTCGAGTGCGAGAAACTTTTGACAGCAGTCGATCTGTTTTGTTGGGAAAAAAAATATAAATTGAAAAGGAGGATCAGAGACAAACGAAAGAAAAAAGAAACTACGTTGGTTTCTACGGAGTATATAATCGACTGTTTGTTTGAGATAATGAGACATAGAGAGCAAAGGGAAACGACAAAAATTTATTTTAGATGGGCGGTAATAGCTGGGAGTGATTAGTCTTCCCGACAATCATTCACTGATAAAGAGTAGAACTTCCGGTGTCATCTTGTTTCGCCTTAAGCTCTTGCGCATTTCGTTTTTAAACTTTGGCTACAATTTTAAGCAAATTAAATTACATTTTCACGTTCTTTTTTCGTTTAACAGGAAAAGCTTTCGATATTACGTACATCCGTGTCAAGTTTCAATCTCCGCGCCCAGAGAGTTTCGCCCTCTACAAGCGGACATCAGAAGATGGTCCTTGGCTACCCTATCAGTTTTACAGGTCGGTCGCTAGATGGCTGTTGACCCTAAGTGACTCCATTTTTAAAACTCTTCTCATGTTTACAGTGCGACTTGCCGTGATACATACGGTCTGCCCGACAGCAACTTCGTTCGAAGAGATGATGAAAAACGTGCCCTTTGCACGTCTGAATTCTCTGATATTTCGCCTCTTACTGGAGGAAATGTTGCCTTTTCGACATTGGAGGGAAGGCCGTCTGCCTATAACTTTGACGAAAGCAAAGAACTTCAGGTATTGGAGACAAGAAACATAAACAAAAATTGATTTTAAAACGTATTGAACGTATGACAGGAATTTGTTACTGCTACTGATATCAGGATTACTCTGGACCGTTTAAACACCTTTGGTGATGAAGTCTTTGGTGACCCCAAAGTACTCAAATCTTACTTTTACGCCATCTCTGATTTTGCTGTTGGTGGCAGGTAAGCTGTACTAATATTCATTCTTTTCCTATTCATACTACTTGAGTTGAATAACTGCTGACAGTTGAAATGACTGTGATTTCTCATCGTTATCAAAAGTGCTTTATTTTCATGTCTGGAAAAAAAGGTGTAATTTTGTGTTCAAAGTTTGAAAAACAAGCATGTGATAACAGTTTATGCACAAAGAAAAGCAGTTGAAAGGCTAGTAATGAGTATTCTTCATCTTTCTAATGTTTTCTTATTATGCCGACAGGTGCAAGTGCAACGGTCACGCCTCCGAGTGCGTGCCAAGTGCGTCGCAAGATGGCAGCTACTTGGTTTGCCGCTGCGAGCACAACACGGCCGGTCGCGACTGCCAAGAATGCCTCCCTTTCTATAATGACCGTCCATGGGCCCGCGCCACCGCCGACGATGCCAATGAATGCCTTCGTAAGTCAAACGTGTTCATTTATCTCTCTCCACATTATGCGTCGTCGAAACAGTCTCTGCGTTTAGCATACTGCTCTACCCCTCGTCTTTAGAAACAGAGCTTCTCATTATACATTCAATAAGGTAAAAAGGGGAATGTGGAGGGGGTAGGGTTGGCCTGACAAAGCCTGTGATCAACAGACTGATGATACGTCTTCGTCACCTTTCGATGGAACTGATTCCAAGGGACACAACTCCATGCCCGGAATTGGAAAGACGAACCAAGCCTCTCGATAAGAGCCTTCGTTTTATTTATTTTTTAAATTGTTCTCAATAATTTTCGTCGGGAAAAAACTTAAGTTTCACATCATTAATCCATAAGGCGTTGTCTTGTATAGGGCGTCTTCATCACAGTCGGTGAAGAAAAAGGGGAAAAACGAGAAAAAGAGGCAAGAAGTTGAAAGATTACCTCAGCGGCTGCCAACGCCCTGACGGTTTCATACGATTCCTTTTTTTTCTTTTTTGGATGTTATAATCTTAAACTTTTTGTTTTTTGGCTTACCCGTTTCCTTGATATTTGTAGACATCCCCAACTGTGCACACTGCGCAGCACTGACTTTATCAGGAAAGCTCCCGAAAATTTTCCAGGTAGCCACTGCCGCTGGTTTTATTTGACCCCCCAAAAAGGGTCAACGTTTTATTGAAACTATGGATTCTTCTTCGGCCTAATTCTTTGTATCCCAAAGGTAGACCGACTCTATAAATCCTTCTTAGCGGCCTCATTAAATTTACTACATGTGATGCTACAGAACAACTGTGGTTTGTTTTCGTCGCAGGATCCGTTACTACTTCGGCGGCATTTAGAAATTATATTTGGGGTATTGCCTTCAAATCCGACGACGTAATCCAGCCAAATCCGGGTTTCGTTTGTCCCTCCAGTGCTGATTTTATCGTATAGGTGTTAGAAGTCCGGGATCTCTCCGCCGATGCCAAATGTTGGTGTATTGATTGGGTAATGTTTTCCTTCAGGTGAATTGGCGGTAATGCTAAAGCAAACTGCGGTTCCGCCTTTTTTCGTCGAAGTTTCTTGAAGAAGCCATCAACAATTCACCGAGATCTCTTGTTCACTGAATTTGAGGAAGGTTTCTTTTAATGCTAGGTCATCCGTTGTTGACTAACCCTGGGCGGTTGCGTTTGTTTTGTCGTGCGCAGTCCAATAATCAAGACGCCAACACAACCCGCCGAGTCACGAGACCATCCAGCGGTTAGACTAAGAAATCTAGTTTTTTTTTTCTTTTGTAGTTTAAAAATTCCTTTTAAAGAAGGTAGCTGTCAAATGAATTGAAATTTCTGCCTTTGACGGAGCGAGAATCTTCCAGTGGGGGTCAAGTCTTCTTACCTGACGTTGAAGAAAAGCTATTACGTAGCAATTTCCCGGTGCTTTCACTTGGGCGGACGTTGTCCACACCCCGTCCTTTCGGCTGAGAAGACGAAGGTGGAAGAAAAAGGGGGGTTTTGAAGTCGGGGATTGTTTCTGTTTTTGAATATTTTACACGACTGTTTAATGGCTATCCCCTTACCTTGACGTACGGAGTATCGAGGAATGAAAAGGGTCGAAAGATAAGGTTACATTTAAACATCTTCGCGGAGAAGCATTCCTCGTCTTGTTTTTCTTCTTCTGATTTTGATTGATTCGGACCAATTATCTCAACAACTGGATCGACGGTAGTATCTTTCGGTCTCTTATCCATCTCTCTTTGGAACTCATCAGGACGCTGATGGAATGCTTTCGAGATTTCAAACTTTGAATGACTTAGACCACCTGGGGAAAGTGATGAATGGTATCCGGCCCTCCTCTCTCTCCCCCCTCTAAAAAAGAAAGGAAAAAAGAACTCCTCGTCAACAACAACCCCCCCTCTCTCGTTCTCTAACCTTTTCTCTTTTTTTTCCATTTCTTTTTCTCAAAGCGAAACAAAACGCTTTTAATGAACCGACTCGAATGACGCCATTGCAATCTGAACGCGCAATCGCGCAATTCCTTTTCCGTATTTATTTATTTATTTTTTTGTATTCTCTCACTCTGCCCGAACTCGTGTCGACATTTCGGGCCTTTGTTCAAAATACTCGACAAAACCATGTGTGCACAAGAGCTTTATTCACCTGGTATCCAATGGTTATAAGTGGAAGCGGCCGGTAAGGTTGTAGCTTCAGTCGCGGACGAGACACCGTACAGAACGCACTTGTGACCTTTCCTCCAAAAGACATTCAAATTGCTTGTTTTTGTTCCTTCGGCCGTGAACGTAACTTCGAATGGATCCGTGAACCATTTCTAACGTGAAAATAATTGGCGGCTCATGTTAGCAAACAATAGGAATAAAACTACAAGATTAAAATGGGTCGGCACTTTTGCTTAATGACCGTAATCTTCTTGTTCGTGAGTTTAGTATTGCAAACAGTTTTAGCGACATCGTGGGATGGCAAAACGCCATGGTTCACTGGTTCCTGTAAGCTATTACACTGTCGTTCATTTTTAAAAACGCTATAGCTGTCTAGCTACTTTTTTTTGTTAGTTTTTTGTAGTTAAGCTCTCATCCAACGATTTTTTGTTTCAAAACGGGAGGCTGTGTTCTAGGAAAAGGCTCGAAATAAGTTGGCTCGACATGTGAATGGAGTAGTTTGTTTTCGTTTTTTTTTTTTTAACAAAAAAGAAAAGAGGCTTCCCTTTCTGTGAAGATTTGAAGCGCATCTTTTTCAACTGTTTGCAACGAAAAAAAAACCAATCGCAGTATAGTAAAGGGCAGCCGTAAAAGCTCGTGTTTTACAGCCGCTTGTACGCTGTGCACTCTGAAGGGAGGACAGGCCCAAGGGCAACTTCAATAACTTTTGAGTTCCAAAACGACAATCTTCCCTTTAAAGAATTTCTAATGGAATTTACCAAAAAAAGAAAAAAAAAACAACCCCGAAATATGGGCAAAGACAAAGAGGGACCAACTGCATTTTTGTTTAGTTTTTTTTTTTTTTCGTTTTAGTCAAACTTTCTTCTATGGGAACAAACAAAAGAGTCTCTAAGTTGTTTTTCCGTTTTAAAAAGAGATGAAAAGTATGCCTTTATTTGATTATACCAACATTCTCGTCGATGGAACAACAGGACATATTCTTCTTTAGAATCGTGCAAGGCGGAGGCAAGCAACACCCTACTCTCATTACCGATTCCGAATGGTGTATTGTCTCCATAGCGCTCACGCTGGAGGATGTTTCCAACATTTGAATTTTATACGGTTAGGGTGTGCGTTGAAACGGGCGGGACCCGCCTTAGCACGCCATTTCTGATGGGAATGGTGCGTGTGTTTCTACTAATTACTGTGTACTATACTTCACTCCGTAGCCGTTTTCTTTTGTTTTTGTTCCCTAGCTCGTACATTTTGTAAGGTTGGTTTAGCCGATGACACCATCCAGGTGTCGACCTTTTGTCCGCCGCTTTTAGAGGAAGCAACGCAGCGATGATTAACCTTTACTCATTCTTACTCTCCATTTTTTTACGTCTGTTACGCAGCTTGCAATTGTAATGGATTCTCCAGCCGATGTTACTTTGATCAAGCACTCTTCGACAGCACCGGTCATGGCGGCCATTGTCTTGACTGTACGGCGAATCGCGACGGACCAAATTGTGAACGTTGTCGGGAACAGTTTTACCAACGGGAAGATAATTATTGCGTCCCCTGCAATTGCGATGAGACAGGTAATCAATCATCCACACCTAAGTTCATTAGCACACTGTAATCCAATTAAAAAGATGACCGGCCTCATCACATCAAGAAACCAACTATAGATAAGAACATGAGATTAATTGCCTTTTTCGTTTCTTGTTTCGTTCATAATTAAGGTTCACGAAGCCTGCAGTGTAATCGCGAAGGCAAATGTTCGTGCAAACCGGGCGTGACTGGCGACAAGTGCGACCGATGTGAGGAAAACTTTTTCGATTTCGGCCCGCAAGGTTGCCGGCCTTGTGGTTGCAGCGTGGCCGGCAGCTTGAATGGCCAGCCCCGATGCGATTCCGAAACGGGCAGTTGTTCGTGCAAAGATAACGTGGAAGGCCAACGCTGTGACCGTGCCAAACCTGGCTACTTCAATTTGGACGCTGAAAATCTTTTCGGTGCCACTCCGTGTTTCTGTTATGGCCATTCATCTGTTTGCAGATCGGCTACCGGCTATGCCCGCGGGTTGACTGAGAGTGTTTTTGCCCGTTCTGATGAAAAATGGACGGCCTTAGAACAACCTGGAAATCGGCCAATCACATTAGCTTACAATTCGTTGCTGGGCAACATCGGAGTCAGCGCACCCGGCCGTGATGCCGTCGTCTTTTCGGCTCCTGAGCGTTACCTGCATGACCAACGGACGAGTTATAATCAACAACTTCACTTCACCTTGCGAACCAACGAAGCTGGAGCCCGTGCTACTATCGACGACGTCCTCCTGGAAGGATCGGGACTGACCATTTCTCAACCCATTTTTGGTCAAGGCAATCAATTACCATCCACCCAAAATCAAGTCTACTCCTTTAGACTACACGAACATCCGGATTACGGCTGGAACCCACGCCTTTCGTCTCGCGATTTTATCAGCGTCTTGGCCAACTTGACTGCCATTAGAATTCGTGGTACTTACACTCCCCGTGGCTCGGGCTACTTGGATGACGTCAAACTGGAAACGGCTCGTCGTGGAGGTAGCGGTGCACCTGCCAACTGGATCGAACGCTGCAATTGCCCAGAAGGTTACGTCGGACAGTTCTGCGAGTCTTGCGCTCCAGGTTTCCGACACGAACCGGCGAATGGCGGTCCATTTGCTCGCTGTGTTCCCTGCAATTGTAACGGACATGCCGACATTTGTGACGCGGAAAGCGGGCGCTGCATTTGCCAGCATAACACAGCCGGCGATAATTGCGAGCGTTGCGCCCGCGGTTTCTATGGTAACGCGCTACAAGGATCTCCCAATGATTGCCAAGCCTGTCCGTGCCCTAACGGAGGAGCTTGTATTGAATTGGCTGACGAGACTGTCGTCTGTCTGGAATGTCCAGTCGGTTATGCTGGGCCGAGATGCGAATTATGTAGCGATGGTTATTTTGGCGATCCAGAGGGCCGCTTCGGCCAGCGTCGACCTTGCCAGCCTTGCGACTGTAACGGAAATGTCGATCCTAACGCCGTGGGCAACTGTAACCGAACGTCGGGTGAATGTCTCAAGTGTATTTACAACACGGCCGGTTATCGATGCGACTCTTGCTTGCCCGGCTTCTTTGGCGATGCTTTAGCTCTCAACAAAGGCGATTGCCGGACTTGCCAATGTCTCCGTCGTGGTACTTTGCAGCTGCCATCCGGCACGAATCAGTGTGACCAAGTCAGCGGCCAGTGCGATTGTAAGCCAAACGTTGTGGGCAACAACTGCGACCGTTGCCAGGACGGTTTCTTCGACTTGGAGAGTGGAAACGGATGTCAGACATGTAACTGCGATCCAGTTGGTTCTCTTAACCGCACCTGTAATGTCCGAAGCGGCCAGTGCTTCTGTCGGCCCGGAGTAGTAGGATTACGATGCGATTCTTGCGCTCCAAACCAATATGGATTCTCTTACCAAGGATGCAAAGCATGTGAATGCGACACTATCGGATCCCTGTCACTTCAGTGTGACGATCCGGATGGACAATGTCGTTGCAGGGATAACGTCGAAGGCCGTCGCTGCGACCGTTGCAAGGAGAACAAGCACGATCGTGAAGCTGGCTGCAAGGACTGCCCACCTTGCTATAATTTGGTCCAAGAGGCTGTCGATCAACACCGAGCTAAATTGACAGATCTGGCGTCTCTATTGGAACGCATCATCTCCAATCCCACCGTCATCGCAGATCTTGATTTCGATCGAAAATTGGCCGAGGTCCAAGATAGAGTCGACCAACTTTGGGTCGACGCCAAGATGCAAAGTGGCGGCGACAAAAGCATTAGCCTCCAACTGGAAGAGTTGAAGAACAGATTAAAGGTAAATTACATTTGAAAAAAAAATATTACGTTTTGTGATTTTTCTCACTTGGATTTGTTTTTATGATTTTGCAGCAAGTTCAGATAATGATCGGTGAAATCGAAATGAGGACACAGAGTTCACGACGTGCCACTGCGGCTGGAATTGGTAATTTAACTGTGGCCGAAGCCGCAGTCGAACGAGCTCGAGAATCTCTGAAAGCCGCTCAACGCTATTTGGAGACAGAAGGATCTGATGCTCTTCAACGGGCAATCCAGCGTTCAGAAAAATTTGGCCAGCAAAGTGAGCGCATGTCACAGATCGCCCGTGATGCACGTCAAGCAGCCGACCAGCTTGACGAGGCTGCAGTGTTGATAGAGTCAACAGCTCAGGAGGCCCTCAACACTTCCAGTAATGCTTATCAGTTGGCTCGAGAAGCCGTCGACCAGCAAAAGAATACGACCGAAGAAATTGGTGGACTTCGTAGGGAGCTGACAATTACTGAACAGACACTCGCCAGAACCCAGGCTATGGCTAAAGAGGCTCTCACGAATGCCCAATCGGCTTACACTGAAGCGCTTAGTCTACTGGGCGACGCCTACAATTTGGTTGTTCCTAATGTTGAATGGCAATTCATGAAGCGACAAGCTGCTCAACATTCAGACGAAGCGCGCCGTATCAAAGCGGAAGCCGATCAGCTTACGGCTGAGAATTCCAACATGTTGGATGAAGTCAGCGACCAAATTATTGGAGCTGGTGACGTGCTGGCCAAAGGAGTTGCACAGCAACAAATTGCTGATGAACTACTGGCAGATGCCGATGTTGCCTTAGGAAGGTCCCAGGAAGCCGTCTCGTTGGGTGACAAAACTCTTCAAGAGGCTCAAAAAACATTGGAAACCCTAGAAGGTATCTTTATTGGTTGACACGTTAGGAAACTAGGAGACATTAACGATATTGTGTGGTCGATTTCAATAGGTTTTGATTCGCTGGTTCAGGAGAGCAAAGAAAAAGCTCGCGATGCGCTGGGTCAAGTTGGCGAAATTAAGAATCTGATTGAACAGGCAGAAGAGAGGACCCGAGAAGCACAAAATGCACTGGCTGGCGCAGAGTCCGATGCTAGAGTGGCCCGTGATTCAGCAAACCAGGCACAAGAACATGCAGAACAAGCGTCAAAGGTATATCTATTGATTTTAGACTATTTTCCGCAGTTCTCAGAAATTTTGGAGGTGATTTTTTTTTTACAGGACGCTGTATTGATTCGTCAAGGAGCATCAGAAACACGTGATAAAGCCGGTCAACTCAAAGATACAGCCGAAAGTCTTACATCTAGTGTGGCAGATACGGCTAACCGAATGAGAACTTTGGAAGCCGAGGCTGCCGAAGATCAAGGTCTCGCCAAAGAGGTAATGTGGCATGAGCAATATCGTTTTCGAAACGTTTCACGTAATTGTGTTGCTACAGGCTTTGGAGAAGGCTAATCAAGCAAAGAGCATTTCTGCCGATTCGACTGTTAAAGTTCGTGAAGCTATTAGCGCAGTCAATGAAATACTTATTTCGCTTTACAATATGGGAAACATAGGTAATTGTTAATCCTTCATTTATTTAGTCCGTGGGTAATTGCAATCTTGGATCTTTTAGATACTGCGGCTTTGGATGAGTTGGAGCGCAAGTTGATCTCTGCTGAACGTGATTTTACCGAATCTGATATCGAACGGCGCATTGAAGAGATGCGAACAGCCCGAGTCACCCAGGTGAGAATCCGTTGAAACTTAAGCAAAGCTATCTGGAAATAATTTTTGTCATATCTAGAATCAATGGGTACGAGACTACGAAGAAGAGTTAGCACGCCTTCGACTAGAGGTTGATAACGTAGAGGCCATCAAGGAGGCTCTACCTGAAGGCTGTTGGAAGAGACTGAAATTGGAACCCTAAACGACAGATGATTCCATTTGTTGTCAGAATCACAACAAACAATTTTTCCCCGATTTTAAACTAATTTTTTAAACCATAAATTTGGCAGAAATCACAACAATTTTTATCCAGGGAAAGATTTACATGGGGACAAAACTATCGCCTAGCTCGTTACGTATATAAAATCGACTGGGCACTTAGTCAAACACCATAAAAACCACTATGTTCATGAGTTCAGACATTAGGGAGCTTAAAATGAAAAGTTCACTTTACATTATTTTAGAATTTGTTTAGTTTTTCCGATCCCATATCTTTTCACAGTTTCTAATTTGGCGGGACGTTCCCATTTTTTTTCCCTTTCATTTTTTGTTTTTGTTTTTCACAGCATTACCGTGCTTCCCTCTCCAGAATGCCGTTAATGTCGCAAGTGCCTGTTTGATACAACTATTCGTCATGTGCCAAATGATTCCTCTTCCTTTTATCTTGCTGCATGATCGACCACAGAAAAGAAAAGTGTGTGTAGCCATTGCCTAGGATTTTCAATCGAAATTCTTGTCTGAGAATTTTTTAACGAATGTAGTTTAAAATTGCACCGAGGGATTCTCTTTGATGAATGCCAAAGACGGACGTGCTTGTTTCCCACTCGTCATTTTTCTTACAAACATGCCGTTTATTTGTCGACGTTGAAATGTCTAATGGCCAGCGAAAACGTTGTAATGGACAATGGATCGATAACTCGAAATTTCTTGGAGAAAAAAGAAAAATATTATGTCTTTATTCCAATTTTTTTTTCAGGCTCCCTCCCCATTTATGTGTTTCCGTCTCGTACAGAGACAAAACTCCCTTTCTGTAAAATACCTTTTCTGAAAAGCCATGTTTGCACTCACTGCCGCTGTTTTTTGACTCAATACATGACCATTTAAGTGATCACTTTCGTTTTAACATTATCGTCCCATTTCACATGAGTTCACCAAAGAAAAAATTGGATAATAGCAAAACTAAATGTTCTAATTTTTTGCGATCAAGTGAATCAACAGAAAAATAATTATTTCTGGAATATTATTTGGATGGAATGGAAAAAAAATGCAACCCTGGGTTTACTCCAAAATTTTCGTCTGCGAATCATGGAATTTGTAAACAATGTTTGACACGTGGGAAAAAGTGGAGATACCTACTGTTTGCAGGTAGACACAATCGTAGCTCGTCATTTGGCACAGGACGCCGCAGCTGGCCAGGTAACCCAATTCCTGCTAAACGCTTTAAAAATATTCCTTTAGAAATTAACTTTTAAAAAACTGTTGCAGTAGAAATAACAAGTAAAGAAGTACGTCAGTTGTGCTTGCCTAATGACGTATTTCCTTTAGTACTATCTAGCTGACAGTGTGCAATTGGTCATGCACAGGATCTTGGCCTTTGCTGCTTATCAATAAACGATGTATCGTAACGATACAACGCCTGTCAACTGAACTATATTTTGCTCAAACTGATGTGAGTTGTCCTAGGGTCAAGTACTATACTAGCCTGTAGTTGTTGCCATGAGTAACTTTGTTTTTCATGTAGTGCCTGAATGGCTGATATTGCCCAACAGTGTTATAGGATCTACATTAATGGTTGTTTTGCTGAGTCTTGTTGTTATTGTTTTGGTAAGGAGGATAAAATTTATTATACAAGTCAACAGAATACCGGGAATGCCTGGAGGGATAACTGTTATTGGCAATGTTTTCACCTTTCTAGTACCACCTGAAGGTAAAAAGTAGTTTTTTTATTTTCACTTTCAATCCTCATAATTTTCGTTAATCTTTACTGCAAAATATAGAATTTCTCAACCGCTTAACTGGTTATGTAGCAGGCATGCAATCGTCTGGTCCAATTCTTCGCACTTGGACCGGGCCGTTTGCGTTCTTTTTCTTGTTTACTGCAGAATCATTTGAGGTTAAGTTTGACCTTCGCCCATACTAATAAACGATTTTTTTTATCTATATCCAAATATTTGTTCGCAACCTTATAGCGATTGTATTCTTTGCCTGAAATACGAATTTGATATTTACTGTACATTCTTGTTTGTTATTAGGTGATATTAAGCAGCACTAAGTTAATTGACAAAAGCCGTGATTACAAAAATCTCCTGCCATGGCTAAATACAGGATTGCTCACAAGCACCGGTATCAAGTCAATCAAATAAGAAATAGTAATTAACACTGCAGATTAATTTTCATCTTCATTTATCATCTACAAATACAGGCAGCAAATGGTTTGCCCGACGAAAAATGCTTACAGCAGCGTTCCATTTTAAAATCTTGGAAGATTTCATTCAAGTATTTAACGAGCAGAGCCAAATTTTGATTCAAAAACTTAGCGCAGCTCTGGAAGTCAGGAATGACTTCGATATTTATCCTTTTATCACACTATGCACTCTTGACATTATATGTGGTAAGCTTATCGTTTAAATTTGATACTCCTGTTTCATCATTCATTTTCCGAAAATTTGAATTATAGACACAGCAATGGGATGTAACATCCAGGCACAATCTCAAAGCAACAGTGAATATGTTAAAGCAGTTCAATCGTAACATATTTTAATTTCATTACTTTTTTTAGTTGGTACCTTGTTCAGTATAATATATTGTTTGAATAAAGGATGCGGGAAATTGTGGCAGCAAGGCTGATTCGACCATGGATCCAGCCAGATTTCTTGTTTCGATTTTCCAACTATAGCGTAAACCAAAAGGAAGCTCTTAAGATTTTGCACGGTTTTACGGACGGTGTAAGTACATTTCCCCTGAGTGAATTTTTCTCTAGTCGTGTATGGTAGATGGCATAAAGCTTGACATCATGGGTTTAGGTAATTCGGAAAAGAAAATTAGAACGAGCAAGGTACAGCCTTGATAAAGATACGGCACTAACAAACCAACACCAGGAGGACGAGTTTTCTCCAAGTAAGTTAAAGAAGAAATTTTTGTTTGTGTCAACGCCGTTAGCTCCGAATGAATTCCTTTGTAAAAAAAAAAATTACTTCAGAACATTTAATCTTATTACGTCAGGATGGTTGGCATAAATGCGTCTGTTATATTTATAGAAAAAAAACGCCTAGCCCTTTTGGATCTCCTTATTGATGCTTCAAAAGACGGGGAAGTGCTTAGTGATACAGACATTCGTGAAGAAGTAGATACTTTCATGTTCGAAGTAAGCAAGCATCTTTTCGATTGTCGAAAACCAATCTCTAGAATTCAAAATTTTAAGGGTCATGACACAACAACTGCGTCTATCAGTTGGTCGCTGTTTCTCATAGGCAGTCATCCACACGTGCAGGTTGGTCATTGCCTAGGTTACGTTTCAGTTTAGTAACCTTTTGCCGATGCAGGGGCGAATTGATGAAGAGCTAGACCGCGTTTTCGGTACTGAAGATCGTCCGGCTACGGCAGTAGATTTAAATGAACTCAAATATCTTGAGTGTTGCATCAAAGAAGCACTGCGCCTGTATCCCATCGGTCCTATCATTGCCCGCAAACTCAGCGAGGACACCGTTATCCGTAAAAAAAGATTAATACTAGACGAAATTTTAAATTTAGCAATTCAATTTTGAATTTTTGACATAGATGGTTACACTATACCAGCCCATACAACCGTGGCTCTTATGACGTATATCCTGCACAGGAATCCTGAACACTTTCCCGATCCCGAACTTTATCAGCCCGAGCGTTTCTTTGAAGAAAACAGTCAGCGGCGTCATCCTTACGCCTATGTTCCCTTTAGCGCAGGCCCACGTAATTGCATTGGTGGGTTGCCTTTGAATTTTTTCACAGCTTGTTTAATTTGCTAATACTTTCTGAAAAAGGTCAGAAATTCGCCTTAATGGAAGAGAAGGTGATTTTGAGCAGCATATTGCGAAAGTTTCACATCCAAGCACTGGACAGAAGAGAAGAATTGATCCTATTGAATGAGCTCATCCTGCGTCCTCGCGACGGAATCCGGCTTCGTTTAACGCCCAAACAAAAAATTTGTTAACTAAATTTGACTTGGTAACTAGTAAATATAAAACGGATAGAAACTTGGAGTTTTAGATGCTATTCCCTATTACACGTAAACAATTTTGGTGTTCGTCAAATGTCCGATAACCAAAAGGTTTTTTGGTAATAACTTAATAGTATTGTGAACGTCGAGAGGATACTTAAAGGCGATGTAATGGACTTTAGGCTTTGGTCATTTTGCTGTAATAGAGAAGTTGGACAGCGTTCACGTAAAACGGTAACAGGCTGAAATTGGTAAACCACCTAAAACTTATCAAACGATTTTCAGCTCTCCACTACAAGTAACATTGAAAAGCAGAATATTATTTTTCTGGGCGAAAAATAATCCTGCTTTCTGCAAGAGATTCTACGATGTAATTTCCCGACGATTTTGATTCTCTCTGCATGACTGATATGAGCATCACAGACACCGTTTTTCAGCGATATTCCTCAATAGATGGGGTTTGCTGTAATAGGGATTCGACACAGGTTTCGAGGGGTTTCAGAAATGTTTCGTCGATTGTCCTTCGGTGTATTTCCAAAATAGTTCATTTAATGAAAAAAAAATAAAAATTTTATTGGAATCAGCAATCACTTTTGAGTATATCCTGTGACACTCAACTTATTCCGCGGAGTGCCGGTTTTTGCAGAAAAAAATTTAAACCCGACTTTTCTTATATTCGATATCATTCAAAAATGGCTAACTTGACAAGAAAACGAGGGGCATTTTCTGAATCAGCGTTAAATTTTGATTATACTGAGTGATTTTCATCGAATTCCAAGTGATGTCATTTTTGGCCGATTTTTGACAAAAGTGGTAAGGCTATAGCCTTTGCACTTTTTCATTTTTGGCCAAATTTTAAATTTCGCTTAAAATGCATGATTCTGATTCAGAATTCAATGCTTATTACGGAAATCAAATTTATTTTTCAATTGCTCTAATAGTTTTTTTAATTAAACGTAAAAAAATAAAAAAATAAGAAAAGTCGGGCTTATTATTTAGTTGGGCTTATTGTTTAGTCGGGCTTATTATTTAGTCGGGCTTAAAAATTATTTCTGCAAAAACTGACACTCACCGGAATTGGTTCAATATCACAGGATTTACTCAAAATTGAATGCTGATTCTGGGAAAGTTGCAATTTTTTTCATTAAGCCAATCGTTTTAGAGATATACAGAATATTTGACACAATGCTAGCGCGCCAGTACGCACCAGCGCAAGCGCGATGCAGCACAAATATTCAATGTATTTCAAAAACGGTTAGAACAATGAAAAAATTAACGATATATTTGTGATTCTCATTTAATTTCGAATCAAATTCATATATTTTTATAGCTATAATAAGATGTTTTAAAAAATGAAAATCAAAATTAAGCCCAACAAAATAAGTCGGGCTTAATTTTGAGTATGCTGAAATTCAGCTTTGTAATTTTTTACATTAGGTTGATTTGAGTTAATCTAAAATAAAACACAGATTTCAGGGGAAATATTTATTTTCTCGTCAAACCAGCCGTTTTTGTAATAAATGGAATCAACGCGCTGCTGGCGCGCAAACATTTATCACCCGTTTTTTCCATTTATTAATGAAGATACAGCCTCAAAGTAAAAACAAACTTCATTTTTGTGATTCTCGTTCAATAATGAATCGGAGTCATGTATTTCTAATCCAATTTATATTTTGGCCAAAAATTAAAAAGTGAGAAGGCTATAGCCTTCCTACTTTTGTCAAAATCGGCAAAAAATAAAAACTCTTAGAATCTGATAAAAATCACACGGAACAAGCGAAATTAAACGTTGATTTCGAAAAAGTGGCTTATTTTTTAGTCAAATCAATCGATTTTGAATTATACCGAATATTAAACGGAATGCTAGAGCGGCCGTACGACCAGCGCTAGCGAGATGCAGCCAAATATTCGGTGTATTTGCAAAACGGTTGTTCCAATGAAAAAATGAACAACATATGTGTGATTATCGTTTAATTTCCAATCAAAGCCATGTATTTTTATAGCTATATCTATAAAAAAAGTCTTATCTAAAAATAAGCCCGAAAAAGTCGGGCTTAATTTTCGGTATGGCAGAAATTCAGTTTGTAATTTTAACATTAAACTTGATGTAAATTAATCTAAAATAAAACGCTGATGCCAGAAAAAATATTTGTTTTTTCGTTAAACCGGCCGTTTTTGTAATACATGGAGTTAACACGCTGCTGGACCGCCAGCACTTATCACCCGTTTTTTCCGTTTATTCAAAAAGCTATAAGGCCAACGTAAAAATAGACTTCATTTTTGTGATTCTCGTTCAATTTTGAATCGGAATCATGTATTTAAAATGAAATCTAAGTTTGGGCCAAAAATGAAAAAGTGAGAAGGCTATAGCCTTCCCACTTTTGTCAAAATCCGCAAAACATAAAAACTCTTAGAATCCCGATAAAAATCACAAGTCACAAGCAAAATTAAACGCTGATTTCGACAAAGTGGTTTGTTTTAGTGTAAAATCAATGGTTTTTGAAATACATCGAATATTTAACACAATCACTACCGCGCCAGTACGCACCAGCGCTAGCGCGATGCAGCTCAAATATTCGGTGTATTTCAAAAGCGGTTGACCTAATGGAAAGAAGAACGAGATATTTGTGATTTTCGTTTAATTTCGAATCAAAGTCATGTATTTGTATGGCTATATCTAGATGTTAAAAAAAAAAAAAATGAAAAGTCGGGCTTATTTTTCTTGTCGGGCTTAATTTTTCTCCCGTTTTTTTAAAAAGCCAAAACCCAACATAAAAACAAACTTCATTTTTTACATGGTTCATGGTGTACTATATCAGTAATCTAGACAGAATTCTTATCGGGATATTTTTTACCTGATTTAAATCTCATTTTAATTTTTGAGGAATTTAATCATACGCGAATTATGCGAACACATTTTTTTGGAAACTTATATTGTGTGAAATTAAAACATTTGTTCTTTTGAGTACTTCTTCACACGTAACATGCGCTTTTCAACCCGACTGCCTTGTTGACTAACAAGCTATCGAATAAAGCCATTCTCCCCCCCACCCACAAAGCCTTTCAGGTAAAATTTCGACAGTTGAATGGATCTTAGATCCTGGAGTGATTTTTCTTTGTAATTTTATCCGAGAAGGAAGATCACTTCCTTCATTCTTGGAAAATTAATGTGTTGTCATGGTACCATCGTCCCTAACATAAATAAGAACAGATGCATATATAATACTGCATTAACAAAGTGAATGGTGCTATGGTCCTTAACTCTATCCCTTCCTTTTGGAAAGCAAAGATTTATGTTTACTAAATACTTCAGAATTTACAACATTATAAGTTATAAAGAAACATAAGCTTTACACACCGAAAAGTTTTTCTACAGCTCCTTTTACTACAGTCTATACAACTTCAATGCGTGTTGGAAAATGAAAATTAGCACATTAAAAAGGAGATTTCGTTACCCTGGTCATTGATTATTTCATTTCCTGCAGCAGTGCTTTATGAAATAAATTCATCGTGTGAAGATACAATAAATGTAAAGGAAATCTGTTAGCATCCACAAAATATTAATTGGTGATACATTCATGTTGGCTATTTACCAGTCCATTGAAGCAAATGATACGTCATGAACAGCTTCCTTGACAACAAAAAAGAAAAAAAGGTAAACAGTAAGAAAATGCTAAACAGAAGGCGGTATTTGGAAACTGATGAATAGTTTCTATAGTTGGAATAAAACACATAAACATATTTGATGATTTATCTATATCCCTGTTTAGAAAAAGTTTCATGGGGTTCGACGCGTCCAACGAGTTTGAAACTGGTCATCATTTCAAGTCGGCGATGATGGCTAAGCGGACCTCCTGCATTCTTTACTAGATATTAAGATTCAATGCATGTAGGTATATTCTTTATCGAGAAGCGCCAATATTGCGGATATAATTGGTAGATATCTCGCAGGCGTCCAGCGTCATTCCAACCATTTTGCCAATCTTCTCATAAATCCCGTCAGCCAATAGTTTTCTTCTTTTTTTTTCAAGCAAATAAATTCAAGGAAGGCATTGGTTCAGTTTTTTGGCAAGTTCCTATAAGGATGTTCTCAACGCTGTAAGTAGGATAGACCAACAATTTTGGTCTCTACGTTTTTTTAGTTTTTACGCCATCGGTGATAGCGCAACTGATTTGGGCTGTGGGATCCTCAATCTCTTCATTGCATGTTGGGAGTTATGACTTTTCCGTCAACCTGGTCGAAAGCTGTCGGTGCGTTCGAGGTTCGTGTCATTGGCTTTGCGATTTCTCTAACACTGGTCGCCGTTGCCGCATACATGGAAATCCATCGAGACCAAGTCACGAATCTTTAAATCGTTTGTCCAATTTCGGAAAGTGATTAAACTATTCGTCTCTGCCTTAAAAGATGACAGCTCCGCTGAACGAATATAGCAGTTTTAATACACAACATTCAAAGGTCTTACATGAAATGTGTGCTGTGGCTTCATCAGCACGAACTCTTACAAATAATAGTTCCGAACAGCGACATGGTTACACGCAGAGATTCAACAAGAAGATGAAAGTGGGCGTTTGAAGCGGAGAAAGAGGAGTGCAAGCATGATGACGATTTGTAGAGCGGTAACCGCACCAAGACGTGCACTTTCCCGCTCCGACAATCCAGCACGGAAATAGTATACTTAGAAACGGTTCAAATCTTTCTCTTTTTCTTTCTTCTTCAGGTGCATAGAATGGAGGACGAATATGGACAGGATCCAACTTTGTGATTTTTTGCCTTAAACTATTGGGAAAAAACCTAAAACTTTCCAGTGCCAATCAAGAGATGGAAACCGTGCAGTTCTGTACCCCATCATGCAACGTGACTATATGGTCTGCCGAGCAGGAAAATCTTCGAGCACGTGAAACTGTTTCCACGCTACGGCAAACTGACGTAATCACAGAATTCCGCTACCACACAGTAGGTCACCCACGATTGACTGGTATGATTAAGCGTAGTCCTAGCATGTAGATCGTACATCATCACTGCTGTTTACATTTAACTTCGTGCAAAAAAAAAAATGAAGAACGAAAAAAAAAAATCTAAGAAAATAATAGGAAACAACGATCGCTTGGTTTTTCTACCGGATTGGAATGATGGAGTGTGATATGAACAACAACAACAAAATACCTGCATAAATATGTTTAAAAAAAAAAAAACTTTCGCGGATGTAATAATACCAAAGGGTGTTTGCTCGAGCGCTGCATATATGATATACATGGAGTTCACGCAGCAATACACGGACGTCAGCGTTAAAGACCAGGTCTGTATGTCAGCTGTAAAACAGGAGAAAGCTGTGACAGCCCATATGGGGCGAGTTCCCGATAACCTTGCCTATAGCTCTCCTTTGCTACCAACAGCAGGTTGCAGTATTTTACCGTCCGATGGTTGTCGAATGACGTCAGGAGAAAATCACATTTCGTGTCTCCACCTTTCTTAGCTCCATAACGTTACAAAGGAATTTTTGCAGCATACAGTATTCATGGGCGTTACAATGAAATGGGAGCGTTCAGTTAGTACTAAACGTCACCAGTCCAAGGCCATTAACAGGGGCGAGTTACATTTTACAAAAGGTTCTCAACCGTTAATGCGTGCAGCTCACGTAACGATGGGCAGCGCAAAAGCAAGCAACGAGTGTTTCAAATCTCAAGTTGGGAAGAGTGCCTGTGGCAGGAATGTTTTCCTTTCACCGTCGATACTAGGGGGAAGGAAAACCGGAGTTTTCCTTGAATTGTTTTTAATAATCTAACCAGTTCTAATTCTTGAAGCTCAATTTCAGCATGTAATCACTGGTCGATAAACGATTGCAGGCACCATGTTTCTTCTCACCTACCAAAAAAAAAAAAATAGTAAACGCAGCTCCTCGAGCTTACCTGTTATCTATCCAGAGGCCGCAGTTTGCTGCCTTTGTGATGGATAAATACGCAAATAGCACGCAGCGATATAATGAAAAGAAAAAAGAATCTAAATCCATTATCCGGATAGAAAAACCCAACCTAACCGAACGATGATGATAAAGAGGGGAAAAAAAAGAAGAAGAAGAGATAAGATAAAAATCGAGACAGGTGCGGGCTGCACGATTAGAAAGTTAATAACCCAGGAAAATCATCTTTTCCATTTCTCATCATTTTTATACCGATTTTCTTCCATCATCTTGTGTGTGCGGAAGACAAAGAGAAGAATATAGGGGAAAAGCTACAACTTTTAGAGAGGAGATGATAAAATGCTTGCAAAATGCAATAATTCCCATCGCAGTAGGTCTGTGTGTCTAATAAGCATACGTACACGCCATCGGAGCGCACGTAACACGGCACCAAAAAGACAAACGCCCGGAACGGATGACGTCAATCTGAACGATCAATATTTTAGGCAACTTTATTTCATTTTGGGATAGATAAGTAAATACTTGGCTGTGTCTACGTCTTGCGGATGTATATGGGGTTCATAACCCAATCGTTAACGACTGGACAATCTGTCGATGGGTTAAAAGATGAAGGAAGAAGAAAGAAAAAAAAACACACGCAAACGATTGTGGGGCTTTGACTTTTTTACACGCCGGTACCGCCGACAACGCACGCCGCGGCCATATAAATGTTGTGAGGAATAAACAGTCTGGCAGGCAGTTTTTCAAGAATGGACTAGGAAAAAAAAAATTTATTTGCATATCAAAGTGGACACGCTGCCATGTCAATATATGCAAGAGACGACGAAGCGATGTCAACGTTTGTCGGAAGAAGAGAAAGAAGACTTTCACCTGTTTTCTATGTCAGCACAGATTTCGGAGGGGAAGACGAAAAAAAAAAGAACGAATAAGCAAACGTGAATAGCATGCCCTTTTTAAAAATTACATTCATTTTCTTTTCTAAATATATAAGCAGCGGTCGAATTCGAAAACCGAAGAGTCACGACATGATGACTACGAATGCCAAAAGACCTCCCCAAAATTTTGACACGACCAACAGGTGGAGACAGAATAAGGGTTTGACTTTTTCACAATTAGTCATCCTCTTTTTTTCCTACATTTTCAATGAATATGCAAATAAATCAAAAAAGAAAAAAATAATATTTAAAGAATTTCAATTGCAATGCTGGTGGTGGAGTTAAAACGTGAAAGAAGTTTTTATTTATTTTTTTTTTATTTTTTTACCATATCCACGATATTCGACACACACGGACTGCTTTCTCCACGACCAGCAAATATTCAAGTCACTTACATTAAACACGCAAAATCGTGAACAACTTGAACGCTCCCCGCTAGCAATCCCACCCTACTTCTCGTTTTTGGCAAACAAGATTCGACACCAACCGCACGTTAAAGTCAACAATCCAATCTGAGATATAGATAATATGGCATGGCAAAACAATAAGTGAAACACTATAGAGAGAGAGCTCAATAATTGAACTGGCATTTAGAAATCGATTAAGTCGTAACCGCGGTTGGTTTTGTTCTCCCATGTCGGATATGGGAATCAAAATGACAATACGTCGAACCCTTTCATACACATACTTTGTGGTCCAGTGATCGTTTTCTTCTCTTTGATTGCCAGCAAACAGGCAGATAGAAACCGTGATATCATTGGGCGTGTTGTGGGAAATACCAAAGCATAAAATTATATTTGGAAAATTCAGTAAAAAAAAACTTACCTTCTTTCTCGGTTTGCATGGGGCGTATAATAGAGCTTCATTGATAGAAAGCAAGCTGAAATCGACTAGAAGACCGTAATCAGACAACACGTCACCTTTAGACTTTTTTCTGACGTCGTCTGACTATGTCAACGAGGACAATAACATTGGCCATCTATTGAGTCATGCAAACATCTACCGCTGTAAACTTAAATGCACTTCAGTTGTCGTCATGTGTTTAATGTGGTACGCTAAGATACATATATATATATAACAAAAATTGCATAATGCAGAATATTTAAAAAAAATCAAAAGTAACCGGTTATATCCTGGATCAAGAAGTCGAGGAAGAATTTGTTATCGCCTGTTACGAGTAGCTTTCTGATCGATTCTCTCTTTTCCCGTGGCGTGTGCACACAAGTGCGAAAGTGCTGTCGCTCCCAAAGAGGTGAAAGCACCGTTCGAACATGGCCAATGTCTTGACTGTCAGACTTGAAAATCGTAAAAATCACAAAGCGAAGAGGACCGGGACGAGCGGCAATCGTATACAGAGAGAGAGTGCAAGCAGTGCTACGTATACGGTACTGGGATGGCAGAAAATGAAAGGGACACTTCAGTATTTGTAGTTTCTTATTTTTTATTTTATGTGCTAGTAAGAGGATAAATATATGCATGCGGAGTATGAGTTGAGAAGAGCCTTTCTTTCACGCTCCTTTGTCATTCCTTTATATTTGGCCTGATAGCTTTACTTGACATTTAGCAGCCTGTATTAGAAAGCGGACTCATTTACGACAGCACGTAATAGACGTAGAACGCCGAACCGCTTTCGATGAACGCGCATGTATATTTTGGTTTTACTAAAGTTGTTTTATTTATTTTTTATTTTTTGTAAAAGAAAAATTTCAAGAAGGAGGAACAAAACGAATGGAATGCGTGCCAAACACAAGTGAAGCTTTCCGCGGCCGTGCGCTTGACGAAATGAGTTACCTGACTGCACATTGTACAATATTTTGCTGGGCGTATACATACGATATTAGCTGATTGAATTACACGTAATGAACACACACACCGCTCAAGGGCGGTACGCACATTTGCATAATAATCGACGCCAATAAATAGTTTCTTTTTTCTCCCTTTTTTCCCAGCTAACTTTTACGATCGACAAAGTCAAACCAGATTTTGTGTTAACTTTTTCTTTTATGAGGAAAGAGGTATTTGATGCCCAGAGGCGAAAGCACACGTATTATTTTTTCAATGTTCTTTTACCGATCGACGGTCACCCCAAGGAAAGAAGTTTAGAAGTAAAAGTTTATCCTCAGCGACCGAGCGTTACCTTCAGCTGCCGATGGACGCCATTGGAGGGAATCGAGGGAAGTGTAACACACACTAAACAAGTAAAAGTTTATGCTGGGCTTATCTAAACGTACACTTGTACCCTGATGTTTATGAGTGTATGTTGCTGGAGCCCGTGGTCAATTATATCCCAAACGTACTAGACCAATCGAAGAGTTCTCAGATCGCAGCCTTCCCCGTTGCCATGGTTGAACGAAAAGGATTTTAGCTCACGTTGCGTGATGATATAGCCCCTATAGCATTATAATGGCAACCGGCCAAAGAGAATCTATGATTTTCTGTTTTTTAAAAAAATCTTCAAGGGCGTCTCGTATGAATAAAATCAATACAAATAAAACGGAAAATCAAGGTGTGTTTCAAGATTTCCCCAAAGTCTATAAACTCAGCGGAAAACTGCAATTGGCCTCAATTGTGTTTTCTTTTTCGTGTTTTGGGCTAGAGATTTCCGTGTCACATGCTATTCTTAAATGGCCTCCTCGCAATTCGCCACACAAACATACACACACACAGAGAAATATAACTGATGCGTTGCAACGCGTTCGCCAAAGTCGTTTATTTTTTTGTTGCTCCTGCCGCGCTCCCGCGTTTGCTCGACTTTTTTCGGGAATGTGGGTTAAAACCCCACATAAAGTACGCCGAAGTCGTGCGTGTGTGTTGTTGTTGCCGCTGTTATGGCCAATGAAACAGAACGAAACAATCGAGATCACCGCCCATATAACCAACTCCTTTTAGGTAATTGTCACGCGAGTGCATAACCTCCCCTCTTTCTCTCTCTTCGTGAAATGTGAGCCTTACTTAATTAATGTCTCACCGGTTAAGCTACAGGCATATGAGCTTTTAAAAGAATGAAATATGCATTTGGTTGGCATAGGACAAAATACTTGTGAGAAACCCTGTTTTTTTTTTTACCCTTTCAATCCTTCTCTTAATGAGGAAAGAGGAGAAATTCGACCGTGACAAAATCGTGAATTTACAGGAGATCTGTTTAAAAAAAAACAGAAAAAGAGGCGGTAAATTGCAGCTGATGTAGGCAATATGTAACCAAATAACGCAAAAAATTTATTTAAATGTAGGAAGACAACAATCGACAGGCAAAAGGACGACGATGGTGAGCTAACTCCGATGCAGCACAACCACCTGTCCTGGAATCTTAAACGCTCTCTCGGACATTAGCGAAAATGAGTGGGCTACGATGTAGTGTGCTGATGCGCTTTCTCCTCGGAGAAGAAGAAAATTCTTCGTGATCAATGGATAATTGTTCACGCTTGATAATCGAATTGGCAGCGCAGTACCGCCGCCATCATTCTCCCAGGAGAAGCGTTCGTTTTAAAATGGCGATAGGGAAAGAAAAAAAAGCCGATGTGTTCTACGACATAAGGTGAAAGAGCAAGTTAATGGTACGAATTGCGTGCCTAGTCATAATCTACACGATAAGAAAGCGGATATAATTGGGTTTTAGCATTTTGCATTACCGTAGTGTTGCAGTAGAATGGGCCGCATCTTCTTTTCTTAGCATTTTTCCTGCGGAACCGACATCCACCAAAAAGAATAATGCCTTTCCGCATCTTTTATGTTACCATTAGCGTCATACCCTTAACGCTAGGCGGTATTAACCAAAAGTTAGCTCTGCGCAGTCCATTTGCTTTGCTGTTTTCTTCCCGTTGCATTCTGACTTTGTCACAAACACAACACGAGGCTGTTATTTGTAGCGCGGGATGAATAGGCAGGGGCCCTGTATTTACAGTCTGTTGACTCGTGAATTTGTGTGTGTGTTTTTGTTCGAACAATGACAGGCCAACAAGCAAAGATCACGGCAAGGATAGATTGTCAGTTTTTCGGTGATGCGCAGCATTAAAAAATATATATGCGGCAGCCATAAGAAACAGTAAATGCATTCATAAGCGAATGGAAACGCGCAACAGCCCTTCGATTGTCTGTTTTAAACCGATGCGATGGAAAAAAAAAGGTTCCGCATTATTTTTTATTCAGTTTCGGAGTTGCCTACTTTGTTAGCGCTCGTTTGTCACGTCGTGTGTATTGTTGACCTCCTTTTACCGCAAAAAAAATAACATACACAAAATCCCCCTTCTGTGTGACCTCACTCTCTCTTAATATTCTTCCCAAACGTTAGCTTTTTTCCTATTTCTAATAAATAAATTTTCGCGTTCCTCCGAGCTATGTGCTAAAGCTGTAACCCGTTCAGTAGAAGGCAAAAAAATGTGGAGAAAATCGGAACGACGGACTGGCCAGGTGCTGGGCACGGAAAAAGAAAGATGATGACAAATTGGGCACACGTTGAATGAACTGCGAAAACAAATGAAAAATGATGACTAGGCGGCAGAACATGGATCTAATCTACGGGAAACAGAGAAATATCTAATGGGCAATTGATCGTGAGCAACGATCAAAAGTTACACGGTCGATTGCTACGCGAAAGGAAGAGAGAGATAATAACGACTTCATCATTTTCCAGTTCATGGGATGAGTAAAAAACCCCCTGAAGATGATTCGGTACTGAAATAACAGCTGCACATCTTCTCCGGCCCGTCAGTCGATTGAATGGATCAATCGTCGATTAGATTCCGTGAGTGGAGAAAGCGCGTCGTATTCACAACAAAACGTCTCTCGTACTGCGTGTACCGTGTTTTTTCCTTTTTTTTTTCTTTTCAATTTTAATTTTTATATTTGAAGCCGGTCTCCTGTTCCCTTTTTTTTTTGGTTCCTCTTTTCTCTTTTTTTGTTTCTTTCTCTGCTTTGCGCATGTTCAAAGTATTCGTGATTCGCGTGATTACCACTCAGACGGTGGTCCAAACATTTAAAGAAAAAGTGCATGAAGGAAGGCGGTATAGAGTCAAGATTTGAGTTAGTAAAACAGCACTATTTAGCTCCCTCCCCTCTTAAAGGAAAACAGAAAAAAAAATCATAATAATAAAAAAGAGCAAACAACTTAACAAAATTCTTGGAAATATATGCATTACTAGTTCTGTATTGTATAGGTATATATAGTCTGTAATCACCGCAATGCGTGCACTGGAACCATTTCCGGACATCAAAAAAGAAAAAAGAAAATAAAATGGACTGCCCTTCTTCGTCCAGGTAGTACTGCAGTACCTAGGATCTTGTACACTCATTTTTACTTTCAGTTCGCGGAGCAAGGAAGCGGCAAAACTCATCAGTGTAACTTTGTGCGTTACGACGTAAAATCGAAACCACCTGTTACGTCTTTGAGCTCACAACAACGGCGAGGAGAACTCACCTACAGATGCCCAAAAGAAGAAGGGCGTGACGCATGAAGGCACTTTGGAAAAAGGAAAAAAAAAAGATGAAACCAAATGAACGAACAAAACGACAAACGAGAAGAAGAAACAATTGCCTTTTTTTGTGTGTGTGTGTGTGTTCTTTTGTGAAAACTTTTCCAAGTCGAGTGATTTTGGTGGTTGTTTTTTTTTTTTTTGCTTATAGCTGCGCTCTCGATTACTTAAGACATCTTTTCGATGTTTCTATTCTTCTCAACTTTTTACGGGTTCCTAAGACGAAAGGTAAAAAAGAGAAAATGAAATAAGGAAGAAGCGGAATACAAGGAAAGATTGTGCGACCTTTCCACTCTCTGTTGCTCTACGCCGCGTCCGTAATGATTTGGGAACCCGCTCTGAAACTTCATAAAGCGCCGCAACCTTTTTTTTTTTGCTTTTTATTTTCTCCCCAAAAAAGATAGAAAAAATAAAAAAGGAGGGGGAAGAAGAAAACAGATAGATGTCGGTGCAACGAGCGAAGAGAACTTATTTACTCGGTCGTAAAACAAATGGGAATGAAGACGAAGACTCGCTTTTCTTTTCCTCATTTTTCCTTTTTTTTTTCAGTCCGGCGTCCTATGAGCCAGTTGATATGGCCCGAAAAAAACAAAAGATATAGATATACATATATAATATACAGTAGATTTCTACACTTACTAGGCCCTATACAGGTTCATCCATCATGAACGTTTCTCTCTTTCCATCACGGCTTTTGATCTTTTTTCTTTTTTCCCTTAAAAAGAAAAGCCACACGTTGCTGCAGGTAGCGAAAAGCGCCAGCAGCGAGAGATGTTTTTTGAAAAAACCCCCGAACCGCCATGGCATCAGCAACAGCAGGAAGAAGATGATGAAAAATGGTAAAGGACCAGTCCAAACAGACACGAAGCGACCAAAAGGCAATCGCATTGGAAGCGGCGGTGCGCCCGTTTGCTTCGTAACTTTCACCTGCGGTCAGTTGCGCCAGCCACAGTCGCCGAACAGAGAAACGATTACACCACACAATTCGACTTCTTCTTCTTGTATACATATATATTTTTTTTTTCTTTTTACAATTTGTTTCCCCTCTTGAAGTCTGCATAAATAATGGACCCAACAGGGAGAAGTAAGAGGGAAAAAAAGTGTCTAGTCGGGACTCAGGTGTCCATTATAAAGGGGGTGCGAGAGATTATTTGCTGCTCTTTCATATTTTTTTTTTTTGTTACGTTCTTCTTCTTGTATTTCCCCTTTTGGCGGGAACATACCCGTATATGTAGTAGAATCTTTTCCACATGACAAGAGCCCTTGACTGCGATCATTTCTTTTTTCTTCTTCCTAAGTTCTTTTCTTTAAAGATGCCTGCTGTGCCCTTTGATCACGATGAGTAAGGCGTCCTTGTCTACCTGTTCTTCCTCAATCAGTTGATATTTCTCATGATCTTAAACTTACTAACCAACGAGGAAAACGAAAAATAGCATTTAGAATGAACGTCGTCGTTTAAAGCGATGGGGCTTGTACGTTTAGTCACGTTTTGATCTCATCACATTGGCATTCGTTCTCCCGTTTTCTCTCCAAGTCACCGGCCATAAATTCAGTTGGAGAAAGTCGAGTTTATTTTTGCGGAGTCTTTACTCGTTCCATAAGTACGGACACTACATCTTCCGTTCTTTTAAGCTTTGGCCAAGTTAAAAAGATACAAGAAATGTCCAGCACGTCGTGTTCCTCCATCCTGTTGTCCCTCGCCAAGATTGTTTAACAAAATTTGGCACTTGGCGGGTGTGTTGCCCTTTCTGTAAGAGACCCCCTAGTGCTGCTGGGGGATCTTTGTTGTTATTTTCCGTTTGCTTTCCATTTGTTGGGCCAACACGTCTGGCCAAGTCCTCTTTCGACAGCCATAATCCCCACAGCATGTACAAAAGAGCTGTTTTATCTTGCTGTGTCTGCCGGATTGTGTATATCCTCGAGAGAGACTAACCAATCAAGCCAATGCCTAATAAGGTCTGCACTTTATAGAACTAATTCCATGTGAAAGAGAAAAGGAGAAACAGCAGCCAACCCGTCATCTTTGACAATAAAAACTATATCAGTCAGAGAAATCAAAACAAAGAAAAAAAAAATGCCACGTATTTCTCCCTAGCAATTTGCTGGGTCAGCGCTCCTATTTTGGCACATATTATTAAAGGCAAAAAAAAAAAAAAAGGAAAAGAAGCTTTGGAGAACAAGCTTTTTTTTTTTTTAATCCTAGCTGAACTACTATATACAGCCGCACAGCAAAAAAACCCAGCGTACGTTACACACTGGGGAATCACGCGGTGAAAGTGGCGTTTGAACGTTAGCAGCCTATGTGTCTGGGCCGTCCCCATGTGTCTAGTTCTTCAGTATTCCTTTATTCTTCACTGTAATTTTTTTGTGTGTGCGTACCCCTCTTCCTTCTCATTCGTTTCTATGTATTTTTAGTGAGCCAAGCACGCTCGACTGCCTTGCGCGTTTCAGCGTTATCAAAGCGCATTCCGTCTACAAGTAGCAGATGGACATGAGCAACTGATATAATGACCGTGATGCTCGACAACTGTATCCTACGTTTCTGTCTCTGCCTATAGGCCTAGTTGGCGTTATTAACTAGCGGCTAGTACATGTTTTTTCTCTTCACTATCTCATATATCTCTCCAGGATACTTCGTATACCGTCCACTCGGCTGCGCAAAGGCCTGACGATGAGGGACGAGGAGGAAAAAAACACTTTTTTCTTTCGTTTTTTTTTTTTTTTTTTTGAAAAATAAGAATCCATTAATGTGAAAGTATATTTGACGGCGGAACGGGAGGGGCGGGAGCTGTTGATGATGATGAGCTATGGCCAAACTCGCCCGTCGGGGCTTTCCGTCGTCGTTGAGTAATCACACACCGACCTTCCGTACACAATATTATCGTATCGTTGCTTCATAACTTTCATTGAAAGTAGAATTCTTTTACCTTCCAGTCAAATTCTTTCTTTAAAAAAACTTTCGATGTTTCTTTCCGTTCTTGTGGGGTAGTAGAAATTTGTAGATATATAATAAGGACTACAAGTTATTTAGTTCTCAATTGACTTCTGTAGTGGGTGTACGATGATGGACCGTTTCCCTCATGTACCTTAAGCCCCCTCCCGCCTTATGTAGCCTCCATATGATAGAAGGTAAGGCCAACTAGTCACCTGCCATCAGATGTAATCAACTGCACGCGTGTGGTCAAGCGCAACGTTCCATGACAGGCTATTAGGAGATTCAAAGGCAATGAAATAATGGATCGCCCTTGACTAGGTGGATGAGGTTTTCAATGTTTCAATCCACGTTCCGAAAAAGGACAACCTTGCCCCCCCCCCCCCCTCCTCCATAAATTTTGGGAGAATCATGTATCGAGGAGCAATTAAGGGCGAATGACGTATACAGCTATACACGCAGTTTGGGCCGGCTCGGAGAAATTGAATCAGGACATCCAGAGTATGGGAATATCGGTTAAGCCTTCTTCAACCACCGCCTCAATCCGCTTCGAATAAGCACCTGCAGCAATCGATGACGTCATTCTGATTGTAATTATCGCACACGCAATGAGAGATAGAAGCCAATAACTCTGCCCAGCAACAGGAGCGACTTCAAACTTTCAGATCCAATGGTTAGATGTTTCCCCGCATGTTTTTCACGGAAGAATTTCACACTTTCAGGCACATTTAAACAAACCAGAAAAATGTCGGTGGGTCACTTTCTAGCGTATCACAGTCGTAAAACGCCTGATATTCTATGAATATTAAAATTTAATACTCAGGTAGTCGTCGTTTTTTTAAATTGAACGAAGATTTAAGGACAACATCTGGACTTGAGAAGGTTATAGAGTTTAAATGTGTTCTGTTATTAACATTTAACTCTCTACATGATACAAGGGTGCATTGCCATAAAAACTAAACCACCAAAAAAAGAAGAACACTAATTCCAGATGTTTAAATGTTAACGATCGTTTGATTAAACGGGCTCATTTTTGGTTTTAGATGGGGAAAAAAAAAAAGATGAACTTGAGTAGTTGAAAAATGGACAAAAAAATACGACTGCTATCGCCTGTCACGTATAACACATAATAGACATTTGATTCGCTGTTGGAAGATGAGCGACGAAAATTGGTGAAAGACGAGCCAAGCTGAGGGAGAGCAACTTGTGACACCTAATAGGTCCTTAAGACAGCCATTTTCTATTCAAGTAAACGTTAACTGACGTGTTGTGAATATGAGGGACTTTGGCTTTCTATTCGTCCGGCACCAGAAATGAAAAAGAAAAAGGCAACAGGTGAAAGAAAAAAAAACAGCCATTTACTTTTTGATATTTGAAAAAGAAATTCTTCGCCTTTTATTTTTCCTCGTTCCTATACATGTTCCATGATGATTATTATCCTATATATGTATATATACTAGATACGTTGCCACCAACTACAACAGCTAAACTACTATACTTTAGTTTTATTTCATTTCGAGACCGCGGGGAATTGCGTTGGCATCTGGTGTGATGCGCGCTGTTGAATTCACGCGCCGACCGGAAAACAATCGGTACTGTTGGCAGCCTGGAAGTGGCGACGACGCAACCGTGGAAAATTCAGACTAACAGACAGCCGACTGTTTGGCCAGTGGGCCAACGTTGACCAGTCAGAAAGCAGAATAAGACAGATAGAGAAAGAAAAGAAAATGAAATTAGTATGGCCGCATCTGTACGTGTGTGCGCGCTCCCTGCGTGAGTTCAAATAACCAGTCTTGGCCGAATGATGGAAGACGAAAGAAATTTGTTTTTCACTTCTTTTTCTTTTTAGAAAAGAAAAAGAAAAAGTAATATGTATGTGTGTTTAATAACATAAGGAAGGAGATATGAGAAGACGAAGTGAAAAGCAAAAGAGTCTCTGCTGGAAGCGTAAAAATAAAATACGTAAGAAGAAATTCGTTGACGTTCTGAGCTGGATTTACTACGCCATCTTTTCTTGGTGCGGAGAGCAAGTTTATGAAAATAAAGAAGGAATGCCCGAGATGTTCCGCATTCTCACATTTTTTTCGAGCACAAAGTCAAAACAACGACGGTAAACCAAAAGGTCTAAGAGCATGACAATCTTTCCGACTTTACTCTCAATCATATTCAAAAGGTTTACAAATAGCCTTTTTTGAAAAAGAAAAAAGAAAAGAGAACGGACAAAAACAATAGGGCAGTCTCAACATTTTTTGCTGACCGAGATCAAATCTTCGTATTTTATAAGGAAAAGAGAGTCCATTTTTACGGAATGTCATGGGCTTGTCCGATCGAAACACGCCGGAATCGAGTTCAGGCATCACGAAGATGATGACGAACGTATCCAATCCATATCCAAGTGGTTACGCTTCGCATTCTTTCTTCTTCTGTACCGGTTCCGAGAAGGAACAAACCGCTCTAGAAAAAAAAAGAACTAAACAAAAGCAAAAAAAAAAAAAAAAAGGCTGACTATAAAAAAAACAAGAGTCAACAATCGCTAGGAAAAGAATAATTAGTTTGGAACGGAACGATTTGTTACTGGTCTTATTCCGCTTTTTTTTTTTCTTCGTGGAAGGAACAAAAAAAAACGTCGATGGGTATAAAACAACAATGTATAACAAGCTAGACCTTTTAGATCCACCGTTCCGGACGGGCAACAGCCACAGAAAATTGCTGAAAAAAACGAAAACTAAGTGGTCCAAGAACTATCGCCATATTTTGTGCTTTTGATCCATTTTTTTTATTGTTTCATCCTCGACTAGTTAGACCTTACGATGCGTTGGGAAAACTTTCATGTAAATCAGACCAATAAATAATATACTGCTGCATGTGTATCTTTAGTTGAATGAAAAAGATCAGGAATGTTGTCACGGCTATCAATTCTTGTTCCTCGACATTTTCACTGCAAGAACTTGACACAATTTCTTTAACTTGTTTCATTTGTTTTTTTTTTCTTTCCGCTTTACAGTCCTCCTTACTGTCATCGGATGCCGCGTGATTGTTACCGAGAGGGGAAGGCCACGGCGAATGAATGAACATGACGCGACTTGAATTCGAGCAAAATCGTAAAACTCCAAACCAAAAATAATAACAGACATAAAAAGAAAATGCGTTTCTTTTTAATTCAAACTTTTTTTTCTTGCATTGTTTCAGAACTTCTCTTCGAAAAGGAGAAAACTTAGAAAAACAGCATACACTTGTTTTATAACGCAAAGCGTTGGTTGTTGTCAAATTCATGCCAATTAACGTCCGGTTAATGACACATTGGTGAAAACTTTGATTGTGCATCGAGATCGCTTGTCTCTCTCATTGTGTCGGTTCAGACCCAAATGCGTCGGCAAAATTCCTTTTCATTTTTGTTTTCTCGAAAAAGACACGGAAAATAAGGCCCTTGTGCGTGCAGCTGCGATTTAAAACAAGAAAAAAGAAACAAAAGCACAAGAAAAAGGAGAGCGCTGCGCTCTTATCTTATCTGATCTACTTCTTTTTTTTTTCCACCCTTCCTCAATGCGCTGCTGCTGTGGTCTCGTCGCTTTGACGGCATTTCTAGGTGACGAAGATGACGAGACGAAAAGCCGGAAAAAATTAAAGATGGGTCGTGGCGGACGAAAATTCGGCGGCAATGCATCGCAATCACAATTGGAAGCGGCGAGACAGTGACTTTCTAGAAATCTTTTTTAATCTTATATTTTTAGCTGACGTATTAAACATATCTTCTGTCGCCAGCATTGGGTGAATGAAACATAAATGGTATAATAGCCTCAGAGAAATAGTACCGGTAAAGTACAATCATTCCTTTTTGCATTGGTGCAATTACACGTACGGCCGCATATGTACGCAATCATTGTCTTTTCTTAACCAGTTGAGTTGCGTCACAAAGCAAAATAAGTGGAAGCGTCCATGCCAACATGTTTCCTTGCCTAGCATTTAACTTTTGGGGCGGGGCGACAATAATTTTGTTCCTTTTTTTTTTCTCTCTCTTTCTCTCTCTCTTTTAAAATAAGCGCTGTCAAATTCGTTGATGCGTTCTATCTAACCAAGTAACCATAACGGATAAAAATTGCCTTTTCTCTTTCTTATTATCATTTTTTTTTTCTAATTTTGCTGTCTTTCACTGAACGACGATGATAGCAGAAAAAAGCGTTGTTGCGAATCGTCGTCGCGTTGCCCCAAATAGAAATGAGTTCCATTATGTAAACGATGGCCCCCCTCTCTTTCCAATCAGACGAATCGATACGATAGCAATGAAACCCGTTTGAATAGACAACTACGTTGCCTGCGACCTGTTACTGCCTTCCATTCAGAGAAACCTAGAAAAAAAAAGAGACGAATTATTATTCAAAACGCAGCACGCGGAAAGAAATCACACAACAAAAATTGGAGGGAATAAGAAGGGGAAAGAAATGCTATTGAATTTCGTGAGAGCTCCACTTCGTTTGTTTCCGTGTTTCTTTGGCTCAAACATTCTTGCATATGTAGAAATGCTCTTTCCATCAGCTTCTTCCATGTTACTGCGTGCACACACGAGCAATGCGTATGTATATTCGTTATTCCTCGTGTGTATTTTAGACTGCCCCATTGTTCCCACCACGTAACGCCCCTGCAAATGAGGACTGCGTCGAAAGCTTTCCCCCGCCAGCGACTGCTTGGTAATCACAAGCAAAAAAAAAAAAAAAAAAAGAAAAAGACAAAATGCAATGACATGGAAAAAAAGCGAAACAAAACCGCACGATTGTGATTTGAATTCAACGGCATTTCTCATCAACGGGGCTATGGATATATTCTATCTGCAAGCGCAAAAACCCTGAATGGATAAAAGAGACAATAAAAGAAAGCAAATGGAACACGTCGTAATAGACTCTGTTTATACGAAATGCTGTTGCTACAAAAGAAAGGAGAAAACAAAAATAGTTTCCAAGGAATTCGATTTTGCCAATCGAGATATCCAACTTTGAAAGATATCAAATACAATTAAAGACACTATAAAAATCAGAAACAATACGGTATGTAAGCCAACATCAGCTGCGAGTGTCTCTACCGTCAAAGATGCTTGCACCAGTCCCCCCCCAAAAAAAAACTGGGTCTTCGTCTCTTGCGGTAAAATACGCTAGCCCAACGTAACTATAAATCGAAATTTTTTCTCATAGACCACGAGCTCGTATTGCGTTTTTACAATAGGCTATAATTTTATTAGATCTCTATTTTACGGATGAAGACTAATTAACCGGGAGGCTGTGTTTCTTTCTTGGACGCTGTCGTCACTCGAATGTAGGTAATTCAGCGATCGTATATAGTAACATCGCTACATAAAACGGCACACATAACCATCTCCGACACGCAGAATACGTGACGCTGCTCCGTTATAGACAATTGAAGAGAAAGCGGATCAAATAGATAGCCAACTCGAGGAGAAGATGCGCCAAAAAGAAAAAAAAAAGCGCAGGGGGATGTATATATGTGTGTGCAAAGTGCTTGACGAGATTGAGTTGCTGTTTTACTCCTCTAACTTTGTTTTCTCTTCCTTTTTCTATGAAGAGGACTGGCAAAAAGACACGAACGTAAAAGAAAAAAAAAAAATAGGAAAATGGGAAAAAACAAAAGAAACACATTGGAAGAGAAAATATACGTGTAAGACGGATTTAGTTTTTTGGACGGCACGCTGAGTTTGGACACTATAAACAATTCATTCTAGTGGCAGGCCGCGGGAATGGCGCAAGAACGGGTTCGGCCCCCCCATGCATTCGCACATATAGTACAGCAATGCACTCTATTAGTGCACATCCTTCTTTGGACTATAAGAAGCCTTCAAGCGATAGAGGAGAGACAGAGAAAATGAAAAATAAAAATCTTACAATCTTTTATTTACGATGGCAAATGAAAAGTGAGAAAAGGAAGGTCCGCCACATATAAACGGTAGGAAGAAAATCTTCGAATGGCCCACTAAGAGAAAAACATTTGTGGCAGTTAGTTGTTGACGTCAACTTTCGCCAAAAGGAAGAGTAATGGACTATCTTTTCTCTTCGTTTCTTACTTCTTCTTTCTACATCTACAAAGCGCTGCTGTTGGGCTATTTTATGCTTTTTTGTTTTCTTCTCTTCTCCTACATCGATCCCAAAAAAGGAGTGTCGTCCTCGTCTATCTCTTATCTAGTCAACCTCTTGAACCCAATTTCCCTTTCGCCCTAACCTCTTATCATGTCCGGATTCCAATATAAGAAAATGGTTGATGATGGACGCCAATCACGTTATTATAAAACGAAAAAGAAAAAGAAAAAAGAAAAAATGGGTGGAACGTGTACGCAAACCGACAGGCTTATCATAAGGCTCTGCATGGGGTTCACGGCACGACTCAATCAAGCGTTTCAGTAGAAAAACGACGACAATAACAACAATGTAAAATATTTGTAGTGTTTGTGTACATCTACTAAAACATAAATTTTCAAAAAGCTTCCCTCTTTTTTTTATCTTCCTCCGCGTAAATCGTGCCGCGTTGTTTTTTTTTTTAGCAATGTTCAGTATGTGAATGTCGAAGCGGCCCAGTCACGATCCCCATGCGCCTTCAATCAATCTGTTCTTGGCGTAGGTGCGATCTGAGGCCTTCGTGCAAGCCGATGTTCTTGCAGCTTGTCATTTTTGTTTTTCATTTCCTATTTTGTTTTTGACGACTAGAATACAATGTTTCAAAACACCACTCAAAACAACAGCCTCATCGATCGGATGTTCCGCGTTCCGCTGAACATCTCCTACACTCCTGTTTGTTGGCCATTGAGTACACATAAAAAAAAAGGTGGATGTGCATTACTATGTGGCCGTTTTTATAAATGAAAGAGAGAGGTGTAAAGAAAAGATTTCTTTGTACACCCAACTGCAGCTTTAAAAAAAAAAAAAAAGGAAAGACGAAGAAAATAAAAAGTGTGTCAAAGTAACAGGTCATCCTCATTCCGTTTGAAAAATGCCTTGGCGGAAATGCCATTTGACTAAAGAAGTGGACAAACGAAAACAAAAACCTAATCGATAGGGCATTATTGTGTCCATCGTTCTATATTTGAGCGAAGACGATAAGGAAAGAGAGAAAGTGTTCCAGTGACAGATACAGGTTTTGAGGGCACACAGCAATGAAGATGCTGCCCGGCTGAACTAGCCACCAGTAGTTAGGGCATTGGAATCGTTCTTCTTTCACAGCATCTCATGCCACTAACAGAACCACCCTTTTATTTGAATTCTCCCTCGTGTGTTGTCCGCTGGCATTTTAAATATCATAAAATGAGATCAGGGAGGACGAAAGGGAAAAGAGAAGGTTCTTCCTCATTTCTTTCTCCACTGCCTTCTCCATCACCATCATTCGAAAAATCACGTACGTGCTGGTCTTCAACTACTATTTTTATTCTCTTCTTCATTTCACCCCCATTCCCGAAATTCTTTTGCCCAAAACCAAACCGGATGCGTGTAAAAATTTCGATTGCAGATTTGTTTGTGAATTCATTTTACATGATTAGACAGCAATCTAATCTACTACACTCACACACGTACGTATAGAAAATGCAATGGGGAGCCCAGAATCCGATGCCATTTGTATGGACGTGCAGTTGTAGTCTGCTGTGTTCGGAGAAAAAGAGAAGTCTAGGTGTTGAGGCGGGCAGAAAAAAAAGGTAGGAAGGTAGGCGGCCCCAAGCCCGACTGACCTACATTTTCCCGTTTCCCTTCTTTAAAAAAAAAAAGCCACCATCACTGGCTTAGCTATGCTTGCAAGCTTATAGTGTAAAAAAAAAAAAGCTTCTCTCTTTCTCTCTCAACAAGAATGGGGAGGTGGGCGGCAAAGGGGATGGCCAGCCAGTGTGTAAGCATAGCCACGTACCGATCGAAGGTGAAAGGGACTCCCCTTATATATTTAGGCAGGAGGATTCCTTCAACCTGTTCGTACACGCTCTTGAGATATCGAGCAAGGACGGTGGTGCTCCCAGTGTGCTCCTTCATTCACCGCATCGAGTGCCTTACATCTTCTGTTTTCCGTCTACTGTACAAGTATACACAGTTCCTCTTACTCTAGACCTATAGAGCCGGAGAAAAAGCCGCAAGTGTCCCGCAATTTGTAAGATTCACGCCAGCTATATCGACAGGTGAGCTGCGCTAATAATTTCGACCTGGTTCTTAACGTTATTACGAGCCAAAGAAAAACGTTACACGTAGTTTTTGTTTTTCCTCCCTAAATTTTTTTTTTTTGTTTGAAACAGATATCAGCTGTTTAAGTCCCCATTCCCGTTTTGCACGAGGAGAAAATAACTGAAGCGCACGCGCTCACGCCGGTTCAACGCAAGAAAGTCGAGAGAAAATGATGGCAGCCAGAGGCTCATCTATCGTCGTCCTGTTGATTGTCTTAATGGCATCGTCAACCTTCTCCCAAGAATCGTGGAGCCAAACACGAGTGAAACGAGATAAAGGTGGCCATCATCATCAGGTAGGGTGACCCTTCTCAATATCTTTCTTTTTCTCCCGAGATTACCCCCTAAAAAAAGAGGGGGGAAAACCCGAAATTTCACATCCGCAAGTGAAAAGAAAATCGACAACAGTGCGACGATTGTCAAACTAACTAACTCCACACAAAAATCTTAACTCAAAAATAATTCTTGTGCTAAAGTTGTGCATATTTTCTCCTGGATTCCGGATTGAAAATTTGAATGAATTAATAGGGGAACCATCAGTACACGTCAATAGAAAAATGGAAGGTTTGGGGGCCGAATTTGAAAACGGACATTCCCGGTTGGTTTTGATTTGAACGTAGTCCCGAGAATTCAATTTTTGGCTTTCGTTTTGGGTGGGTGGTTTTTAAATCTTGGAACTAGGGCAATACCGTACCAAAAGGGATAATCATCAAGGCAATGGGAAAAGGAAGCCATTCCGCACACACTTTGTTAGTTCGCACTGATTATCGTGACTATTTCGTATTTCTAAACGGCCCGAAGGTGAATGCCGACTACGTCGTTCACAAATTATTCGACGTGAGTAAACAAACGGAGACTCGTATTTTCCGTCTAGCTTTTTTTTTCTTTTTCATTCATTCAAAGAACAATCTTTCAGTGAAATTGATGGATAGTGGCGCAAAAGACAGGCGGATAGAAAAAACCAACAAAACGATAAGATAAACGAACACACGCGGGTCTGACTTTCTCCTAACCAATTAAACAATATTCGTGTGTATAATTCCATTTTTTGTTCGTTATCTCTCTCCACGGCCGTCAGCCCCCCCGTAATTGGCAGTTTTTTTTTTTTTTTTGCTTCTCGTATTTATCATCTGTATTCGAATGGCACCGTGAATGACCGGAGAAAACAACGCCATCTTATCAATCGAGTACGTGGGGGCAAGAGTCCAAGCGAATTCATGCGTGCGTGTCGTGCGCGTGTGTGGTATTTTATTTTAACGTTAAAATTCAAGAGTCATGCAGAAAGAAAAGAGAAAAAAACAAAAAAACAGAACAGGTTGTTTTCTTTGGGCGTGTATGATAATTGCATAACACGAACTAACTTTCGTTGGGGGGGTCCCATCGTCTTTGATGTTGTACACATACAGGAAGTAGGGCGACAGCGTCATACAGCCACTACCGGTGATCACCGGTACAGCTCTCACGTTGTCGCTCCCGTCGTCCGGCCAACGGCGGTGATTGAAACTGAATCTGTGCGGCCCATCGCCAATAACAATCATCGCCAACAGCTCAACGGACAACCGAGCCAACGGCTTCATTACCAACACTCCCGTCATCCGACAAGAAGACCCGATCACCAACACAAGCGCATGGTTCTGCCCGCTCCACGACGGCCCTACAACGCTAACCAGTTATCTGTATTAGCCCAACTTAAGCGCTAGATTTTTCACTCAATTTTTAAGTTCTTCATCTTTCTTCCCCACTCCTCAATTGCAAAAGAGAACAGATTCTCGTCACGGGTAAACCTGTAGGAAGCACCAATCACAGTCATCTTGCCCTTCAATTATCTTATTCTTATTATTTTATTTTTCATTGATTACCCATTTTTCTTTTTTTGGGGGGGAGGGGGGTCCTTTTTCATGCCACTGTTATTTCCTCCACTTCTTCTTGTCCCTTGTCTTCGTTTCTCCGGAGCCAAAATGATTGCCTCTTTAATGGCGAGTTCATGAGAACACCTTCGACCCCGATTTCTCCTGTTCGCTCTCTTCCTTCTTTTTTTTTCTACTCTTTTCTTTTTTTTTTTCGGTCGTGTGCGTTGCTTGCCAGCGCCCCAATCTCCATGGCTTCCCCTGAAAAGTTTACGTGTTTTCACATGTCTATATATGTCGCTCTATACGATATAGTATATATTCATATTCTAATTTATTTTATTTTTTTTTTGGTTGACATTCCAGGCCGGGACCTTTGATCTTGTTCTACCTTCTCATCTTTTATTTTGTTTTTTTATTTTTGCCAAAAATTCTCTCATTCTCGTAACCTGTTTAAGCCTTAATGAAGGGGTTGGCACATCTGTGGGGTGTTATTGTAGTAGTTTGAAGTTCCTCATTTTCCTGTATGTTTTATAATAATGTCGACTGAAACTAACCTCAATCAGACGTGACACCATTTTTTTTTTCACCATTAATGCACAAAATGTGATCAAATGTAATTCGCTGTGTAAGGATAGTCATCTAACTGTTCTTTGTTCTTTTCATTTTATCTTCTGATTGAAACAGCACGGACCGATTGGACCAACGCAACACTACGCTCCGCAACCAGCACCTCAGAGTCCAAGACCTGCTTACCTGCCGGCTATTTTACCGATTTATCTTCGGCCATCTTCCATAATTCTTCCATCGCCTCCGACCCAGTCTTATCAGCAACCGAGCGGTTACGCTTCGGCTCCCGTTCCGCAGAGCCAGCCGTCGTATAGTCAGGCACCTCCACCGGCTCCTTACCAGCCTCCCCCACCACCTCCTCCTCCCCAACAACCTCAATACCAACAACCTCAGTACCAGCCTCCTCCACCTCCGCCACCCGCGCCTTACCAGCCTCCTCAACCTCAGTACCAACCTCCTCCTCCACCAGCGCAACCGGCTGCTCCTCCAGCATCTTATCAATCTGCTCCCCCAGCTGTGTATAACGAAGCTCCTTTACCTGTGCCTTTGTACGCTCGTCAACCTCAACAGAATGCTGCCCCAGAATCTTACAATCAGCCACCGCAACAGGAAAGCACTACGGCCGCTTCGTACGAAGCCATTCAACAACAGGAGCCCGAACAGTCTGTCCAATCGGGCAGTTACGCAAATTCGGAACCGGTCACCGTCCCGCCTATTGTTGAGGAATCAGCTAGCTACAGCACACATGCCCCAGTAGCCGACCAGGACATCCAGACGAATTCCATCGGCGCATTGCCAGTTCCTCCACCACCTGGCGGAGTTGCTACTACCGCTGTCGCTGCTGTTGATGATGGCAAAAAGGAGGAAGCATCTCAATGGTCTGAAGGCTCCATCCCATGGCAATTGGAGAAACTCGGACTCAATACGTTGAACGATCTTCTCGTCCTATCCGGTTTGGATGAGATGTTTGACAAAGAAGGTGAGAACTCGTGAACGTCGCGCCAACGGTCCTTTTATTGTTTAGGCAGAAAATCACAAGCCGGATTCGTGTATTGTATTTATGCAAATTCGAATGCCCTGTTTGTTTCCTACTTCAGCTATCAGACAGGTTTTTTTGGTTTTGTTTTACTGGGTAAGGGCAGAGCAAACGTCTGGCCAAGAAATCAAATGAAAAGGGAAAATGTGACCCGCTTTTCCTTTTTTAGGCTCTCTCTGTTTCTCCCTTTCTTTTTTTTATCGCTGTTCAGCAATAATCAAAACAACAAATATGGACAAAAGAGATCGAAGAGACGTAGACAATTAGATATCTCATCAATTATTATTTTTTTGTTCCTTTTTGCTGCGCAGGACCTTTTACCGTCTTCGTACCAGTCGACCAGGCCTTCGAAATCCTCATCCAGAAATTCGGCGGCATGGAAAAGGCCAGTGAAGAGTTCAACAAAAACCCCGACGTCCTTAATTCGGTAAGTTTATTTTCAAGAAATTTCATAGACTGTGGCTGTGTCGATGTCATCCGATACTCGACTAACAAAAAACGAAGAAGCAAATGAAGTTAGAGCCTGTCAGAAGGCAGATGGTAGTTGCCCCTAATCCGACAAGTAGATCGCTAATGTGTTATTCGACATGATTACAGTCTCGTCAGAAACCACGGGAAAAACAACAACAAACAAACCCAAAAAATAAAGAGCCCGTGACGGCTGGCCCAGTCACGGCTTCACACTGAAGGGCCATATATTTTTCACTGAAAAAAAAAAAAAATTGTGTTTTGGCAATTGTCCAATAGAGAAAGTCTTTGATTTAGCAGAAAAGAAAAGCCAAGCAGACAGACGTGTACTAATGGAAGACCAACACACATAGCTATTTTTGGGAAAAATCCAAAAATGTTAAGGGCCGCGGTGGCGGTTTCAACCAAATGTGTTCCCTTTTTTTTTTTTGTTCCTCTTCCTCTTCGTTTTCTACTGTGTACAGGTATGCGACTGGGCGCGGGCTCAGCAGCTCCAAGGCATCGCTGCTTCGTAGCCCTTACCAACTATATCTCTACACTCTGCTTCTCTTGTTTGTTATTTTTTTTTCTTCTTTTTCCTTCTCTCTTCAACGGAGAGAAAACGAATTCTTCCTTTTCTCTTATTGAACCGGTCGTCTTGAATGATGGCCGGCCCTGTTCTTCAGACTTACACACACACACACACACACACGCACAGGTGAAACGGGGCCCCCTTTCCAAGCCCACTGGGCAAATGCAGCAACTTTCACCGGGCGTCTTACACGCACGAGAGCCTCGCGCGCCACTCTTTTTTTTTTCTTTCTTTTTTTGGCTGTTGAAAATGTAGACGACAGCAACTGTGTACCTGTTTCATGTCGGCCAGGAATGCTGCTATAAAGCTTCTTACCGCAGAATGGGAAAAAAGGACTTTTAAAAATTGGCACGCAAGACGTTACTAGACAACACACTTCTTTTGCGGTTTTCTATTGCCCTTCTTTCTCCTTTCTATGTTCCTGTCAGTTTCAATCCCATCAGTGTGTTGCCTTCTCTTCCAAAAAACTAAAATTTGTTTTTTGGTGTTTTTGCTTTTGATTTCTGACAGCTGTTGAAGCACCACGTTGTGGCCGGCTCCGTCTCTTCTTCCTCTCTGCAAAACAACGGCGTCATGCAAAGCCTTCTCACCACTCCGCTCCGAGTCAAATTCTACGAATCAGAAGACAACGAATGGAGACCATTAAAGGTAAATACTGAGGTACACCATATTGTTTTGCTTGGATTTTTTTTTCTTCTCAAAGTCCACGTTCCTTAATTTGCGGTCTCGTTCGTTCAACTCTACCAGTTTTTATTCATTCCCACCGCATTGACTAAAAGACATCAACGAAAAAAAACAAAAAACTTTCACCTTTTTATTCATGGAAGACGGTTATAGAGGCCCTCATTGCCAAATAAAAAAATTATTATTAAAAACAACATCTAAAATAATCAAGAAAATTAAACAGAAGGCAGCAGGTGGTCATTCCCATTGCTGTAGTGACCCGTTGGCTTTTTATTTAATAAAACAGTCTCCGTGTCGGTTCTCTCTCTCTCTCTCTCTCTCTCTCTCTCTCTCGCTGTTGCTGTCCTATCTATTCCTTTTGTATATGTTACAAACATGTCGAAAGGAGACCGTAGTGGGCTGCATCGACTGTGTGAAAGTTACTTAATTCCTTGTCTTTCTTTTTTTCTTTCTTTCTCTCATTCTCTGCAAGCCTTTGATGGAATTGCCTAACAATTCTATCCTTCCCACCCGTAATGTGTTATGAAAGAACGTGGGCAGGGGATTAAGAGGGCGCATACAGATTGGCCGTTCAAGAGAGAAAGTCAGATGACACGGCTCTTTTTTTTTTCCTAATTTTCTCTTTGTTCATTTCTTTATTTTTTTAAATGTGGTAATCCGACAGGTGATCACGGTGAACGGTGCTCGTGTTGTCAAACCCGATATTCAAGCCACCAACGGCGTTATTCATATCGTCGATCGAGTCCTCTTCCCCGTGCCGCAGGCGGACATCTACAACACCCTCAAGAACGATCCCGCTCAGCGATACACTACGTTGATTTCCGCGATCGATAAAGCGGGACTAACGACTGTTCTGGCTAATCCCACGGGTAAGTTCTCTGTCCAATTTTTCAAACATATTTTCCCACAAAACGAAGTGTTAATGAAAATCAAAGTACCGCAACGAGGAAAGTGAATTTACTAAACATGAACATTTTTTAAAAAAATCATTTCACCACACACAGGTGGACCTTACACGGTGTTCGCGCCAACCAATAAGGCTTTCTCGTTGATATCTCGTTCCGAGCTGAACGCAATCCTGAACGATCCGGCTAAATTGACCAAGCTGCTGCAACGTCACGTCGTCCAAGATTTGATCTACACATCCGGTCTGCAAGGCTTTCAGAAAGCCTACGCCCTGGATTTCGAAATCCTTTACATCTACCACGCCAAGGGTAAGTTAAACAAGATTCACCTTTCTTAATAAGACAAGATTTTTTTTTTTCACTTTCACTTGTACCAATAGCATTAAGAAATGTTTGCTTCATGTTGATCATTGTGACACCTTTTGATATTCCAGGTATGACTAAGGTCAACGGAGCTAACGTCATCGATCAGGACAACACAACATTGAACGGTGTCATCCATACCATCGATTCAGTTTTGGGTCTTTATTGATTTTGAGGGTCCGGCTGAGCCGCCTCTAGTCACAGCCCACAACTTCATCGACTACTTAGGAAACAAAAGACGAAACGCAACACATAGTAGCTCTATAGAGATACCCTTTTTTTTCAGTCTCAGCCTTTATCTAAAAATTAAATATATTTCTTCGGCTTTCTTCCTTCTTTCATTCCTCTCTTTTCTTTTCACTTCTTCGTTCTTACGATGAAGAAGTTTCCTATGGTCATGTAAAACCATTCGACCCGCAAAACATTCGCCAGTAAAATGAGTGAATGAAAGTTCTCCAAAAGACTGCGGACTTGCTTCGTCCAGTCTTTGAAACATTTGTCCATATTGTTATTCGTCCAGGTGGATCACATGTTAATTTCTTCTTTTTTTTTCTCATTTGTTTTGTGTGTGTTTTCTTCTCTGATCCACCTAAGCCATTTTTATATATCTCCCAATCGTCATTTGCTACGTACCCCCGAAAGAATGTTACTAATTGCCAAGCGATTGGCGAGATATTACGTCCCTCTCTCCTTAAAATAACCATAATACTATTATGCATGTATTCATTTCTCATAAAACACACAGTGAGTATTATGAATGAAAAAAAAAAATTTAATAAAAAAAGAAAATAAATTGACGTGCTCAATGGCCAGTCTGTTGGCAGTGTGCACCATTCGCGAGACATGTCGACCGTTTATGTGCGCACGCAGCTGAGGGACAATAAACGTGGTTTAACTTTTGATAAACGTGTACATTTATCTCAATGAAAGGCACTTTGATTCTCAATGTTTTCTTCGTGATAAATCAACTAGCCTTGCAAAAAAAAAGCAAATGAAAATATGAAATAAGTAAAGCATTCATACTTGTTTTACCTGATTGTCAGGGAAAGGCATTGCGCATTAGTAAATTCATTTTAAATTGGCTTGTCCAGTAACAAAAACAAACATACCGGTTGCAAAAGAAAAGCAAAACACGCAAATTTAGAGAGAAAGTATCGAGCAATACCAAAGCGTATAAGTGCAGAAAGACTTGATGTTACATGAAAGTTTCGTCGGCCCTGTTGGTGCAATAATTTTAACCGGTACCCATTTTCGGAGTCGAACACAGACTAACCCACTTTTAGCCAGAATGTTTGGTACACTAACGTTTGTACCAACAAGGACGTTACAATAACGGTATGGTACATCGTTAAAATAATTTGGTACTTTAAAGCGGACTATGTGTAACAATTGAAATGGTTTCCTTATCGATGTACACTCGGACATTAGTGAACCTATAATAATCTAACAGGGAGCGACTAAGTATACTCCGGAACTCAAGCGAAACTTTCGTGAGCAGTTTATTAACTTTTTGGACACGGAATATGATATAAATAGGAACACTGTATTATGTCGACCACCCACATGTAGAACCTCCCCACAATATATGGCATCTATAACACAATAGTATTAACACAAAATTGGCCAAAGAAAACAAGAGGCAATTTTCACAAAATGATTGCGATTTCACGTATTATGGATTTTGAGATCAGGCTCGTCACTTTCCTTCCCCTTGATAGGAGAAAGATAATTTGATCACTCAGAGCCCTAAAAAGAAACCAAACAAATCCGCAACACAATCGAAATCATTCCACATGTGGGGGTAGAGACCAACTAGTGATTGGTATCGTTTAACTGGGTTCGCGACTTTCAGATAAGACGTTTAAAACTTGCTCGAATTTCGCGTAGCGTTGATGGCTATCAGCTACCACGCCCCGACTGCCCCACAGGAATTTCAGTTGAAACTCGGTGCGGAAGACATCTGTCAAGATCTCGTCGATAGTGGCGCTCTCCAAAACTTTTCTGCTGTTGCGCAGGTAGAGTGGCAGGTTGCGTGACCAAGATTGAATCAATTCCATGTGACTTGCCAACAGATCCAATCCGAAATCAGGACCTGTCGAAGGCAGATGGACATTGAGCAGAGGCAACGTCGCTCCATCGTCAAGCGTGAAAGACTCCATCGTAGCCGTCCACAGCAAAATGGCAGAATGTAAATCGGGAATGGTGGTATTGGGTGCATGAGCAACGACCTCAGTTCGATGAGGGGGCCTCAAACGGGTTTCGAACGTGCAAGCCGCCGACGTATGCCGCTGCCTCAATAAATTCCACGTCGCTGTCAAACGTTGAACCTGCAAAATTTAGGTCAGAAGTTAAACAAACCGGCCTTCAACGTTAATTCCGAATGAAAAATATATAACTTACCTGAGGCATGCAAAGGCCGAACATTAAGCCAGTGAAACCGTACATGTTTCCCAGTGCTGTTTTGGTCTCGATGGCGACTTCAATCCATAAATTTAACATTGCCGTGCGGTCCTCGACTGTTGGGCACGTGAGAATCGTCACAGCCACGAATAATCTCAAGCAATGTGACCTGCAATAATGTACACACAATTTAAAGTTGTTGAATCTTTTGGCTTTTTACGCGTATTACCTTTCTAAGAGATCGAGACGTAACTGTTGGCCGTTGGGTAACACGCAGAGTTCGATGCCGGATGTGATACCACGATCAACGTAGTGACTCTGATAGTGAAACAGCGTATGATCTAAAAGCGGCTCGGGCAAACCTCCCAGGACATCAAGATCGCCTGCGTGAAATCCAATCGTAATAAAGTCAAGAAATTTAGTTACTTAAATTTGTTATTTGTTTCTACCGTGTAACAGATGTAAAGCGATCGATTTGGAAGAGTGCGAGTCTAACACCGCGGATAGTCCCTCTAAGGAACTCACTTCTAGCGGCTTGTTCTCCATAGTCGGTAACAAGAGTGTCTGCAAGGTGAATGGAAAGTTCGTTGTTATTTTTTTTTATCTAATCAGAAATAATAACATCAAAAACTGTTATCAATCAAGAATATTACTTGAAAGTTCACAACGTCGAATAACGATGGGAATTGGCGATGCAGTGATGATGGATGCCCTTCATTGACGATTGATTGATTGTCTTCGTTGCTCGTCAGGTGCGGTTGGTTGAACGTGGCTTCGGCATCCAAATCGCAACTCCGTCGATCCAGGAAAGAATTTCGGGTGACGGATATGGGCCGGTTTGGGAATTTACCGGGTCGTCTCAAACGCGGTAACGTAGCCGGAAGCTGTGGCAGTACGTCCTCTGCTTCATTATTTTCGTCAACATCCAGCGCAATGCTTTCTTTAATCTGGTTGAGAGAAACAGGCTCGTCTGGAACAACTTGTTCTTGTTGGTAGATTTGTGACGGCACTCGACGGGGTTTTGGAGGACATCCAAGTGACGCCCCTTCTGCCGACAGTGAAGGATCGCTTGGTCTCCGCCTCATCATCACTCGATTGGAAGCAGACGGTGTAGATCGAGGCAATGATTGCGTCGAGTACTCCCGGGCCGTCGGGTGCACCATCCGCACTCTGCCTGTCACCGCCGGTAGAGAGTTCCTACCCGAATACAAGCCAGCGCCACCGGATAGACTCGCGCTGGTCGATGATGGATGATACGATCGCGAGGCAACACCGTACTGACTAGAGTACAACGAAAGTGGTTTCGTTCGGTTAATGGGTGTTGTTATTTTGGCGCCCGTGGCCGCCGTGACGGCCTTGCCGCTGCTGACGTAACACGTCACCAAATCTGAAATCGTTTCGAACGGCTCGTCTTCCAATCTGTACTGGATCGATTCGTAAACCGTATTGGGTTGAATGGTCACCTGTTGATAGAACGAATGGATATCAGTAAGCAGAGATGGACAATAAGTTCCAATGGCATTTTTCGAACGAAGGCTACTGCTTCTGCTCCATTCTTTTCATGACAGTTGGCTTACCTTGGAAATGATAAAATGGCGATGCGATCCTCTACAGACGGTGGAGAGGACAAGGTCGCCCGGTTGACCTGTCGAAGAATCTCGAATGAGGAATTCGCCATCGTTTTTTAACAACGTTTCTGCGTGGCTGCGAGGAATCGATCCGTGGTACCTAAATGGCAACAATGGCAGGGGAGAAGAGGGGAAGGAAAAGTTGAAATGGATCGAGATCCGTCGGATCGATCAATGACAGTTGTACGCTGTTGTTGTATGTTTATACCAAGCGTGTGAGTCGAGATAGCGCCCATCCAGACTGAGTTCCCATTCCAGCTGACGACGAAGGCTTTCAGCTTCCGTCAAATCTGTTCCGACGATGTTGTCGTAATCTTGCTGTCGATTGGATTGCAATAAAAAACGCGATGAGTGAACGAAAACTGAAGCAGACAGAGGCAAGTGTTGGCTGTTGTTTCAAGCAAAGAATAAAAAACTTACCATCCGTGAGATGTTGAGAACGCTGGCGCTGTGCTGTTGCTGCAGACCCTTGTTGTGCGCCGACTGCGCAAATTCCGAACGCGACCTGCGCGGACATCAAAAAATATTTCAAGCGAGGGTGGAAAAATCAGCTGAGTCGCTTGGATTCAGAAAGGCGATCGTTCTCCGACTGACGCGCTGGACAGCTCGGAATTCAATGACTAATTCACCGGGTCACCGACGCATTCAGAGAAAGAAAAAAAAAACGGCTCAAACAAACCCAAACAAAAGCTACGAGGAAAAAAGACCCAAGGCTATTTTGAAATAACGCTATTGATATCCTCCCTCGTCGGAGCTCAAACGATTGGCCTGTCTGGTGATTTTCAAAGATACTGGGATACTGTATCAGGGATTTTGGAAAACTATACGTTGCTCTGACATCCTTCTCGCTTCTCCATTGATACCATCAACGGTTGGAGGGGGAGGGTGAGGGCCGAATAAGCCCGATATTGATTTTCATCTCCCTCCGCCGCCAACTCTTGTATCCTATTCCTCACTTCTCAGGATATTTAATATTCATTTGGACACTTTCACGACATCTAGTGGTGATCCCGCGTACTTCTATTAATCTTTTCCTCTAAATAATAACTACTGAAAGACTTGCTTTTTTTTGTGTGTCAGACATTTGTTGATTGGACAACATCCGGGATCTTGCTCATTTCCGGTACCCACCTGTATTTTGCCAATGCGTCATCGCCGAAGGTCGTTGAAAAGCTTGCCGGATTCTCGGGATGATTCAGCTCCTTCTGCTCCTTTTGCTGCTTTCCTGGACAGACAAAGTAAAGTGGATGCAGGAATCCGTTCAAAATATGTTGGACAACAAATAATTCTAAAAATGCGCAGACGAAATATCGTCAAGTGGATTTTCGTTTTAAATCGAAAAGAAAACGACTTAAGTGCATTGCATCAGAGCGGTATGTTGTATAAATACAAACACGTAATCAGTCCAGCCTTCCTGTAGCTGCAATCCATAACTGGTTGAAAAATGGATCGATTTTTCGTAAGATAAGAATTTTAGGGAATGCACCTGGCCGACTCGATACGTGTTTAGGTGACTTGTCAAGGTGAGTAGATCACGCTTGCCGTTGCGTTAATGTGCAAGCAGGAGTCTGGCATAAGGGGTGAGAGGCAATCATGAGAAAACTCACGCGATCTAAAACCAGCCTCTTCCGGAGCTAAGCAGTTAAAATAATCCTCTCATATTATTCCCCCCCCCCCCCTTTTACTTTCCTTAGTATGACTACTGAAATCGGTAGTGTTTTTTTTTTTAAGAAATTAAAGCCCAGGAAACACTTACGATGGTTGAGTTCGAATCTGAGGGCAACAAGACTGGATACTACTCTAGCCCGATGGGCACCGTTTTTTATTCCAATTTGATTCATGATGGCCGTTTCATCCAGATAAAGAATATCCTAATGAAAGTCATTACTTAAATGGTGAGTAACTTTGTTATTTGAAGAAATACCTGAACGCCATTGTAATTCGCAAAAAGGTGTTCGTATTGCAGTAGGTTTAAACTATTTAGCCAATACTTGATGCCTATATGCATATTGCTTTTTTTTTTTTGCTTGAACTTTGTAAACACTCACTGCTCGCTTGACGATGAGACGTGCTGACTGAAAGACCCAACCACTAGTCTCGCTCGGTGAACACACAATGCACTCACCTGAACCGTATATAATCAACAAGTACGAGGCGGCTCTAATCTGAGGCGCCGGGCAAGAGTCAGATTCCGTTCCTGAACCCATGGCTTTTGAACGAATGTTTTAGATTTCAATAAACATTTTTTTTTTGCTTTTTTTCCTTAAAGCACTCCCATATGGACGGTGATAAAAACCGCAGCTGTAGTCCAAGCTTTGATTTACAATCCTTATCAGCTTCAGAGAATCTAGTGTGGCAACTTCTAGGTGGGTAATATGCATCGTCAGGTACAACCTACCGTGTCTCTTGCGCATAGTCGTGCAAGTCAAAAATCCATCGGAAACCAGTTCAGTCATGCATCATTATCAAGGTTTTGACGTGTGTACATTGCCATACATTTCTCGAAAATGGTTTGAGCAAGCCGGTCGCTTCGTGCAGATAAATCAATACGTTTTCCACTTAACTCAGTAGCCTGGCAGTAATTGTGTTCTGGGAGATTAGACTTGATGTTGCATCATGTGTGTATACTAGTAATAGATGTCATGCTACTTCATTTCAAGGCGGTAATATTATTCAAAGTTTTTGAAGTTCAAGTGGCTTGGACGTGACATTCCCGAGATATAAAACATGTGAGTGGGGGTAGTTCGTGATTCCTGCGCTCTCGTTGAAACCACTTCTATTCACGATTCATAGATGGAGAGAGCGGCCGGCAGTCCCGTTGTCCGTGAGTTAATCGAATTCTAAGCGACTACGCCGACTTTTATTCCGTTTTATTTTAAAATCTACGTGCTTTAAAGGAAAACTAATATTTGATTCAGAATCAGCGCTCAAATTAGGTTGTACAGCAAGTTAGGTTTCATTTATTCCGCTCAAAATTTTAAGCCCGATTTAAAAAAAAAAAAAAAAATAAGCCCGACTTTTTTTTATTTATTTTTTCAGAAAACCTAAGTTTTGCAAGGAAAATACATCATTGGGGCTTATCACATTTAAGTGGAGAAATTATGTTCGGATTTTTGCGAGGAGTGCCTTAATAGCTTACCGTTTCGTACAGGTAATTACGGGAACGTAGATTGCCAGTAGATGACAGTTGCGGAGATGTGTATAAAATTACCGAAATAAATAGAAATCCAGAGAACATAGGTTGTCAATAAAAGAAAAATGGGCAAATGACCTTCAGTGTACATAACGGAGGCTATTCCATACATCTATGAAACCGATAAATTGCAGTTAGTCGCCATTAATGAAAAGCACATTAAGAAATACGGGTTGAAGAATGGAACTTTTGGATTCATTTAACGCCCGATTTTTTACGACTCTTTGCACGCGGTCCGTTCAACAGTGCAAACTTCCTTTGGGTAAAACCGTTTCTTTATACTCACTAATTCTGCTTTTTTCTTCGTCTTCAATTGTTCTCGGGCAGCAATCGCCACGTTGAAATAACTGATCCATCCGAGTGGAAACTATCATAAAGCATCCACTATAATATTATAGCGGCCGAGTGGAAATGCATCAACATATTTTATGTCGGTAGGAAGGAACGTACGGTTGTAATAGTAAGACAAATAGGAGAACTTGACCGCAGCGACGCTGCTGCAATTCTCTTTTGCTTATTTATTTATATTAGGAACAGGGCGAGAGACCACAGATGTTATGCAGCTATTGATGAGCCGTTCAACTCGCGAACGAGACCTGAAGAATGTCAACGACCACTCGTCCATTATTGCAGTCCCAAAACGCCCGTGAAATCGGCGGCTAAATTAGCGCGTCGCGCATATTCCGGCTGGGACCATCCAGCTTATCCGGCTATAGTTCCCCCTTGTGTGCGTGAGTGGTCTCAGGCAGAAAGCGATAGGAAAAATAAGCAGACCAGGAATGAAAAAAAAAAAAAAAAAATCAACCAACAGGAAAAGGCTGGACGAGCCGATTAAATGTGATGAACGATCCTCGGGATTGACGGCGGCCGAAATGAGTGTACGTGATAACTGTTTATTTGCATTGCAGTGGGATGGGAAAGAAATGTAAAAAGGAAGGGAACAATGCTGGGGAGAAAGAGGGTAAAGCCACCTGACGCTGGTTGTGATGGCCATGGGTTCCGTATGGCTGGACCGGCCACCAATTTGAGTTCATCCACCACCACTCAAAAATATAAAACGAAATTGAAATAGGTTTTTTTTTTTCAATGGAAGGGCGTAAGACCCTTTCAGACGACAAGGGATTTTTGAACCTGTTTTTTTTTCATTCCTTTTTTGCGGTAAACATACTTAACTGGGTAGAAAGGTTTAACTAGAACAGCTGTTGTCGCGCAGGTTCCAGCAGGAAAAGTAGGATCATTTACTTACAATATCCTCAACATTAGTTATTTTAGTTTTACCATTCATTTCAATTACAAAGCTCAATGGGCGGCCACAATGTTCCAACTGATTGTTCTCAGAAACATTTTGCTTGTACAAGCCCTTCTTTCGTCTTTCTCTTGCCCATAATTGAACACGCACTCGGCTGACAAGTTCCTAATGGACGCCTGTTTGATTTAATTCAAGAAACCCCTTGAAGCATAACATCACAGCATTTCGTTTTCGGTCATCAATTCCGGTAATGATTAACGGTTTTCTTGCTTATGTATTTAGTGTTAATTTTCGAATTCTTTTTGAGAATAAAGTAAATGAATAAGCCAAACATCTTGCGTCACGAAATGTACTCTAAACTCGACGTTATCTATTGAAAACAAGGGAAAACCAAATCACTTTACATTGTCGTCATCTAAACGACGCTATAGTTTAAATCTATAAATCCCCTCGGATTACATTGTGTTATCGAAGGCTACAAATGTTGACCTCAATCAAACAGCATGAATATCTAATAGAACAGAAGAAAATCCAAATAGATTTTGTTTCAATTTTCAGTATTATTTTCTTTTTTATTCCTTGTCGATCTGAAACATTGTAACCACAAACGGAATAATCGCCGCATTTCGATTCGATATTCTCGTTTTTCTTTTCGGTGTATAGGTGCATATTGAAACGTTATTTCCTGTTGTTTTTCTGACGGAATTGTGGTTTTTTTGCCATGGTGTTATACCAATTGAACGTCTAGCAAAGCCAATGACTTTTTTGACATGGCTTTTCTCGCCTCTATATCTTTATCCCGTTGATTTTCTCCTGTTATTATATAATTAGATTTTTCGACTGGCTTTGTATCTATGGGCACGGTTTTCCTTCTTCCGGGGTAAGAGGCATCGGTGACCACCGTTCAGCACATACGATCGCGATTACGATTACCAAATCATCAAGTGCTGCATCAGTTGATGCAATAACCGTCTCGATACCGTGGTTCATTCTGTACTGAAACCATCATAGATAAACCACTCGCCTAACGCATACGTAATTCTCTATCAATATCATCTCTCATTTGCTTTTCTCTTTCACCGCACACGTGATCGTTATCGCACTCTCCATCGATTGCATATGGCGCATCTTTCACCGCAATAAAATATACCAGTAGCCGTGTCATACTGAATTGATCATCATCTTTACGCAGCTTCTGTAAATTTAAACAGTGTAGAGAGGGACAACATTTCAATAGACGATTTTTCGTATATTGATATAGATTAAAACAGAAACCGAGCATCAGCGTTTCAATTGTGGACTTTCCATTGGTGTAGCTGATCGTTCACTCCTTAAAGTCGTAATTTCTATTTATTTTTCTTTCCTTCTTTTTCTTTAATTTACGTATGGTGGCCAATTACGTTGCTACGGTGTGCGTAGCCATTGCCTCTGAATCTCTCTTTTGAAAAAAAAAATTGGTAATAGAAACGATAGGGGTTCAACAGAGTGAAGGAAAGAAGCTGGTGAGGCGTGGCGTTCAACTTCATCAGCGTTATGACACGTGGAAAACGATGGGGTGCGCGTGCCGTTAAAAATTTTACGACCGACCCAATTGGTGATTTATTCAGAAGGCATTGAACATACTGCGCCAAGGAAGCAGAAGAACGCGCTTGATTCGGTCTGAATAAATTTACAAGGAAGGCGATGCTGGTTCAGTCCTGTAAAAAAAAAAAACGCAGACGTAACTCGCTTTAATAAAACAATAAAAACAGTAAAACGAAATGAAAAAGAAAAATAAAATGTGAAAGATGTAATAACGACGGGAATTATGCATCCCTTGGTGGGAGTGTGACCGAAATTTAATCGACCTTGTTAGATGAAAATGGTGCCGACTATCTCTTGGAGTTCAATAAGAAAGATGTATAGGCACGCTATAATCTAGCCATGGAAAAAGACATTTTTGTTGGAGCTGACGAAAAAAAAAGAAATTCAGTGATAAAACGGGTTTTCTCGTTGAGATCTAAGAATTCTTCGGGGAAACATTTAACATTCAATAAGTCAACAAGGGAGGAGGGAGCTGCACGACCTTTTTTTTTTATTCAAACGTTTAGCCTAAGCGTTTATACAACAGCTGCTTTAGGGAAATCAACTTACCGACACGCCAGAGTTTCGGAGTCGACCTGGAAAAAGAGAGGAGAGATCATGTCATAACACTTTTAGGAACTGTGGGGCTCACGTCATTGAGTAAACCAGGCACGCGCTTGTTCTTCAGACTGTACTATCCTTTCGCGTCGTTTTCCGGTCGTTTTCATCTGTGCCTCATTTGAATTTCAACGAGCTTCAATGAATAAACGGTATATATATAGACACTGAACTGTATATGCTACGTTTTGAAGCAGTATCTAATAGACCAGTGCAAGCGATGATAACGGGTTGACTGAAAGGGGAGAGTTGGGGAAGAGGAAATAGCTGATGACATTAGTCGTCGACAATTGCTACCTTGTCGCAACAACTCGACTCGGACTGATGTATGTGATTATAGATATATATAGCTTGCTGACATACAACGGGCAATCATGACCCTCCTCCCTCCCCAATCACGTTAGACACATCACGTTGAACTCCTCCGGTTCCCTCCTCTCTTAATCTTCCGTGTCTGTGCGTCTTTAACAGGCACACACATTCTCCGTCTGTCCCTCCCACCATTTACGAATCCGACAGCGAATGCTCGAAAACTCAGTTGTTCTTCTTGTCCCATGTCAAAATGTTCAATCTAACGGACTCCACGGTCCCGAGACGACAATTATTTCACAGTTAGTTTCATCGCAATTCAGTTTGACTGAAGATGACGGACGATTGGCAGAAGGGGCGTATACAAAAAATAAAAGAAGCCTCAAGTATGATTATTTTAGTTACGGTACGCACAATAATAAGCCATCCTCGTATCTATTACCTAAAAAAAAAATATTCCCCTTCTCTTCGCTGATTGGGCCTTACTGTCTCAGACACAGCAACGACGCGTCATACAACTAGCTATTAGTCCGTACCGTTTCAACATATTAAACACGTAGCACGCGACGTCGCTTGATAGGATTCGCCATCATCAGCAAGCAGTGTAAACCTATATCCTTCTGAATCCTTTGCTTTCTATTAGCTGCAGTAAATATGTTTTGTTTCGGTATTAATGCTCACGTAAGGCTTCTAGCGTTCAGTGACTTTCGACTCATCCGCAACTCCCTGCTGTTGTTCAACTAGCCATGTAAGAACGAAATACGCAATTGGTTTTACAATCGGCATGCTACGTTATCAAGAAAATTTTTTGTATTGCCGGACAATTATCGAAAGCAACGAATCGTTTACTAAGGACGTCTGAACGAACATAACGAAGAAAAAAGAACACCTAATGCAACCCAATCCAGTTTTTTGTAATCTACTATCACAAACCATTTCAATGAAAGACATCTATATCTGCCAACCAATGTTGCAATAAACGATCATGTTCATTATACGATAAAAAATCAACATGATGTACAAATAAATACGCAAAAAAAGGAGTTGGAGAAACAATAACATAACAGGCAATAATGTAGCGAAGCGAAAGCGCAGCAAAGAATCTTTTCTGTATAATTTAAGAATAGTAGAATGATGACAGAGATGTCCATTTTCTACCGCATACTCATTTTGACGGTGTACTTTGGCAGTGTGTGTACATCATGTACAATGTGCGTCCATACAATATTTACGTGGGCCTCTACGTGCAAAAGCAGTACATGGTAAATGTAGAAGAATATTACTCCAACCTCTGTGTATATTGCTGCACCTTTTTCTTTTTAAAGGGTGAAAGTAATAGACAAGCAACAGACGTCGAGATGAGGCGTCGTCTCATTCAGCCGTTGTGTGGGAAGAACAACACATGTCTATGTGCTGCTTTGATAGAGCGCGGTAATACACCTCTTTTCTATATCCGCTTCCTTCCTTTAGTTTTTCGTGTTTTTGTTTCCTATACAGTGAGTATATTTTTTTTTATTCACCCTCTTCTCCTATTACGCCTCTCGGTCTCGATACCACCTTTCCAACCGAAAACATTCGCCTGACTTGATGGATGACTCGGCAGAAGCTCGGAAAAGATATTTATAAGGGAACCTCATATATAGTTACCTCCCTCAGACGAGCGGCATCATCACCCTAAAGCCTTCAACGAACCATAGAACACATTCTCGTAATTAATATTGATATTTTCAAAATCGATTCAGCTATTCAAACCGATATGAATATTAACACAGTAAAGGGGGGTGCGCACATCACCTTTGTATTGTCACAGACTGGTGGGGGATAGTTAAACATCATAATGAAAACTAGCAAAGAATTTCCTGCTTTTTTCAAACGGACTCTTCGATTCTAAATGCTGCAGTAGAGGGCGATAGATAGCCAGCAGGATTCAACAATAGCCGCTTATTACCAGCACATACCACAGACGCCATGTTTAAGCGGACAGACCTGACGGTCCATCAACATGCCGATCCTTTGTAGAAAGCAAGACGGCCTTTTTACTGTAGGGATACAGCACGGGAATTTATCCGGTGATGCCTCGCTGCGCGGATTTCTAATCTGTGGTTCATTTATTATCCAGTAAGACCGGAATGAGAGCCGAGAGCGTGTCGTCGTCTACAATTGACGAGTGTCGTGCCTTTCCCAGCATCGACTGACACAGGGAAAAAGGGGAATAAAACGATCCTGCCGAATAGGGTGACTACATGAGAGTCCCCTCTTTTTTTCTGCTTTAGTTTGGGATCATTTATTATCTTTTGCTTGGATTGTAATAACCTCAACCCCACTGGATTCCGCTCCGGGTGGAAGTCTTCCTATACACTCTCATCCTTTCATGTCGTTCAATCACATCGTAATAGACCTTACACTGCAGCTAGATAAAACTGGCATAGTTCATATGTCTTCAAGTGAAAAAGATCCATATTGCTGCTGTCATTTGGTACGCACGTGTTAGCGATACGCGTTAAATAGACTGTCGTAAAAAAATCACGAACATGTACAGAAAGACATTGGGCAAAAATGTAATGATCGCGTAGGCCGATACAACCAGAACACACATAGCTTAAAAAATTTTATATGTGTAAAGAAAATGTAAAGTCTATAAATGTAATGCACATCCCCTAAGTTTAGCTTGTGCAAACAATTTGTTATCTCGGCGAATATAGATACACAATTTCTGGTGTTGATGACGCACGACTGATGACGCACGGACGTCACAATAACACCTCCATGTCCGTGAATATCTGTTTATTGAGGCTTAAGATCAAAATTGGGACGGATTAAAGTTCTGAAATCGTAGCTAGAAGCGATACATCCATCCCAGCTAGAGAAATTAAAAGCTTCCCTTTTATTAGCTTTCGACATTTTTCCCCGCTAAGCTTTCTACTCAAAAACGTATTGTGACGCACAGTCATCATCGAACAATCATGGCCATTAAATAACATGATAAGAGAGGGCCTATAGTACAACACCCACGGATTAAGTGTATAATAACTTACTGGCAGTTGCAACCGCCGCCGCACCATTCTGCTTGAAAAATCCCACCTAGACACGTAGCACGTATAAACATACCCAGAGGCTTTTGCTTTTAGCCTCGGCTATCACGTATTTAGCGAAAAACTAAACGGACTTGGAAGACCTATTAAGACCGTCCACTATTTCCAGCTTTTTCTTGTCAGCAGATTGGATTGCACAAAGTTACGTTTGGCATTAACTTTTGTTTTCTTTTTTTCCTTTCCCGGGATTCAAGGAACGAGAATTCACAAGTATACAGGTCTAACTAGGTTTTCGGTAGAGATATTCATCCCTTCTGGCATTTATACGTATATAGATTACAAAGCAATCATCATCTCTTTTGTGTGCTTGCTCGTTCCTACTCGGACTCATCTTGTTCTATTACTCTTAGATCCCACTGGGAAGGCATGCTGTAAGGCCTATAATACAGACCCGGTCAGTTGCTTTCTCCTCATTCTCTTATTACACAATGGAAGAAAACGACTGGACGAGAGGGGGCCGTGAAAAGTCAGTGTCAGGTGTCGACCGTGGATAGAGCAGAGCACTTGCGGCTAATTCAATTAACTCAATCCTAAAAAAAAAGAACGTCGATGTTTATTAGATGGATCATAAGAGACAGAGAGACCTTTTATGCGAGCACAAGAGAAGTCTGGCGGCAATAACGACAGGCACGCGTGTAATTCCCTGTTCATCCGTCTCACCCCAGTGGTCAACGCCTTCATCGTTTTCTCGTAATGATTATCGAACTAGACACGCTGCCATGGAATATCACAAAGCGTGAATCGTGTGGTACTCGCCAACCACGGTGTCATATTCGTCTGGTATATTCAATTCCCTTCTTCGAAAAGAAAACGGATTTTATAATAGGATTGTCAGAGCTACATGAAAAGTTCGGGATTGCTCGTCGTATAGGCACAGATATAGAACAGCACTCTTTGCTTGACTTGCTTTTTGTCCGCAAAATGGATTTGACACACCCGCTAGTGCTAGAGTACACACACTTATAGACTACCCCTCCGTGTTTCCCATCTCCTGTTGCCCACTTGCATCTCGATATTGGATAAAAGTGACGGTAGACAAGAACTGCCTCTGCGGTGGTAACCCGACTCTTTTTCGCCAGTGCGTCGCTTGTTGTATTAGTATAGCTACTTGAGTCTATACGTGGCAAACGATAACTGGATTGATGGGAAAGGCCCGCAAACCCGCTATGGCTGCTCTTATTTCTTCTTACTCCACTCCACAGATTATAGCGAACCTATAAAAATATAGAAGGCATTCAGACAAATAGATGGACTACTATATAGAGCGAAAAGAATCAGACTGCGGGGTGTATCTATACGAACGAGGCGTTTGCCGGCCCGGTTCCAGAGCACCGGAAAAAAAAGGCCCAAGTGAGTGTGCTAATGCGATTGTGGGGAGGACCAGTCAAGTAGACACACACTCGACTGCGTATGTAGTTTAGACATGAACGGAAAAAAAAGAAAAGAGACGTGAGTTTCGGCCTTGCAGGTTATGTGATTTGCTCCTCTGCTTCTCTACTCCGTTTTCTTTCGGCTACTCTTTTTTTTTATATATAAAGCAAAAACAAGACATTCTCTCGCGGGGATGTTCTCAGAGAGGAACTGACTCTTTCTTTTCCGATAGATTTTCACCGATTCAGAGCTAAGGCCGACTGTTGGGAGCGTCTGCTGACGTTCAACATTGGGCTCGACAGCTGCCAGCCAAAAGCCCCACTTCTTGTTTGACAGCCGCATTCCTTTTTCTTCCCCTGTTCTATACGCAGTCCGCATTGAACGCCATCACCTCTGTGTTTTACAACAACGCAATATGATGAGTGAGGGTGGGGTTTCTCTTTAGCTATTACAACAAAAAGTCCTTGGTAGTTCTGTCTCATACTGCATGTCATTCGCCCATCGAACATTTTCTTTTTCCTTTTAATCTTCAAACGTCTTTACGCGATTCTTTGTCAACACATAAGGAATCCTACTATTAGACAAAAGTCTTTTATAATCGTAAACTATCGTCGCCAGCTGCAGGATGGGCTTCAAAATCAACAAAACCGGAAAACGGGATTTTTAAGAAGAGAAAATGGTGAAAGTCAGTGCTGAAGGATGTTGTCAGTCTGTCTCGTCAGTCAATGAGACAACCGTCATGGATATTAACTGTAAATTGTTGAGGAGATTGAGAGTCTCTGGTCCGTCTCGGAGGTCGTTAAGTTCACCGTATAGGCCGTATAAGAGATCACGCTGAACAAGTTTCGAACGGACGGCTACAGAGTGACGTAAGCGACATATCCATATCAACGCTATAGTATGGTAGCAATAGCTCTTGTCCAGCCACCCCCTATAGTTTGGCGTTGTCCCATGCGATGCCATCTGTAGCATCGGTTTTTTATATATATTTATATATATATATATATATATAAACACAATCTCGATATCGTTGACATTAGCGCAGACTCTGATTCCCCATGAGGGATTCTTCTATCCCCCTTTTTTTTTATTTCTATTTTGCCCTTTTTTTCGCAGCAGGAGAACTAGGCAGTCCGTTTTTCTTTGCCTTGCGCTTCTATATGATATTATTCCTCCTTTTTTGTTTGCTGTCCGGGACGCATCAATTATGCATGGCACAGTATCGTAAGTGTCGCTAGAAGGAGTGCTTGTGTTAGGGAACATAACAGAATTGTTAATAGCAGACAATCAGTCTTTGTCATGACTCTCATGTGTCGTCGCCTTTGCTCCGGCTGTTAACGACTCGCTGCTAATAGCCCCAGTTTTATTCCCCGTGCTGTCTAGATTGGAGAGAATCGCTAGTGTAATATCCTTGTACGCGGACCTAACTAGCATCCACATGTTGCAGTGATTCTTCATAATTATCCCACTCCTGAATGAATAAACGGTTTTTAACATTCAAAAGAGTAGCGTGTATTTTCATAGAAGTTATTATTTTTGTTTTGCTTCCGTAATAAGGAGGGAGACGGTTGGCTTGTCATCAGAAACGCACACATAACATCAAGTGTCCTTACATAATTTAGACTGTTTGTCGCGAATTTAGCTACACAGCAGGTTTTGAGAGAAACAAATAAACCATAAATTTAATGGCAACAACGTCTTTGTCTATCCACGAGAGAAATGGGATATGAAGAAAGACACGAATGAAAAGAACAAACCAAAAAAAATAATAATTGGAACTTCGTTAAAGAATTAACATTGTTTGTGGATTATTTACACAAATATGCATGTTCAAATGGACACCAATAAAGGTAATTAAAACAAATGAAAAATTTTAACAACGAAACCACAAATATTAAATTTTTTTTTAGCGCTAGACAATCACTGCTGGCTAACGTTTGGTGCAATCAAAGTATGCTACGTGACATTATGCGAATTATGCGAGAGATGGAAAAGAGTGCATAGGAGACGAGAAAAATATTCACACCCTTGAAAAGCTACGAAATTATATTACACGCTAACAAATATCGGACTTAACACATCATTAAAAACTGACGTCATTTCATCTTTTCATCTGGCAATTAAAAAAACGTAACGCAGACGTAATTTAAACGAAAAGAAAAAAAGAGTCAATACCACAAAACTGGAGTGCGACTTGCGATCCCAATAAAAGATATTGGAATTCAAGCCGATTGATTCACTTGCAGCAAATGATGCTTAGCCATGAAATCCTGTTGTTGGCCAATAAACGCAGAATGATTGGCGAGGAAGTTCGGCAGTCCGGCGGCTGCTGCGGCCGCAGCCGCCATTTTGACTTCACTGCTGTTTATCAACGCTCTCAAGTGATCTTTATTCGAGGACGAATGGAAGCTGTTGAAATGGGCCAAGGCAGCGGCCACGACAGAGGCCGATGGCGTCGACGCTGCCACAGTAGAATGACCACGATGATGATGTCGATCAGACTGTTGATGATTTTGATGGAGCGCAGCAGAAGCGCTCGACGTAGTGGTTGTAACCACAGCCGTGGCAGTAGTTACGACCGACGATGTCGATGAGTTATTGGACGAGGCGGTCGTATGCTGGTGGGAAGATGTGGCTACAACCGTCGTCGCTGGATAGAGCTCGGCGTGCTGGCTCTCGCGGTGCCGCCGCAGGTCAACTTTGCGCTGGAAAGCTCGTCCGCAGTGGTCGCAGGCGAAAGGTTTGTAGCCGGTGTGCTTCCGGGAGTGGGTAATCAAGTTGGACGATTGGCTAAAGGCTTTCCCGCAGACCGCGCACTTGTGCGGCTTTTCACCTGCATCCAATGAAATTGTTTACAATTAGAGATATGCGACTCAATCTTTTGCTTTGTTTTACTTCAAGACATTAGCTGTGAATAGTAGCGTTTACATTGTCAAACACATTCTGTGTAAATATACACAGTACTGGCAGCCGCTATTCGACCGCGCTCTCATTGGTCTGATTGGAAAGATCCTGTGTCTGTGTTAATAGCATCAACCCACGTAAAAGAAAAAGACAGAGAGAAAAAAGTGGAATGAAAATCGTGGCGTATATTTTTAGATTGGTGTGTAGAACCCGGTTTTTTGTTTTTTTTCAATTCGGTTTGCTTAATGTAACGGTGGTCGTGTCCCTTTCCTGCTCTGCTGCTATCCTATGTATTAATATCTAAAGGGAAACTACATCGCTGTTGTGAGTGCGTGCAAAACAAAGGGGAAAACAAAGGAATGAGTATAAACGATTGGATCAACCGCAATCATTGGCAACAATATGGCCTATTCCTTCCTATACAGCTGTACTGTCGTAAAAATCAATTGACAGACTCCCCTCAACGCGTCCGTTTTGCTCCCCGTCTTTTCCCTCCTCCCTCTCTCTCTCTCTCTCTCTCTCTCTCTCTCTCTCTCTCTCTCTCTCTCTTTCTCTCGCTCTTATTAACAAAGTTTTTACGTAACGCAAACATAAGCAATAGACACTATGGCCTCTACTACTAGATCGTAGTCGCTATGTACAGAGGAAAGACCATAACGCAATTACGTCCGCCAGCCAATAAGGAAAAGATCAAAGCCAATCAATGTGGGGTGGGTGGGCTAGGAAAACGAAAGACAAGGGCCGTGCCAACCTAATAACTGCGTGTTTACACACGAACTTTTTAGGTTGCCACGCCATTGCCCAAATGTTTCTTGCCTTCCTTCCTATAGACGCTGGATATGGCTCTTGACTAGCCGTGTGTTGTGATTCCATTTACAGGGACATCAGTTTGGGAAGCGTATAGAAAAGGTACCAGCAGGGAAATCAGTTAGAATAACCACGAACGCTGATGGGTTAGAGGACCTCTATAGCTCTCGGAGATCTTTATAATTGGGTTAACTTTTCTTTTTTGGAAGCTGTGGGGCTCGGCTTGCGTGCACCCAGTGCGTGTCAAGCCTCAGCGGAACTAATATTTACGCTGCTAGACGAGGGTTGGATGGAACGAACATCTACTGGGTGAAAGCCAGTCAATGTCGAGTGTTTTGTCAGCTCTTCAGATTGTGTCCGTTGTCTCTACCCCACGATAGACTTTCAGCTAGATCAGATACTTTACTTTCTTCCGCTTTAAACCAAGTGAATCACATATCAAACTGATTTGCATGACATAAAACGTATTTCAGATTTTACGTCGGCTGTCCTTAAACGATTGTAATATTAAAAAAAAAAAGAAACGTTCACATACCCGTGTGGATGTAGGTGTGCTTTTTCATGTCGGATTTCTGGTGGAATCTTTTACCGCAATACTGACAAGGATACGGCCGCGTGTCCGAGTGGATGAGCAGGTGAGTCGACAGCGTCGACGACCGCTTGAACGTCTTGCCGCACTGTCGGCACTCGAAGACTTTTTCCGTATTGTGCAGCGACCTATTTTACGGTGTGAAAAATAACAAAATGACCGTTTCTTTTTATTTTTTATGCCATCTGAATTGCTCGACCGAAAATACTACTATTAACAATGCTCTTATCACGTAAAAACATTTAAGGTCTATAATTCTAAGACTCGTCATGCGCAGCGTGTTCGTGAAATCTTTCCGGCCATAAGTTCGTTCAAATTTTAGACATCATGCATCAATCAAAACTAAACCAATGTGCCCCAGCAAAAAAAATGGTTTAGATTTGAATGTAAGTAAGGTAAAAATTCTACTGTTTTTGGTTAACTGCTGTACTTAAATAAAAAGGCTGCGTTTGCACAACGGGCAAGAAATAAGATGCGAATTTTTGTGAGCTGACTGACCGGTTACAAAATACGGACCGATGCTGATTGAGGCTGATCTCGTGGCCGAAAGTCTTGTTGCAGACGTCGCAGGCGAACGGCCTCTTGCCGTTGTGCGACCGCCGGGCGTGAACTTCCAATCCGTGCGGAGTCGAAAACATTTTCTCGCACTTGATGCACGAGAAATCGGTGGATCCGTTCAATCCGTTAACAACGCTTCCGCTATTAGCGCCCGCTGATCCTCCCGATACGGATCCTCCCCGCTGATGGAAACATTCCAAAGGGTATGGATGTTGCTGCTGTTGGCTGTTGTTGTGCGGAAGCCGACGGAGGTTAAAGAGCGAATCAGACGTTTGCTGCGATGTTTGCTGGGAAGCTGACGACGGAAGTCCAATCCCAAACGGAAGAAAATTTGTCCCAGTAGGTGAAATGGGACTGAATGGATTTTTATTAGCCAGTTCCGGCGGAAGAAAAGAACCGTAGCTAAGCAATGAGAGTCTTCGCGATAAAGCATCGTTCATCCGGCGATTGAGAGCCGTAATGTCGTTGATGTTGCCCAAATTCTTGTAATTTCCAGATGTCTCTCCGATGATGACCACATCTCCCTTGGCCTGTCGATAACTGGCAGATTCGCTCAACAACGAGCGGACGCTGAAATTTCGTGTCGTCGACACCTTGTCGTTGGAAGGAATGGAAAGCGGAGGGCTTGTTGGCTGAGGTGGTGGGGACTCTGCTGCATCCAGAGCGATGGGTCTCCACAATGTAGTCGTCTTAACGATCGTCGTTTGTGGTGCTGATGGCGTCTCTTTCTCATTGCTCAAAAGTCGATCCATCCCGAATTGATGATGCGGAGTAATTATGTCTGAATTGCATACATGAAACAAATTTGATAGCCTGAAATCAGTTTATTGAATATGAAAAGCGATTGAAAGTAAAAGATGTTTCCACCCACCTCGAGTAGCTGACTGTTGTGCGTCTGAACAGAGTGGCCGTTCGTCAGTCATTGTTGCAGTCGAGGAGGACCGAGAGCTCGAAAGTGTCTGAACGTTGGGGCGAACAATCATGTCAGTTTGTACCCAATCAAAAGCCTGGTGACCCTGGTGCTATCAGATAAAAAAAAACCACAGATTATAAACAAAGAAAAAAAAGCACAATAAAATTATAAATGAAATGAAAGATATCAGACGATTGGACTTTGCAATCTTTAAGACCCCCCCCCAATGATTTAAAGTGAGGCGACAGTCATTCAGTGACAGCGGCCCTGCTCGTATCATATTCGACGTCGTCGTTGAGTGAGTCCATAGTTCAGCAGAACTTGTGACATCTTTACTCACCCCGACTAATTCTAGCTGTGGACTTGATTAAGCTTCTAAGCGTCAAGATTTACCCCAAACACCTTCTAAATCGTGCCTCATGACCACGTACATCACGCTACTGATAAGAATTCACGCGATGGCTTTTATTTTCAGTGCGGTGGAGGAAAAGTGAACGTGACAGGATCAGTTAAATGGGATTCTCGCAGTACGAACAAAAGTTTCCACGATTGAGCGCTGTAAATCAATGTTTGTTGCCTCTGTATAAAACATAAAACAACGCTAAGTTGTGTTCGTTGCTCTAATCACGATCGCGGCAAACACAAATCTGACGGCCATCAGAATGTACTTTACGCTCGGCTTTTCCTCGGAGGCGGACACACACAAAAATCTATGATTTGGCTGTAGGAGTTCTTATCATCATGTCAACACACGTGTAAAGGTCTTTCTTAAACTGGTCTCATTCCAACACGACGTCAGTTCGTCGGGTGTGAATTTTGTTGCACTACGAATATATATCGAAACATCAACACGAAAGGGATTCATTCTACGATTAAAGTCAGGCGTTCTCTATGACGTTTTCGCCCCATGTTCGTGCAGTCCACCTGTCAAATCTGTACCCATACAAATCCGAGAGCGACATCGATCGAATTAGAGCCACCTTAAAAATGGCGTAATACATCGATCCAAATGGCCTATTTTTATTTGTGTTTCTTACCTCTACGAGACGGTAGACACGTAAGTATCAAACTAGGATGTTTTTATCTCGCAAAAGCTGTCTGGTGAATCTTGGAGCGCAGATTGTTATTCAAGGTGGACGTCAATCCGACTCAAAAGTCGATAAACGAGGTGGCACAAAAAAAAACAAAAAAAACAAAGAGATCACGAGCTGATGGGGGGTGCAAACCTTCTGAGGGCCAGATTTTGCTCACTGGTGATAGAAAGATCAGAAACGGACGGGAAGTAGGCGGTGATTGACGGCTGGAGTCTTATGAACAGGGAGTCACTGTGTTGGGTGGCTCGTGAATGTGCGTGAACGTCTAATCAAGTCACAGTCGAGTAGCTCAAGCTTTTGACTTGTCGGATGGATGGTTCACTTTACTATACAGATGCAAGACAAACGCTTCCCTCCTACAGTGCGGAAGCGCTGGCGCAGTGCATCACTTTTCAAATGGATGCTGGAACACCGTCTGTGAGGAAAACTAGCTAAAAATCGAGGGTCGGAGTAAATAAAGGGAGGGGTGAGGAGGGTAAAGATTCACGTCGGTTTTAACTACAACCCCGCCATCATCCGTTCGCATTTTTCTGTCTGTCGTCCGAGAGAAACCCGGGAGCCGGGCTGCGATTGGATGAGCCGGAGGAAGGCGAGCGGATCTGGTTGGTGGGCTGCCCGTGATTGTTCCCCACCCTTTCTTCCTCCTCCACCCTACGTTATAGGGCCGGCATCCGCCCTTTCTATCTTCTCTCCCACGTCCAAATTGCTTCCCGTTGCGTGCGTGCGCACTCTTCTCATCCGCGGCTCCCGCCATGCCCTCCACGCAAACATCGTGCTGGGCATCTCTTTTTTTTTTTTTCTCTTTGAGTTTCTACATCTTTTACAGGATCGAGACGGAGACTGGGCGCCTACGTCACAAGTGTAGGAGGTATCGTTTATTTCGATTACGTGAGCGCAAAAAGGACTGTAAACCTTAATGACGGGTTTTTTTGTTTTTTTTACGTCTTGGCCGAATGAAAAACTGGAACCGACCGGTTTTTTCTTTTTTAACTTAGCTGATATCTCACCTTGTGTACTTGGCTGGGTCGTCTCTCTCTCTTTTTTTTTTTTTTTTTTTGACGTTTTTTATTCAGATTTTATTGCTTGTTTGTTGACACTGTATTTTGACTTGTTTTTTTTTTTTTCGATACAAGATCGAGATAGGACGAACCAAATCACTCGGCACTGAAAAAGGACGTACTTGATCCCTCCGCCAACACAAAACGTACGTCATTCGAAATCGTTTCTACGTTACAATCTTCACGTGTGCCACAAAAAAATAAATGCGGGTGATGACACCATCATTACTGTATGCAAGTTTTTAAAAGTTACGACGAAGAGATAAAGCAGAGCGCTTTTGCATTTTTAGAATGCGATACCGTTATGATTTGGTTCTAGAATTATGCGAGCATGTTTTTTTCTCTCTCTTATACCGTCCGATGTTTCAAATCATTGGCCATTACCATATCCGTGCTCATGAATATTTAAATATTCAGAACGGAATTAATTCTTTCACGTTTTCTCTACGAATTGGTAATAAATCAAATTTTATTTCCAAACGTAGAATAACGATAGTTTCTGTGTTCTGATTGAAAAATCGATAGCCGAGAACTCTCAACTTACAAGCGTTTAACAACATCATCAACTATGTCATTTTTTTTTCCTTTTTATTCTAATACCTTTTTTTGTTTCCTTTTATTTTGTAAAACATAGTCTTATTTTCTTCCTATTTTTTTTTAAAGGACACTTTGGAAGAGCGATGGACGATCAAGCGAGTCATTTCCTGCTCCGTTGGAGGACACCCGGTCGGGCTAAATGACCCGGACCGACGACGGACGAGCTCGTTACCTGCACAATCTGCGACCCGTTTCTTTTTCCCCCTCTTTTTCCTTTTATTTCTTCTGACCAAAAACTCGTTATTCCAGCGTACAAGTTCAATGTGCAGAAGAAGAATAGGACACTGTTGCGTTGCTGGCTCCTATACGTTTCTGTTGCAGTCGGTTTCGCTCCGTTGGCACAACCAGCCACGAAAGCAATAAGGTAAACAGGGCCTAAACTCGGGTTCAAATTTCATTCACTTAATGTATTTATTTATTTTGTGTATGTGTACGTATTTTTTTCCGTGCGACTTTGCCAGCGTTTGAAGCCAATTAGCAGCAATTTTAAGCCGAACATTTCCAGTTCGTTAATGTATTGAAGCAAATTAAGGTTTTTTTTGTTGATTTTTTTTTTTTTTTTTTTTTTTTTTTTTTTTTGTTAATTCTTTTATCGTTCTTTTGAACCTTAGTTAAGAATTTAATAAGCAAAACTTGAACGCTTGCTTAGATTCAAACGGTGTATAACTGGTGCGTAACGCACGGTCGTTGAGTCGTTCAGACGTTGTGTTCTGTATGAGCATATTTAGTACATCACAAATGTGTGATAATTATAGAGGCAAATGATGACATTGTTTGGCTGAGTTGATTCCAGGCACGCGGACATTGATCCTCCATACGTGTTTGCCTTGTTTCTTCCCTTTTTTTTTCTTATAGCTCCGCATAGACAACAGCAATTACACGAATGTCGTCAAGTGCAACGCACACGTTGTTTACGACTGGCGTGCTGATGGTGCTGATGGCCTCTTGGTGCGTTCCGCTCGGCCGGGCCAAAACTTACGACAGATGCCAGCTCGCCCGCGATTTACTCCACAAGTACAAACTGCCGGCCAATCAAATCTCCCAGTGTACGTTGTCCTGATTTTGTGATTTTCTTTTTCGCCTTTCTATCACGGAACAATGAAAGTAGCTCTACAAAGCGTGATGTTCTCATTGATTTTTATGGACGAGGAAATCGGGACGCTATTTGCAGTGCTCAAATCTATGCAACGATGGAACTAATGATTTGCTCCTTCTTCCTTCGTTTCTTTTTTTCTTGTTTCTTTTTCGTGCTGATAGTTATTTGATTTCTCTTTGATGATGACCGTTACTTCAATGCACGCAGGGATTTGCCTTGTGCGCTGGGAAAGCAATTTCAACACGTCTGCCATCGGCTCTCTCAACGCGGATGGCTCTCTTGATCATGGATTGTTCCAGATTTCAGACCTATACTGGTGCGATCACGCAGAGGGCATGGATAGCGCCTGTGGTATCACTTGCGAAAGTATATTCATCATTTAAATCGATTTCCTCTCACAAATTAATCCGCTATTCTTTTATTTACGTAACAGACCTAAGGAACGAGGATATTAAAGACGACGTCATTTGCGCCAAGCGAATCTTCCGGCAACATCAGCACTTGACGGGAAATGGCTTCAACGCGTGGTACGTATTTAAAAGCTGTTTCATATTTTTTTCTTTCGTTTCTTATTAATTCTTTTCCTTTTCTTTTATTATTATCTTTTTTAAGATAACGAGCTACGAAAAAGTATTTAATGACCGGTTTTAGTAATTATACGAAATACTTTTTCGACTCGAATTGATACTAGAAAACTCTTACGCGTTAAAACAAATTTATTGGAGGCTAACTATAAGACTTTCTGTGTGGCCCTTGTTGCCTCTGAGTTTTATTCTTCTTATTTTTCCTTGTACAGCTTTTTTTTTCTCGTGCAGAAATTTTTTTCCTTTAATTTTCCCATTAAAAAGAAAAAGAAAAATTAAGTAAGAAATTAAGCGAACTATAGACCATAGCTATAACATAAAGAAAAGAGCATTAGAGCGCAATTCTTTGTTCTTTTTAATGTTCAGTGTAGCACTCCTGACGCAATAGTCGGGAAGTCAACAAAGAAGTGTTTGGTTGGCTTCTCTTTCAGCTAGTTTGGAAATTGACCAATAAGGCACCAAAACACACATTGACGATCACAGTGTAAATCGATAAACGCCTCCCCTCCTCTCCATCCTTAGATACTAATTATTCAATTCTTCTTGAAAATATGTACGCAATTCCAGTTTTATCGTTATACAGCCCTTGTTCTAGTTATCACTTTAGATTTTCGTAAGACTTGCGTGATATCCGTTGAACGTAGCTTAACATATCAAGGAAACACTGCCTTAAGCAGTTCTCCACGAACCATCCGAAAAAAAAAAATGTCGTACATGATTTTCAACTGGAGGATGACGGAATCAGCGTGTCAAAGACCGCGAAAGTGAGACATTACAAGTGTTGTATTGGCTGCTTGACAACAATTGAAGGACAACCGTGTTTATTACATCACGCATTCCTTTTTATTATACGGCCTTCTGGATAGTGAATAATGGTTACAGGAATTCCATTCTGATCTGTTTTTTTTTTTTTTTCATTTGTTCTTTTTGTTTTCTTGGTTTTTTTCTAATGCGTGTATGCAGGGTGGCGTGGAAGCTTCACTGCCAGGGAAATACGGATTCTTACACTGCCGATTGTAGCACTTCTAAAGGTAGCCCATCACTGACCAACGATTCGAACGCCGATCGGGAGCGGAAACCGCAATTGGCCGCTCGACCAGAAAACCCGCAAACGCAGCAACCCAACTGGCTATGGTCCCCGTTCAGTCAACCAATTCCGACCGGTTGGCTATTCTTTTGAGCACAAAAAACCTAGGGAAAAAAAAAAAACTGAAATAAAACGATGCTTGTAGAAAGAGAGTATCTGTACACGTCTGAAAGAAAACAAAAATTTTAACATTTTTCACGAGGTTTGCAGTACACGTATAGTTATTTGCCATAACATACTTTTATTCTTTTTTTTTTTTTTTGTGAAGAGAAAGAAATAAAATGCGCTTGCGCGCTGATTACTAGAAGCGGAATGCGGAACATGCGCCTCTTCAACTGTCACACATACATCATCGAATAAAAGCTTCACTCCATTCCGCCGCCGCTTTTCGAACCTCATCTTCCACTGATGTGCAACAGCAAACGGGGTGATGGAGTTGATGGTATCTAGGAAGCGCATTTTTTCTTCAATCAGCGTGAGAGGGAAGCAGGTGAAATTTTATCCTGCGACATTGGGGGAAAAAAATGGGTGGAATCCACCAAAATCCAGCACACAATTTAAAGGTTGAAATAGTAGAGAAGAAATCCCTGCTGTACATTTGAAGAGCCATAAGACATAACTCTTGTCTTGTCTACCGAATCGAATGACAAGAACATATTTTTTGAGGGGCATAGGGTCTACATAATCCCGTTTATTTTCCTTCCCCGTTCGCATCATAATTCATTTGCCCTTGATCCACAAATCCAGATGGTTAATCAATCAAGAAAGAAGGTCTGATGTGGCTGAAGGATGACATGATTGGCGGTCGGCCACGACGTTCTTTCCCGTTCTTGGTCCAGCAAGATTCTTGTTGTTTCGACGAAGCTTTGCTTCTAGGTCCAACGTAGATGTCCACGTGTAGGCTATAAAAAAGTAGTCCCTCGAAGTAAAATCACGATGCAAATCAGCACCGCAAATGGGGCATACACGGAAAAAGAAACGTTGCATTTCCATTTGGTTCGTATCGGTTCGTTGCTGCCCGTTTTTTTTTTCTCTCGCTATGTTTAGTGATTGAAAGAATGGGCGACGAACGATCCGGAACGTCGAAAGAGATAATCACGTGCCTCCTCAACTTATATATATATTTTTTTTTCTGTGGGGGAGAAAAGAATAGATTGGGCTAGAGTTTACATTATACGAGTGGATTGTTATATGCACCCACCTATGTAGCTTATGTTGCACGTAAAATTACGAAGGCAAAGACGGCCGATTGTTGCTGAACTTGGCCGAGTACATATCCTATACGAAATAGAATTTTTAGAGGCACTTATGGCACTGGCTATCGTGCCCGGAACATCAGCAGAAATGTATAATTATAGGAAAAAGGAATCGATTATCCACACAGGGTTAGCCTTGTGTGAAGACGCAAATGCCTTCCAAAACTGTAAAGAAAAATCGAAAAAGGACGTGGAGCAAGTCGCGGTGATTGCGTTTTACCTATTCAGTTTTGGCTTTCGGAAAAGGAGAGGCAAGAACCCATTGCATGCGGAATGTAAAGGGAAAAGAAGAAGGAAGTAGACGACTGGAACGCGTGCCAAACTTTTGTATACGTCGGGAGGGAGTACGCCAGCGATTTATTTGATCACCGACCTCGCGCGCGCTCTTGCGGTTGCCTGCTCTCTCTCTCTCTCTCCTGTCTTGCCACGTTCCTTCTACAAGTCTTACAGTTTCTCGCCTTTTCTGGTTTTTTTTTTCTTCTTTCTTTTCCCATTTTCTCTGTGTGGTATGTCGAGCGCGTGCTGTTGTCCGGTACCGTTTCCACTTCACGAACGACTTCACATAGGACTTACTGCAAAGGAGGCGCATGTTTCATTATCTTCTTCGTTTCTCTTCGTGACCAAGTCCAACTTCCCATTATTCTTCCTAATATTCACCGGTCATTTTTTTTTTTCTCTTAACGGCGTCGGCCGTTTGTAGCAGCCGTCTGCATCCAACGGGGAAATGTCATCATCCATTCTTGAGAGCAAACAAATTTTTGTTTTCCGTGAACGGCCTCATTTTTTCTTTTTTTTCTTTTTCCTTCTCTTGTTCGTTTTACTTGTCGGACATTACGTTCTACCTTTTCGAATCGGGTTTGGTACGGTAAAAAAACGGCAACAACAAATTGCCTTCCGACGATTGAATGGTGTAGCCAGAGGCAAAAGGGGGGGGGGGGAACGCTGCTCCTGGTAAATGGAATGAAGAAGAATAATATGTAAGACAGTGGCCAGTTGTATAAGGACAATGCGAGGTAATCACGAGGATAACTGGCCTAGCGTGACTTATCCATCCGTCCAGCTACCATATTTTTCTGGACGTGTAGTGATGGGCCAGCTAAGAGTAAAAGGGATGGGGTTTTCCTTTTTTTTTTTTTTCGGGGAAGTAGATAGTCGGTTATCCAGCACTTAGCTAGCGTGATTGCCGCAAACACGCGCGGACGTCCCGCGCGTACAGCCTAACTATTCCACGTCTGTGGGCTATCTAGTGAATGTTGCCCAATGTTTCACGCGCGCTAGTCAAGGACGGGGGGAACCAAAAAGAAAAAAAAAAAAAGAGCAGATAAACTGACGAAATGATTTGAATGGAACATGCTAAAAACCTTTCAATCGAGGAGATTGAGAAGAATCGAGCTAAGCGCTGCCAACCGATGACATTCCATGCATTCTAAGCTTTTCCCAACATGAAGCCGAGAGTGGGACTTGAAAACAACAGTAACGCGGACACGGCCTCCGAAATTTTGTTTTATTTGGTTCAATTCCTGCTGACAACATAATGATCTCGTATCGCCCGTTGTTTGGACGCTTGGCTTTCCCGAATTTCTTTGGCTGGCACTGAGTCATGACTCTGTAATCGATTTGATTCATATCACGTAACTGTTGGCGTAATAATCTTTTCCCTGGCACCACCAACCGCTACGCTCTCTACTTCGATAGATATGGCTCTTAAATTCATCGACTTTAAACTCAACGCAATCGCGTGAAAGCAGAGCATTTCAAACGATATAGAATTAATCGAGCGAGAAGAAGGAAAAAATGAAGAAAGAAAGCTTGGGCTTCTTCAATGTCTTAAACCCTACCTGCTCGTTGCACGATGAGGCTAATACCCCGAGAACTTTCACGCGTGCCAACAACCAATTTCATAGCGACATATAAATACTATATATACTGCATGTATCCAACAGGACGAGATTCGGTTCAAAACGAAACGCTTGGACACCATATGGAAAAGCCACCATCATCGGCCGTAATAGTCTAACCAACAAATTCGGGAAATAACAACCGATAGGCAAACTTTCTCCGCCGAGTGTTGGCCGCACAACAAATGAAACGATGTGTTATCTGACTTTCATACGGCGTGAAGCGTTCGATATAGCGTTAAAAAGAGATTCTTATAGGGGAACTGAGGTGTGCACGAGAGGCCAGACAGGTTTTACGCAACATTCTATAGTCGAGGAAATGGTTTCATAAATGTACAGACAATATATATATATATATATTAAAAAAAAAAAAAAAAAAAGAATACACGGATGATCACTTCACAGCTTATGCGTCCATTTGGGCGTGAGCTGCGCATTTCAGCGGTTGGATTTTCTAACCGGCCGCAACCTACTTTGATCGGCCAATGAAAAAGCGTTATCAATATATTATTATAGTTAGTATACGTGCGTCTATTATAAAGAGTACTTGTAATATTTTCCTTTTAGAACATCAGCTTTCTTTTTATCGAAACCAGCAGCAAATGAATCTCTTTTGATCTGCTTTCTTTTTTGTTTTTCCTCAAATAGAATTACAAAGGAAATGTAAGCCCGATGTCCAAATTTCTCTGCCCAAATACCGAGTCCTTGTCTTGTATGTTTTTTTTTTCCACTTTATTGGAGATCCAAATCACTATGTGTGACTCTCGGGATGTATTCGTTCAATGACTTTATAATTCAATCAATTGATGGCAGAAGCGGAAAGAAAGGAAACAGATAAAAAGGGAAGACTAAAGGAAATGGTTGCGCGGGGAGTTGACTGCACGGATCCCGTCCAGCTGTCGACGATAAGTTCAAATTAGCGTTGCGCGTTGGCAGACAACACAACGATTGCGGAGGAGTGTGTGTACACTCACTCGCGCTATAATAGTTGTACAGAGAGACACACACTCTGTATCTTTTGCTACACTAATTTTTTTTTATTTTTTGTTTGTTTGTCCTGTTATTTCCGGCCCGCAGAGGCAGCGGCCTCCAAATGATCTCCACTGGGATGAAGATGATATTGATCCCCTTTTTTTGTTCTGTTGCTCCCTATCTTTTTGGCTGATCTTGATGATGATTTTTTAGCGGCTTTTTTTCCCCTTTCGTCTCACCGTCTGTCTGTGTCATCAATTACGTTACATCCGTCAGCAGTTGTGCGTACCGCTTGTATCATTCATTACTGTTGGGTGGCTTTTCTTTGGCCTTCATCACGATCCCGATGGCTAGCCGTCCAATTTTTTTATTTGCCTAGTATTCTGGGTGTACGCTATCTGAGATGGCTTTTGGAGCTAGCCACACAGAACGCTTTCCAATGAAGTAAGCGCCAGCAAAACGGAAGGTATAATCAGAGAATCCACTATTTTGTAAATTGAATAACGAGAAACGGTATGGTACCTCTATGGTGGGACCAGTGTATCAATAAAACGAGGCGACACCACATCCAATTTGGTGTGTTCGTTCAAATAAAGACGTCATGTCGAGACAAACGCTGGAAACGTAAGGACGCCCGCGTTACACGTTTGGCAGACCAATCAGACAGCACAGCTCGGCTGATTTATCTACAAATCCAATTTTCCAAATGAAAATATTGTTAAAAGGGCAAACATATCTGACGTCCCAATTAGAACAACAAAAAGAGTATGCGGTCAAACGCGGAGGTCTCATGGATTTAAACCCCATGAATATTCGAAGGCCGACTGTTCCCTCCTCTCCAGCGTGTTGTTTAGAGGACTTGTTGGAAAAATACAAGGGATACATATAAAAAAAAAAAGAATCATTATCATCATCATCATAATGAACGAAAAAAAAAAGTAGGGGTAAGGGTAAACTGAGGGTCGAGGACGAACTGATCAGCGCTGACCAGCAGAAGGGAAAATTGAAGAGAGTTGACCATTTTTCTAACTCACCTGTCCTTATAGTTTAGCTTCCCTCAACAACAACAAAAAAAAGGAGGGGAGAAAACACGGACATAGAGAAGAGGGGGTTCCTGTATAACTCATCATATATAGCACGTGCCATGTGTGTCGTGCGTGTGCCTACGTGTGTGTATATAGAAGCCCCGGTTGGTTGGGAGGTAGGTTACGGATGGCCACCTTTCAGTCGTTGACTTCCTGCCGAATCAACTCTCTATACTCGGCTGGCCGTTTGTTTTTGTGTGCCATCAGCGAATAACCGCAGCAGCCGTTAAAACGACCATACAGCTCACCTTTTTACTTTTTCTTCTGCCTTCTTCTGTTCCAGGAAAATGCTCTGCATTCCATTATCTATTTGGAGGCATTAAAATAGTAGATTTTCCTCCAATAAGAATAGCCAAACGCGTTCGAAATAAAGTCGGTTCATCGCTTTCACTGTTAGTTTCACTCTCACGCCCTGATATACATAAAAGATCCCCCCTTTATTTGCATGATAAAGTCGTTCGTAAAATACCGGCATGATTTAAATAGTTGATACGTCAATGCAAACTGCCGTTTAAAAATGAATTTCTTTAAAAAAAAAATGGACAATTTTTTGGTGACTTATGGCGTTGAGGGGGGTCATATTTTTCTAGTCCATTTATCTTCATGTGTCCTCCGTGTATTGTTTCCTTCCTCTTTTGTATTTTCCCTATGTGTGTTATTTAGTTAACGATGATGCACGCGTGTGCCTCTTACCTGTACAGCAACAATACAAAAAGAAAGAGAGATGAACCGGTGCTGTGTCCCCCTCTCGTCTTTCCTTTTTTTTTTTTTTTAACCCCCCTCATATGAGGGTGCTGCTTGCCAGATGACCCACATGGTAAGTCACACTCATCACGTGCCCTCTCTGATAAACATTTTTCTCCCCTTTTTTTTATATTTTACATAAGATACGACTCCGTTTATCCCCTCCACATATTTTTTGTTCCCTATCCAGTAGTATCCCCGCCCCATCAACGACTATAACAATCATGACTTTGTGTATTTTAAATAATTGAAAAATTTTTCAAACAAAAACGAGATGTAAGAAGAATAAAAAAAGACTTTTTGCTTGTATGATGATATGCAGAGATCTTCAGCCAAAAAAAATGTCATTACGAGAACTAACATAACTATGCTTGAAGAGTGTGTAGTAGTAGTAGTGGCCCCCCTCTTCTAGCACGTCAAGCACGGTTAGTTTTCATCTTATTTTTTTCCCCTCCATTCATTTCTTTGGAAAACGCAACACATGAATGAGCAATTGAAATATTGCAGAGTCATTTGCCGTACGTACTGTTTGATGAAGAACGACAAGAAAGTCACTAAGGCACTTTTACATATACATAGGACTACACATAAGCCGAAAGAATGCATAATTCATGAAAAACGACGATAATGTACAAGTCCGTTAAGTTTTTATCTTCCATTCTTTTTTCATGTGTAACAGAGCTACCTTTTTTTTTCTTTCTTTATCAAATTAATTCATTTGCATAAACGCCAATTCATCATCATATCATCAAACGACAGTTATGATTGCATTACGCAACATTGTGCGCATTCCTTTGGTGGGACTTGAATCAAAGGCAAATCAAGTAACGGACACACTTCTCCTTTTCCTTTTCCTTCCTGATCAGATTCGACAGGTGGAATCGGACGGCATAAAAAATAGGGGACACACAATTCTCTTTTGTAGCAGTGGTATTTTTAATTAAAAAGCTATTCATAACAAAACTGTTGATAGAACCGCGCGTGCGACGCACGTCCGCAAATAGAAAAGAAAAAAACAATTTCTCCATGTCAATTTCATCGAGGAGAGAGCGAAGGAGAAAATGAGGGGCGGAGCCTTGTAAATAAAAATAAAAATATGTGGTCCCCCAATTCACATTAAAAAAAAAGGCAAAACAAAACAAAAGAACGATGTAAAAGGGGGGGGCGATTCGAAGAGGGAGAAGGGCCAAAGGTCGGTGGCGTCGCTTACCTGCTGACTCTTCGGGCCGCGTCAAACGCCGAGTGGGAGGGGGGAGACCCCACTCACCTGGTCTGTTGCTATACAGAGTCATAAGAGAAGAGGGGGGCAAAAAAAAACTTTGACGCCGTTTAAAACACTGAAGAAGGACACACATGGATGTTATAATCTAACACACGAGCTATCGCAGAGGGCTCCTATAAGGATTGTGAAGTCACTGGCGTGTCAACACCTGCTTCCGCTGCTTTCTGCCGAGAAGAAGAAGAAACCGTTTTTTTTTTTTTTTGCTGCTGGCCTTTTGTTTTCTTCTTGTCTTATTCCACAAGTTTTATCGCATGCATTAAAGAAGGGGGGATTGCGTTATGTTTCCTGTTTTTCATTCGGATTTTCTTGACGCCGGCTCGTGCCAAAGTTAATTCAAAGGAAACGAGAGAAAAGAAATTATAAGTGCGGGGCTTCTTCATCAGCTGCTGGTATGACAAAAAAAAAAAAAACAGCGGCCTTATCATATTGTTCCATAATCCTCTAAACCTCTCTCAGCTGCAGTCGTTACATTCTATTAGCCAAGAAAATAACAAACCCCTCAGAAGAAACTTCAGAGCGTCGTTGGGACGACGGCTGGCGTCCGTTTAAGTCGACGAACGCGTGCCACGTTTCCAATTTCGCTCCCTTTGCTTCTCCTTCTTCTATACGTGAACGACACCCTGCTAGACTAACACTGTTGCTCCAGCTTGCCCATTTTTTTCTTTTTTTTTTTTGCGAGGAGTATTACTCAGTTGGTTCCCTCCTCGTCCTTTTGCTTGTTAATTCTGTTTGCTAACAAACAAAAAAATGAATATTGAGGTTACATCTGCACGAAGACACTGAATGGGCTCACAAAAGAGAAGCAATCAGCAAACTTGTTTCCACTTATATTAGGGTTCAAACGTTTTGTTTTTTCGCGCCTCTGGTGTTCTGTTTGCATTTCTCCTGTTGTTCTTGTTACGCTTTTTCTTTTTGTGTTGATTGTTCTCCCTTTTTTTCTGCGTGTCCCTTGTTATCATCACTATACACGTTCGTGATGTTTACCCGATAAACACATATTGACCGATCCTCTTGATGGCCAAACAAAACACATTCTCCTTTTTTTTTTTGAGGGGGGAAGAGGGGGTCCTTATTGTAGGATATGTACTGCACACTGCGTTAACATTGTATCGCAGCAATGCAGCGAAGTGACACGACCGTGAAGAGCATGCAATGAAGGAGGTTTCTTTCCAATGTGTCAATTGTATAGTAGTGAACACAACAAGCAAAAGAAAAAAAAAAGTAGGTTGTTTATCAGTTCCAGCAACTAGCACTTGTCTTCGTAGCGGACGTTCTATCGGCTAATGATCTGTGTGCGTAACGTGCCTTTTTTTTTGCAATTACTCATCGCGTGAGCGATGGGCTGTCGCCAATCGAAATGGGAGAAATCAATTACTTTGTAGCGGAAAACCTTGTGGATGATGATAGAAAACAGTTGAAGAAATAAAAAAATGGTTCCGGCTAAAAGAGACTGAAAATCGTATTTGCATTGTTTGACGGAATTTAAAACACGCGCGTGCGAGGAGGCAAATAATGTTCATTGCTCTATTGTAAAATGCGGGTATTCAGAATTTAAAAAAAAAAGGGGTCCGGAACCAATTGATTTTGCGGTTCATCGTATTGTCCTTTGTGTGTGTGAGTGTGTGTTTTTTTTTGGTCAGCTGTTATGTTAGCGTAATGTGACGACGCCAAGTATTTTCCCTAATGCTTTCTTCCGGTTGATTTCACCAAATGTTATTCAACGAACTTTCCTTTTGTGTTTCTCAACTGTTGTCCACCATTCGATTACTCGTCTAATAACCGTTCTTTTCTAGGGTGCGTTGAATGGGTCTTCTGGAAATCTAATTATACCGCACAGCTATTAGGAATTAACGGCGGGGTGGCCCTGTCGGCAACTCTACCAACAGGACAGTTTTTAAAAAAACACTTAAAAAGGTATCCAACTTACAAAGAGTAAAGGAAAAATATCCGACAGAGGGACAGGGTGCAAAGTGAAAATCTATTACAACTTGACCAGATGCTATGTACGCATTGCCATTATATTACATACAGTACGCAGTTGTTGCGAAAGGAAAAAAAAAAATACATGTATAAAAATAAAACACCTATAATAAAAAAAAAAAAAAAAAAAAAGGGAAAAGCGGACGCAGGAAAGACGGGCAACAGCAATGGGCTCCTGCTGTTTCTATTTTGACGACATCCGAAAATAGCTACTCGTATATGCATGTATCATGTCCGCGCAGTCAAAATCCAGTTTTCGGAGGGGATTGAATGTTGTAGAATAAAAAACATGGTTGTAATCCCTCCCTCCCATCACGCCATAATCGTTCGCAGAAAGAAAAAAAAATCGTGAAAGGGACGATCATGTGATGGAGGGAGAGAGTGAACGCTTCATCCCCGCGTGTCCTATTTCCTCATTCAGTCGGAACGTCTATAAACAAAACTTGATGACATTTGGGTGATCGCCGGAGATGTAAACCACGTACATTACGCAATGCTTGTTTAGGGCATGGCAAAACGTTTTTTAAATATAACATGTGGGTCGCTTTGAATGTGAAACAGAAATACGTTTCGTTAGCGCGGGGACGTAAAGGCAGCATTGAATGAAAAAGGACGGAACTTATATCTCATTTGCATACTAGGCATATTCGAATTGAACCACCTGTACATCGGTTTGTACTGTAGCAGCCAAACTAAAACACGATAAATGTCTCATCGTGTATGTGTCTGTTTTATTTTTTTGGCTTTTCTCCCCCTTCTCTTCGGAGATAAACAACACATTTTTGTGATCAAACAGATACAGCAAACCGTTGCACCGCCAATACAAACTTGTGCCATCACTTTATATACCTCACGCACTATACACACTCACACGTGTACGAAACGTATGCCAGAATTTCATATATGAAGTTTTCATATTAAAAAAAAAATCTGATTCAGAGTAGTCACCTGCGATTTTTGGGACACGTACGCCGGGCCAAAAAAATACATGTGTGTGGGCAGGATATAACGCACCTGTTATTTTATTTGTTTTTTCCACAGTCATTCTGTTCTGGTTTGTTTGTACGTTCACGAATGCCCTATTCGTCACCAAAACGTGGTCAGAACAATTCACTAAACATATGCGTCGTTTACTGGTGGTGTATTCGCCGTGCAATAGACGTTTTTTTTTTTTACCATGTCGGATTGGCTAATGCGCTCATGCAAATTCTAAACTAGATGCGTCACTGAAAAGTATGCGTCTGTGCTTGTATTTGTTTTGGAGAGGTTATTGGGTCTGTTTGCCACTGACCAAGTTGACATAGCCTGGCTAGTTTAACGAACCGTTTTGAAAGGACGGGACGTCCTCTGTCCGGGCTATCCAAACCAATGAAAGCACGCAACACAGATTTTCTCCCATTTTCTCGTTCTTGTTCACTTCACATTTCGCCAAGCAATAAGATATAATAGCTAAACCACGGTCGAGAGTTTTTTTTGAAGTGAATGCGTCAGTCCAGACCTCGACTGCAGGTGAGTAAAGGCCATATTTTTGTGAGGATTCAACGGTCCAGCGCAAAGGTGTGTGTACGAACGAAAGCGTGAAAACGATCCAAGTGTTTCAAGTGCTGCCTTTAGCCTTGACTGGATTACAGCTGCACACAATTTTTATTTTAGTTGTTCGTTGTTTAGCAAACTTTTTTGGGGGGTTTCATTCTTTTTTCTGAAACATACAGTCTGCGCGAATCGGCATTTTTGAGACCAGAATTTTTAATGCTGGTTGTGTTATTCCGGTACAAAGTATTTCTTTATAGACTTTGTTATTATCTTTTATAATTGCCATCTTAGTTTTTCCAAAGGAAAAAGCTTAAGAAAAAAAAAAAAAAATAAATAAATAAAACGGACGCGCCGCCATTGGCCCAGGTGTGGCGGGCGTCGTCATAGCGACCGAGCCCCGACGCCAATCTGGATAAACCAATCGCTGGGACCTCCGCACGCTAACAATTTTTTTTTTTCCTACATGCTAGGGCTGGACTGAAAGTGCATACCATTTTTCCGTTGTTGTTGCGATGGGTGGTAGAAGTGGGCGGAAGAAGAGGAGTAAGGAGGATTAGCCTGAAAAAGAAAAAACATACACAGACAGAAAAGAGGGAGAGGGCTCCCGCCGACAACAGCAGCCAACCGGGCGGAGAATCAGGTGAGTTGGGTGGTTGTGGGTGGAAAAGAAAACTACCGTGTACGAACTACTATAGTAGTGTATACTGCGTTTCAGTTATACTAGCAGGATTTTCCCAATCCGCAGCGCACCAGCAACAGACTGGAACTCTCCTCCCCCTAAGGCCATCCAACAGCTATATCTCCACCCCCTTGTCTTTCTCTCACATTTCCATCTCCATATGGATGGGCCTTTTTTTTTTTTTTTTAATATCTAGTCTACCTATACCTATACTACTACTATTACTACCTTTATCTCCCTCTGATGTGTGTGTGGCTAGAAGCCAACTGCTTTTTTTTTTCTCATCCTTCTTTTCTTTTCTCTCTTTATTTTTTGTTTGAAGGGTTGATTTTTTTTCCTACCTCCACCTGGGTGTCTTGCAAGGTGTTGTAGCACCCCACCAAAAAAAAAAAAGGAGAGAGAAGGAGGAGCTCTCTTTTTTTTATTTTATTATATACATACAGTTTTTTCAAACTCAGACAGTGAAGTGTCTTATGCGAGTCGCAGTGCCCCACCACCGGCTAGTTCAAGTCCTGACGCCGTCGCGCTCAGGTGTGCAAATCTATTCACCTCTCCGAAAACCCTAAATCTCAATCGGCAAAACCTCTGACACGAGAAGTCAAGTATCGCCCGTACGCGCAAACAGTCGCAATCAGTTACCGCTGCTGCTGTGTTTTTACTGTTCATTGTAACAAACGGATATTCTTTTTTTTTTTTCCACACATTTCTTCTATCTCATGCGGGTTTCCTTTTAATTTAACGACGTGCAAGTGGTCAGTTATTCCCTGATTTATTCATTACGCAAAACAAAAACAAAAATTCCCCGAGTTCGTATGGTGTTTCTTTACTGTGTTTGATTGGTGTCACATTCTTCGGTGGAAATCGCTTGTGTAACTCAAAACAAACAAAGTGAATTGCCTCTACTTCAAAAATGTACGAGAATTCGTCGTCACCAGTGTCGGCAAGACAACAACACGAGGCCGAGATCCTCCGTCGGATGAGCGCCGCCCGATCCAGCGCTTTCAACGTCGTTGCTCCTTATTCACTCGAAGCTCAGCAACAAAACATTAGCAAAGGTAACTTCTATTTTCATCATCTCTCTATTTTTATCGGTTGCCTACTGTTAGTTGTCTAAACTGTTCGGCAATCGTCTGGACGAGTCATATTAGCATAACAATGGTGTAATCATTTCAATTTTTTTCCTCGTATGATTGCGCATCGCGTGATAAGATATTGATGGCGTTGGCTACGGAGCCAATCCATTCCTAGGCTCATTCGGCCTATTGTCGACCTCATGGCTAGTGTGGTCATTACAGCAACAACAACAACAACAACAACAACAGTCGCAACAGAATGGAACGGCAGCGAATTCGCCTAATCCATTTTTCTACCCGTTCGGTGCTGGTCATCCTCTTCTGCCCAGCGCTGCATTTCTCCGCGCATCTCTAGCATCGGCCAACCGGCCGACAGAACCAGCATCTCAAGTATCCCCTGCATCAGGTAGTTGATCTAGATCTCGTTCCAATTGTCGAAATATGCTAAATTCCAATATCGATGCCTTCAACAGAAGTGCAAACGAATAGCAAGTGCCGATCGATGGCGCCGCAACAGCCGGCCCCCGAAACGCCGCTCAATTTGAGCACTAAGCCTAAGGCTAAAGGGATATGGTCGCCGGCCAGCTTGTGCGAAGAAGAGCAGAGCAGACGGACAACGAACAGCATCGGCAAAATGGCCGCTGCGCCTACCGCCACCACAACTACGGCGGCGAGCTCGCCGGATCGATGCGATTCTCCACACAAAGCGACGTCACCCGACTCTCCTCCGCCCAGCGGACGGAGATCGTCCGAAGCGGAAGACAACAGTCCATATCACTACCGGACAACATCAGCTTCTAATAACGCGACGGCTCGATTCGCCCGTGGCCCGACGGCCGCCGCTCTCTTCCGGCCATTCGACCCGTTTTACAACATGCGATTACCTGGTCATGGCGCAATGGGTGGCAGCTGGAAGACGGCCGACGATCACCACCAGATTCATCATCATCAATACCATCAGGAGCCCCAGCACAGTCCGCAAGACAGTCGGCAGAGCTCCGGCGGAGAGGAGAGCGTCTATTCGGAGAACATGAAAGACGAGGACGTGACGGCCCACTTCTGCCGCACCTGTGATCAGTCCTTTTCATCGGCTCACGCTCTCGAGGCGCACGTGCGTCAAAATCACTGCGACGCCATGATGGACGGCTCCTCCGTCAGCGGAGATGGTGCTGGACATCAAAGAAGTTCGATGGGCGCGTTCCCTTGCTCCCGCTGTCCTAAAGTTTTTGAAGTTGGCGCCAGCCTCGAGCATCATCTAGCCACGCATCACGCCTCACGCTCGTTCCAGGTAGGTTTTCGCTATTGACTGCTATAGGCCTACAGAAAACTAATAGTAAATTAACGATATGTATTAACGAATTTTTTTTTCAAACTCTAATCCGCAGTGTAAACAATGCGGCAAGACATTTAAACGGTCATCTACGTTATCAACGCATCTGCTTATTCATTCAGACACAAGACCTTATCCATGCCAGTATTGCGGCAAACGGTTTCATCAGAAATCCGATATGAAGAAACACACCTATATCCACACAGGTATGTGTTTTATGGTAAAAAAAAGAAAAAGAAATATGAATAATCCTAGAATCGTAACCACAATTTTTAGTGGACCAATCGAATTCCAGATCTTTTTTTTTTCTAATCGGCATTGTGAGGTTTCAAAAATATTAGGGACATTACGAAATCCTTGAGGGCTTTTTTTTTTTTTTGTTAAAGTCTTAATCACGAGCAAAGTACGTGTAGGCTACCGGGTATTGAGTAAACAACCAATCAGAGTTACCCTGTCAAAACAAGCAGAGAGAAGTCTTAGAAATGTGCCTGGCGTTATGCCGTTATTGATACGGCCCATCAGTTCGGACAAGGCCGGACTTGGGTAAGAATCAGGTGAAATGGGAGAAGGTTGCTCTACCGATAAGCTCTACACAGTTTGGGTAAAAAAAAAAAAAAAAATTAGGCATATACCTACATTTGAGTTCTTAACTGGCTATCGCACACACACTCTTAAGTTCCTTGTTGACGGTATAGTCAACATTTGTTAGGTTTCGCACGAGACTTTCGACTCGAGCCCATCACGCCCATTACAGTATCATAAAGTTTCAAGTAGAGATAACACAACTCCTCCCATTTGGCCTTTTTTTTCATTTTTTTTTATTATTTGTCGGTATATGCATATTGGCCGGGCAGGTGCATGAACTGAGTTTGATCTAATCAGATTTGATATTGATCCAATGCACTCGTCTTTCCAAATCCGCCTATATCTAAAAAGAAAATACGTTTATGCTACATGATATATCCTATGCAACAACAGGGAAAGAGGGATCGCATGTTTTAGTTACCTAATTGGGGGGGGGGGGGTTCTATTTATACGCATCAGAGGAATGATTGTTTTGTTTTTGTTTTTTCGCCAACGATATTGCAGGTGAGAAGCCGCACAAGTGCATCGTGTGCAGTAAAGCCTTCAGCCAGTCGTCCAATCTGATCACCCACATGCGCAAGCACACCGGCTACAAGCCGTTCGCCTGCGGACTCTGTGACAAGGCCTTCCAGCGCAAGGTCGACCTGCGGCGGCACCGAGACAGCCAGCACCCGGCCATGGCCCACCTGCCGCTCCCGCCACCCCTCCCACTCAACAAAAGCGAGCGGACAAACGTCAGCACTGCCACCACCATCGCTTGAAAATGTTCATTTTCCGCTGTCATGTTTATGGAAACAAAGAAGAAATGGAACGAGACAAGACGACGATGTCAACGAAAAGAAGAAGAATAAGACAACAAAACAAAAGACTAACGGGGCTGATACATTGACCTTATTAAAAGGCCGTCGGGTCAGACTTTGTTTTCAACTGGATCATTTCCAACCAAACGATGTTTTTAAAGGAGATGAAGTTAGCGGCCGTGACAGTTGATCTATTTATACATCACCATACGTACAGTACACATATTGGAAGAAGATATGGTTTAGGTACAGAATCTAACAACACACAATGCGTGCCTTTATTCGACATTAAAATGATTTAATGATTTTTCGGAAACAAAAAACAAAACAAAAAAAAAAAAAACTAAAACAGAAATATTTAATATAATGTGTATAGATCTACTTGTTGCTCTATAGCTCACTCACTCAATCAATGGCTCACAGTTTCACGCCATCCCACATTCTCCTCCCCCTTTTTGTAAACCAATGTAGCCCGTCTTTTTTTTTTCTTTCACGAATCGCTTTTTCTCTCTAGTCTCTTATTATGTAAATGAGCGTCTTTTTTTTACATGTGAAAAATCAATTGTTGCGTCACTTGTCTGTTTAGGCCGAATAATGTTTTCACTGTCTGTAATTATTCAACGCATTTGATAAATCAGTTTTTCCTTTGAGCTAATTCACAATTCACCCCTTTTTAACCAAACACCTACAAAACTGAATGACTGTATTTAATGTAATTGCTTGTCATTTTTGTTTTCTAAATTGTAATACCCAGTAGTCCATATTTACCAGAGTTACCAATAATGAGACAAAGAGAAAAGAAGCCAGCAGCAGCCGTTCATTTTGTAACAAGATCGGATTCAATCAAATGTGATTGAATCAACACTGATTGATGAAGTCGTTAAGTCAAACCCGAATATGTTCGAATCAAAACACCGCAAAATGCGTAGAGGCAACTTTCGCATCAGTAGTTTGACAAAGCAAAATTGTCCTTGTATACTGTACTGATTCAAAGCAAAAAGTTTGAGCTTTTCTGTTCAATTAACGAAGGCCTGTACAAACCATTTTCAAGGCTGGATAAAAGAAAATCCCTGGACAGCAGATGCTTCTTAACAAGAAAACAAAAAAAAAAAGACGTTGAAATGTCTTGAAGGAAAATAATTTATACACAAAAGATAAAAGCCACTGTTCCAAGACAAAACAATGCGGATGACGTCCGGCCCGGTGTTTTGCGTTGTAAAAAGAAAAAAAAAAAGAAAGAAAAAAAAACAATCACCTTATTATGTAAGAAAACAACTATACGATACCATTTGGCGCACGTTCAGATCCCACTTGTTTTGTTTTTTTCTTACCTTTTTTGCATTGCGTGGGGTCTTTTTGTTTTGTTATAAATATAGCCAATGTGTGTCTAGTGTTGAAATTTGAAATGGAAATCACTACTTTTACCGCGGCTGTTCTTCGACTTATACAGCGCAACGTTTCTTCGATTGTGCAACGTACGCCTCTCTCCCCCCCCGACGAAAGAACTTTTGCACCTGTCCTCGTAGCAGCCGGTCCCCACCGTCTATGTCATTTGCTTTAATGGGAAATGTTGGTATCTGTATAAATGTATATAGAATTTGTTTAAAAAGGTGGAAAAAAGAAACACACACGACGATAAATGCTTATTATGTAACCCCTTTTTTTTATTGAACCTGTGGCATTGGTTCTCTGAAATACCCACTGTTTCGTAAATACCATTTTATGTTTGATGTTTCAATTGAATACAAAAGAATCCCATCACACCGACAAATTAGCGATGACAATGTCCATACTGGCTATCAGGTCACGATAGAAAATACAAAAAGTTTGTTATAGCGACGTAGTTTAGATAAAAGTATACCGGGAGTTTTGTCTACCATCGTTCTCTTGTGGTATTCAACAAGTCGATAACAGACAACGACAGAAATTGAAAGAGTCAACTGGTGTAAGCTAAGAAAAAAAAAAGGTAAAAAAAGACCAAAGGAAGAAAGGGGGGGTTCACCTATTATTCCAACTAAAAGAAGAGAGAAAGCTTTTTTCTATCTGTTGACGATGAGAGTGTTTGTGGCTCGTCTTATGCGTGCCGCGTGCCAACTGTTTTACCCTACCTTTCATTCCAAGATGGTGGGCGGCGGCTGACGGGGGTTGCTGTTCCACTGCGATTCTTCCTTCATCCCTTTTTTTTTTTTTTACCTACTTCCAACCGATTTTGGAATACGTAGAAAAAAAAAAGACACGGAAGGTACATAAGACGAGAGTTCCCCCCAAATAAAGCGCTGCTGCTCCTGCTGACCACCTGGTTTTTGGGTGTCTGAAGGAGGAGCGAACAGAAGGCAGGTGATTAGGTTAGATGTATATGTATCTCTTATACTCCTTTGTCTTATTTTATTTTTTAAAAGTTTCCGACTTTTTGATTCCGTCATCGACTGATGTCAACTGGTTTTCAATCTGTCCTCCTTACAGATGTTAGCACTGTTGATTTTTTTTCCGTTTAAAAATAAAGGCTGCATTTATGACTATAAAGTCTGCTGCATCGCTCAGATTACCTGTAGTTCCCAATAGACAAGGATTCCATGACCGTATCGAAGATCAATAAATAAAACAATAGTTTTTTTTTTATGTGTTACGGGAGGACAATAGTTTAACATTGATCGCATTCGATTTGTAACCTTATTCCTCTTTCGCTTGACTGCCGTCACTGAACAGAAACAACAGGTATAATCGTACGAATATAAAATTACAAATAAAAGGCGGTCAAAACTATCAGAGTTCCTTTTTCAACCAAGTTTTATTCTCTCTCGTTTTTTTTTTAGCCCTACTGCCTCTTTATTTTGTTATTTTTGTTCTTGTCTTCTTGTTGTTACTGTTAGCGCCCTCCTGTAGACTATGCAGCCTTAATACTGCCACCATTTTTTCCCCCTTTTTTTTCTTTGGTTAAATAAGAGACGCGTGTCGGTCGCGTGGGTCGAAAACTGGCGTCGGCTACCACATGCCCACTCTTCCATATCATAACCGTGACTTCAATCTCCTATTATATACATCTCTTTCTCTTCGCCCGTTCCTCCACCCTCAACTGGCCCTCTTTCTATCCCCCAAAGTTCTTTCTACATCCAGCGTGTGTGTGGTAAAAGAGTCACGTGACTGTTATTAGTTCCGCCGTTCCTAATTTGATAGTGGAGAGGCAAAAAAAAAAAATAATAATAAAAAAACAAAACAGAGCAGCCGGACTTTTTTTTTTCTTCTTTTCTTATGGGGGAGGGCGAGAATTATTTTTCTTTTATTATTATGTTTCCTTTTTTTGTGTGTGTTACGACCTTATATGAAAATGCTATATAAAACAGATAAATAAACGTCGCTCAATGAACTGAAAGCTTGCGTGATGCACAAATGATTCAGATTGATTTGAATCTTTCGGCCTTTGTGTTCCAAATGGTTATAACTCTTTCCGCCGTTAGGCAATCAAAGTGTCGAACAGTTTCAGCTTTTATTTTACTGATTCTTAGCCCCTTATTTAACCAAGTGGCCTATTTTCCTATGTAAGACGATTCACCTTTCCTCATCCAACCCTTAGACCCTCTACCAACACATAATGAGATTGGATGATTGAGTGGAGAAAACAACCTCGATCATCATTTGTTTTCACCTGTTATCGTACAAAAATATCCTTCCGTATGTCTATATACATTAGTCATCGATTGAGGAAACGTCTGTCCTGTTGTTTTCTCTTTTAATGTCCCATCGCGTCTGTCCCCGGACGTTGCGTGTTTTGTTCGTTATCGTTTGCATACTAACGCACACAGCCAACTGCCTCTTTATAGAACCTAACTTGTAATAAGGCTATCCGTCTGTCTACATATTGATTGGACACTTGTAGAAAAGACCAATCGTAATACCATACCACGCATATAAATGAAAAAAGGGCGACACATAGCTTTTATTGAAAGTACGCAGCCCTAATAATTCAACAGTCTGCCGTGTCACATGAGAGCGCACGATGGCGGCCGCAACAAAACGTAAAGAAAAAAAAAATATAAAGGGTACGTAATGAATGTGTCAAGGCGACAAGGGTGGCGTGTGTCAGTGTCCATATAGTATAGTGCCTAGGCGGTGTGATGTCAATAATAAATGACGGGAACCCAATGTCAATATGACGGCGGGCGGCTTGTGGCTTGTCTCTGACTTTGCCCTACCCGGAGTGCGGATATAGTGGTATAGCACGCGGTGGACTTTGGATAGCTCTCCATGGAATATATATATTTATATATAAATTGCACTCTCGAATTGAAAAATTTTGAGATTGGATTGCTAGATTCCATGTGTTTTATTTTTTAGGGGCGGGGGGATGCAGTAAGGTGGAAATGAATTGGTGGATTTATAGACGTGCGCATCGACCGGGAAAACTGAAGTCATCATTTATTGATGTGAAACCTGTGCTATTAAAAAATATATATTCACAAGTGTACCTTTTGATAGAACACGGAGGCATAACGTCCCCATCAAAAGCTTTTTCGATTTTCCTTCTTCAATAGTTGAAAAATGGAGGATATCCGGAAAATGCACAGCCTGGTTTTGATATGTTAATATTTAACGAAACCTTTTTCGATAGGCATCTTTTTTTACCCCCAATATTTTTTTATGTCTCAGTGAGGAAGGTGATGTAGCATTAGATGTGTATGTAGACGATGAAGTACTATCAGGTGTCGGGTGCATAATTGTTTCCCTTTCTGTGGACCCAGACCTCGGTTTTCTCACGCCGGGCATCATCGTATTCACTGCGAGTGCATTGAAGTCCGCGGTTCTGCCCGCAAAAAAGACAAATAAAAATTCTATAAAGACCCCCCTTGTTTTGTCTTCCCATTTTCTTTGTGTCGAGTTACCCTATTGCATACAACACCTGATGATGTCAACGATGTACCGAGAAGTATGCTTCACGTTCACAGGTGAACATAGCATTCATATCGAAAACCGATTTCCCGCTGTGAGACCGGCAGAACGGCAGCTGATGGTAACTCATCCCGCATTGCTTTCGCGCATACCCATTAAATCTTTTCCGTTCAATGATTTATTTCATTTTTTTTTTTACGTTTGACGTTGCAGCTATGCTTAAAACTAAATCGATACAATCAAATTTTACAGCCATTCTACCAAAGGTCATTTGTAATTAAAAGCAATTAAAGACTTGAAATTGGTTTTAAGGTAAAGCGCTAGACATGTCGTGTCTCGCTAGAGTTCACTTGCACCATTGAAAGATGGATGGCTATTTATTACTTATACCTTATTATAAATTTGTTGATGTTTCCAGTACTTTGTATTTTGTTTTCTCCCCCTCCCTCCCCTTTTTTTTGTTTTCTTCCAATATGCTTTGAAACGCGTTAGGTGCTCTTGAAATTTGATGGCTGCGCTACACCTCGTACTTCGTGTGGTAGTATTTTTCACTGGCACGCTATCGATAATGGATAAGGTGCATTACATTATCGGCGTCCAGAAATAAAGGGCGCACTGCTCTGATGCGCGTTCCATGTGAAAAATGCACACCTATTGTAGATCCCCTCCGTCCTTTTATTTTCTCTCCCTTTCCCATGTACACTCTCAATATGCTTTCACCGCTCGTGCTTTGTATTAAAGCCAGTGACTGATAGTTTAAAGGTAACAACAAACACACCAAGTCAATTTTTCAGCGTGATGACCAGACTTCTTTAAATATGCAGAGACCATGGGAATATTTCGTTCCACTGATGACCCTCCAACGACACGTGTTTTATCGGCCTGCCCCATCGCCAATATCCGATGATGGATTTAATGGGATTGGGCCGAGCGTCGCAACACGTCAAGAAGTTTCAATCATCATCCCAAACGCTCTTGTTTTTCAGACACAAATGGATGTGCGTACAATCACGCTAATGGACTATTGATACATCGAAAATACTACGCACAATAGTCTCTGTTTTTCTTTTTCTTTCTTTTTTTTTTTTTTTTTTTTTGCTTCAATACACATATGTTTATCTTTCCCTGTTTTATGCGTTTCCCGGAAAAAAAAAAGGGGGGATGCCTGAAATTTCGACTCTGTGGCGCCCATCGACGACTCATCCGGGGCTCCGTTCATCGCGGAGCAGCTGTTCAATCCTCCAAAGCTCTTCTACTATTCGATGGCCTATACACCTATGGTAGTCTTTTATGCTATCTATACACATTGTACATTTAGATCTATCTCTATCGGCCCCATAAACAGCCTACATTCATATTTATGTCGATGCGCTTATGTGACTCGGGGACATATTGCGCGGAGGAAAACAGAGAGAGTCGAGAGAATCGAATATTCGTATTCAGTATACAGTGGATATAATTGTAACATGCGCGTTTTTATAGTGTATCGTGACCCTGGACCCCGTTCCCTTTTTACCATAACCCCCCTCACTTTCCCTTATATACGCTGCGGGAGGGTTAGGTTTGGAAAATATTTCCTTTTTCCCCAATTTACTGTAATATCTATATTATAGACAGCCCATATGTGTCTAGGCCCATACATCCCGATTTGCTCTTTTCTCCGATACATTTCTTTGACGTGGAGCCTAATAACAAATGGCGCTGATGGAGAACCAAGTTTACCATACATGTCATAACCTTTCGCCCTCGATTTGTATCGATGATCGGAGGGTGTGTTTCACGCATAACACACTTGATTTTTTTTTCTACACCCTCTTGCATTCTATTGATTTCAAGCTGGAACACCACATTTTCTGTTGGATGTAGGAACTGAAGCCGGAGTATCAAAAATTTGTTATCAGGTCACCTCTGGTCGTCTAACTACATCATCAAAATTTGAGGGATAGATTTAAGTTTTCTCTCCCCCAAAAAAAATCAGACCCCCTTCCATTATTTCCACTCGTTGTTGCGATGTACCGTGTCGTTTCGATAAAGAATTCATGAACAGTCCACCGCTATTCAAATGACATGTGTGCAGGCAGTATAGAATATATACGACGTTGAAGACTACATACGCATAAAAGGCCTATAACACACAGTGGCCATACACACTAAGGCTTATAATATAGACTTTAAAAAAAATGGGGGCTGTACACACGCCCTTTTTCTTCCTTTTTTTTCTCGCAATAAAAACCGATCTATATAGTCTGTTCTTTCTTTTTTCTTTATGGCTCCTGCAAACCGACGAATATGACTGACTGAGTCTTCTCTTCTGGGGTCCCTGACTCTGTACGGAAAAGGGGTCGCTCGATATAGTACGTAATGCAGAAAGAATCTTACATGACTGCATGGGATCGTTCCTCTTTCCCTCTTTTTTTTTCTGCCTATTTCTCGTTTTCTACCACTTTTGCTGATTGGAAGGCAAAGGGGGGGGGGGGGGGGTTTACAGGGACGGACGGCAATGCTGTCTGGTATGGATATATTACGTACACTCCTTATCGTCTTTAGTAAGGCCATGTTTCGTCGCAATTTCCCGGCAATTCTACGCAGTTTGGAGAGGCCCACCAAGACTGATTATGATTCATTACTCTCGCGGCTATAACGAGGAAAAGAGACAGAGAGAAAGAAAGAAAAAAAGATAGAAGCAACACTTAGACGCATGTTCCGTGCTCCGTAGCCATCAAATTGATCCGTGGCGGAGTGCATAGTACGCGCGGATACAGCCCCGACGTCGTCCGCAACTGAAGTGGTTAACGTTGAGGTCGGCAGAGTTGTATATAGGACTGTAGGTCACATTAGCTGCAGGCGTATTTAAAGCGAAATAAAGCAAGCCATAAGAGACGGATCCCGGAATGATAGAACCACTGTACCGTTTCGGGGAGCTTTATTGCCACTATTGCGGATTATTGACAGACATTCGGTATCCTTGGAGTATGATGCGTCAAAGAGTAATGGAGCCAGAGCACGGACGTCAACCTTTCTCGAGTAGAACAGTGTTATGATCGTGCTAAATTGACATGGGTGTTTAGAGAGACTTACGGTGTCTTGCGCCAATATGAGCAGGTCAAATGTCGGGGATATTAACAGGAAACTCTTAAAATTTTATTTATTTTTCGTTGTAAATTGTTTAACGTTTGACCAAGGTAGGCAATCGCCCCGTTAGATGGTGGTTAGCAATTGGAATGAATCAAATTTCCCGTAGATTTCAAAACTTCGTCCTCGGTCCGTCTGGCAAATAAATAATTCATCAGTTGGATTCAACTAAATAAAACTCGTTGAGCGTCGTTTCAGAACTTCTGCTCTACATCCTTGTGTGTTTATTCTCTGTTTATACTTGAAGTACAGGCTTGCTTGAATGTAAAAGGTTTACGAAACGACTACGTTTGTTACCTGAGGATATAAGATGGTACGGAACCGAACCAGCAGATGGTGGTACAAAAATCACCTGGAAATTTTGAATTCAAAATAACTGCCTTGCTCATTTTCTGGATTGAAGCCACGAGTACTTTTCAAGAAAAAATCAAAGCACCGCACAAGACTCATGTAGCATTCTTTGCTGATTTGCATACTATGCCTATTGCCAACTATAGTACTCCATATTACCTTTTGCGGTAGTGTAGCTCCTGCGATATCCAGTGGGAAGGGGAAGCAAAATGAACTCCATTTCCGAAACGAATCTTATGGTAATGACCCCAAGGGTTCAAGGGGGTTCTTGTTTCTGCTTGTTTTACCGTCCCATGTCTGTTTTTCTTCTCTTACCTTTTTGGTTCGGCAGTTTCGAAAAAAATGCAAATTTTTTAGATAGAGAATTCGTTTGGCCATGGGAAACGAGGGAAAGGGTTATCAAAAATCCTTGATGGGTGTTTTTCCTCTTTCACCTACATTTTCTCATTATCCTGCCCCTATCTCAAAGGTTTAGCAGTGAATGTAAGCTAAGCGACACGTGTACCTTACGGGAGAAGCCTAATTTCCTTATTTCCGTGTCTCTAAAGAATCTTCACAGAACAAGAGAAATCATTAGGCAACGAGTGCTTACTTGTACTCATTTACGAACAATTAACAGGTAGTTATAGAAGTTGTGCCCGTATTCATTAAACTTGACTTTATCCTTAAACTTGAAGTTAGATTTTTGACTTTTAAACTTCAATTGCACTTGTATTGATTACACTGATATGTCAGAGTATATAATGAAATCCCAGCTTTCATATCGTGAGAACTAAAGTTACAAGAATTTCATTTTTATATCATGTCCTATCTGGTAAAGCATTAATGTGACATCGCGTCGTCTATTGCACTGTAAAATTACTGCTCCTCAAATAAAAATAGTTAGTAACCTGGTGGAGGTTTAATAGAACTGTTCGTCATAATGTTGGATCTCGCAGTTCAATCCACTAGGAACGTCAACGTAAATATTTTCTTTTCCGATATGATTCACGAGCTTCATTAATGCGGGTACATCTACGGTGTCATATTGGGAACTCCAGATGGTCAGGGTACTACCCTCAATCTAAGCGGCAAATCAAAATTGTCTAAACGTGTTAAGATAAAAATGCCGATGCCTGCCAAAAAAAGAGGCATGTTATTAATACCTCCTCGAGTAACCACAGGATGTTTTTCTGAGATTCGGACGAAGTTAACAAGCCTGCCCGAACTGGAAAAGTAACGGGCTGTCGTATTTGAGCCGCTTTCAGAGCGTCCCGCATTTGAGCCACATGCTCCAGGGTGTACGATCCTTCGTTGATGATTTGCAACGGCCAAGCCATTTGCGGGCCAAACCTATTTAAGAACAAAATAAAATGATACGTTGCTAACGAATATAACGTATTTGTTTAAAAAAACTAACGTCACCTAGTAGTCCAGCCAACAGAGAGAACTGCATCGGGAAAATAATCTTTTGCCAAACTGAGAAACCGCAAAGCCTCTGCCAAGAGAATTAAACGATGCATTTATATCACTATTATATTTAATACTTTAAGTCTTAGCAATCAAATTGGTTTGAATTCGACATCACACTTACCAACTGGTTTCGTGGAGGCGTTCACCGGTCCTGGTAGGATGTCCGCGTTTAACCACAGAGGTCCGATGATCTTTGCAAATAAAGCGCACAAGTTATGGCGTAAACAATGCTAATCCTGCTACCTATACATTCTGCTATACTTTGCTAGCCCGTGATTTGATGGCAACCAAGGATAGTTCGACTACTTCCAAATCCTTAAAGTCAAGTTTGATGCCTTTAGTTGTATTACTATCGAGAATAGTATCTAGAAATTCTTCTAAGCTCAAATCCGATGTGTTCAAAGGTGGATGAGCCATGATTGGCATAATCGTAGCGTCGCCACCTGTGATGGTACCGACAGAAACGTCTGCCTCAATCATCATGTCACGTCCTGAAAAGTCGGGGGAAAGAATCAAGTTAGACTTGCCAAAAACTTGAAGTAGCTGTCAGGACTGTATACTGACCATGAAGGGATTTGTAGAGCTGGATTCTGCTGTTTATTCCATGTCCCCATTTGATGCGGGAAAGATCTGATTTTATCTGAGGGAAAACTTCTGTTATAGGTGAATTGCACTTGTAACTGGTTGGGCAACAAATTCCAGGAGTGTAAACAGGGGTGCATCCAATGCGGTCGTCTAATATACAATGCACCTCCTGACAACCAGGACCAAACAAACCTGTTTTGCGCACGATACAAATCATACAAATATTAATAATAATAGTTTTTAAAAATATTAAATAATTAATTTCAATTATTCACACCGTAGAATCCTTTAACACAGGTACACTTTCTGCAAATCTCGCCGGTAGGAATCGATTGTCCTTTTAGGTAACCTTTACCGTTGTAGACGCAAATGTCGTCCGAAGGACCCACACCAGCTAAACTTCGTTCGGCTATGAATAACAAAAACGAAAAAGAAAAGAATAAACTAGTATTTTGTTTCAGTAAACATGTTCACCGTTATTTTCGATTTACGGCATTTGATGGACGGACAACAAGCACCGGGTAACGTGACTAGGACGCAACCTTCTTCCTGTGGAGGGAGAGGTTCATCGCATGAGATTTGGTTACATTTGATAGTAGCTCCTCCTTTACTAAAAAGTTGTTCTCTTCATTTTATGAATTGGATTTGGAAACCTAAGACTAACGGCACTTACTGGTTATCACTCGCCCCGCATTTGCAGTCCGTTTTACATGCATCGTCTTGGTTGATTTGTAAAATTTCTTGACCTATAATGTAGGTAACATCACGATAGCGACAGACTCCGCGGCTAGATTTCACCGTAGCTGTTTTAAATACAATACATGTTAAGTTGGGAAATGAAATGTTCTGCAATCCAACGTTAAAGTCTGCAGGTAACTTTCTTATACCGTTTTGACGAACGCTGATAGTAGAATTTGGAAGGCTTGCCTTCTCTTTCAGGCAGGCTGTTTTGCATTCTTCCAGGGAGGCAAAAAGGTTGGACGTTTTGCCGCATCCTCCATACGCGTAGCTCTGACACTCTCCGGCCTTGGAGTTGAAAGTCCACGATGGAATTATGGTTAGCGAACAAATGAACGAGTCGGGTTTAACGGGTGGCAAGTTGCATCTCTCCTCCGACTGCAGTTCGTTGCCCTTATCAGCTTCATCGACTGGGAACATTCAAAGTATCTATCAAATGGCTGAAACTTTATGACTCAACGTTCAACCGGAGCCGTAATGGGTCCGTCATTCTACACTCTGAGTTTTCACACATAAACACAGATCCCATTTCAAAATAGCATAGATAAAAAACACAGTTGTGTAAAATAGACTGCTTATATACTTTATAGAAAACGTTCATGTACCCTTGACACTTCGTTTTTGAGATTATCTTGAGAACAATATTGGAATAAAGCACTTAAGTTAAAGAATGAAACTATCATTTTATACTTCATAAGTAATGGAGTCTTTTAATCAACTCACGTAATCCACACGAACCCGCTTCCAAGACGGAGAAGTGAAAAGAGACAAACAATCAAAGGAAATCAGTTTCTAAAATTTGATAGTATAAAAGCAAAAAAAAAACAAAACATGCCTTGTAAGAAAATTAGAAGGACTTACGGCGGTCACTGAAAACGGTGGACGTTGCGCAGAGCAGGATCACAAATTGGCTTAACATTCTCTGCCGGGATATCGAACGATATCTACAGTCGTCGCTCAATGTGTCAGTAATAGAGATAGCAATTTTTTTATTTAAAAAAAAAATGTGGCCAAGAAGGCACGTCAAATGGACAAATTAGAAGTGCAAAACAGATGTCCCAACACGGTGCTAGGAGTTAAATGAAAAATAAAAAAGGAACTCGGAGTGGGTGTTTATCCTAGACGAACGGAGGACAATGCGTGTTGGATTCACTCACAGTTCTAAACCGACTGCTCGTACTCGTCATTGTCTGTGATTGTTGGTTGGACAATTCTCATCTCGACCGGCGTTGCTCGCCCTCTACGGGACATGCACGGAATTCAACTTTAGAAGGGTTTCCTTCACGAACAGTTTGAACGGGCATAACCAAAATATTCTTATAAAATCAACGTAGCCCAATCGAAGGCATATTCTTCGATATAAACAGAGTTTGTGAATGTTAAGTTAGTTAATGCAATGTGATTCAAGGAGTGATCAGTTCAATATTAAGCAATGAAAAGTTTCTTTCTTAACCTTATCTGACGTTGGTTCTTTTTTTTTTCAATTGCCTGCGGTTTGCACCCCTTCCTATGCATTTTGAGCTGAACCAAAATAGCTTTCGTTCCACAACTTGTTCCTTGTTTAACGAAATTTTCGTCCCGTCGTTTCTTCTTTTTCTCTTTTCTTCTTCTGCCTTTTATCTTTATTCTTATCGCTGTGAAATAATGAGAAAAAAGCGCGTCCTGCCTCTTTTGTTCTTGACAAAAGCCTTTTTTTTTATACGTTTTCTCCGTGAATCGCGAATGGCAGTTGAATAACGGAATTGGGATACTGTTGGCGGATGCGAATTAGGTTGCCGATTTGTGCGAGAAGAAACGGCATAATAATGCAGACAATGCCTCGTTCGTATGTTAAAAGCTGAAATCACAACAATGACATTGTTCTATATTTGATGTCATACTATTTTATTCATTCTGCGTATATGTCCTTTTTTAGAACTTACCCTTGTTCTTATTGAAATATTTTTTAAAAAGCTAATGAATAGGATACTCGTCGAAATGTTGAATCTCGCAGTTCAGTCCACTAGGCACGTCGATGTAAATGTTTTCTTTGCCAATGTGGTTGACGAGCTTCATCAATCCAGGAACATCCACCATGTCGTAATCTGCACTCCAAATGGTAAGTGAACTATTGTCAAACTAAAAGCGACAGAATGAAAATGTTGTTATCATTGCCATTAAAAAGTAATTGTGGTATATTTTTCAATTGGTAAACGACCTGTTCGAGTAACCATAAGATGCTTGCTTGAGATTCCGGAGAGGTTGACAGCCCCGCACGAATTGGAAAGGTAATCTGTTGTCGGATTTCAGCCGCTTTCAGAACATCACGCATTTTAATCACGTGATCCATTGTGTATGATCCATCGTTGATGATCTGCAACGGCAAAGCCAGTTGCGGACCAAACCTTTTCAGAGAAAAAAAAAGATTATGGGAAAAATTTAGAATTGATGGAAGCGGAATTGAAGTAACCTTGTTGTCCATCCAACGGAGAGGATTGCGTCCGGAAAATACTGCTTGACGAGTTTCAAAAACTGGGCAGCGTCTGCCAAGAAAAAAGACTAATAAGTAGCAACACATAGTTCTATGGATGAGAACTAATGTAACTGACTGTACGGACAACTTCACGCATTCAGTTTCATTGGTTGTTTAGCTGTTTGCATAAACAACTCACCCACTGGTATTGTAGTGTCATTCACTGGTCCTTGGACAATGTCTGCGTTCAACCACAGAGAGCCAGTGATCTACATACATCGGGAATCGACAAAGATCACGAATAACATAGTTCAAATTCACATTTTGCAATTGCTTCGCATACCTCGTTAGCTCGAGCTTTGATCATTTTTAAAGACGGTTCCACTACCTCCAACTCTTTAAAATCAAATTTCATTCCCTTAGATGTTTTGCTGTGGAGAACAGTATCAACAAATTCTGTCAGACTCAGGTCTGAGATCTTCGAAGGTGGATGGGCCATGATCGGGAGAGCTATTTCACCACGGCTCTCGATGAAACCCATAGATACATCACCTTCGATGATCATGGCCTTTCCTGTTGGAGCAACATTTTTTCGGAGAGACATGCTTATACTAATTGGTTGTATGAATAACCAATCGATTACACACCACGTATTGAATTATTGAGTTGAATCTTGCTATTAACGGCGTGCGCCCATTTGATGCCCGACAGATCTGCTTTATTTTGGCGTAGCGAAGTTGTTGCAGACGGTCGTGATTTTATCCCATTCTTCAATTCGCTAGATACAAATCCACCAATCCCTTGGGTGGACCAAGACCGGGTCGATATTATCCAAGGATCTTTTGAAGAATCAGGCTTTCCGTCCTTATTCCAGTCGACACTTCTCCATTGCAAGTCCTTGTCGAGTGAAGACGACCATTGCAAGGCTAAAGCACTAGCCCAGATGAAACTAAAATCCTGAAATATTAGCACGATTAAAATGTCGGAAGAAAAAGGGTTTGAATCCGCTAGACAAGTCTTCAATTTTGTAGACGACGTACCAGCAAGAAAGTATTCATCCGTGCTGGTTGCGAGAATCTGAGCAAGTGCGCAGTATTAGCCTCGACTTGACAGGTATGAACGGCCATTCTGCTATTCACCTTCGTTTAAAAAAATGTTTTTCTGTTTCTTCTTTTTTCTGTTTGCTTGTTGCAAAATTTAGAAATTTCATAAGATTTCTCCACCGCGGGCAGTTTCAGGCAGCGTTTCTAATTACAGCAATGTAGGTTATTTGTCAAACTTTTCTGTCAGTAGAACCTTACTCGACAGGGCCGAAAGAAAATAAGAACTTCGTTTCATTCATACTTCGTATTTACATTTTAAAAATTAAGATATTCGAGGTTTATATTACAGTATAAGGTAGAGAACTGTAGAACTGACGAGACAGACGTGTGCGTGTTTAACGTAGTATGGCCACCGTTGCGTCCAATCGGAATTTGTTCCGTTCGCCTGGAATAAACATTTTGAAAATATGTCGTGAGCCATCGCTAGATGGTAGCGTGCACCTCAAATCTATTTAATTCAAACAGAAAAAAAGAATCCTCCACTATGAATATGAATTGCATAAAAATACAAGTACAAAAATTCAGCTGAAGACGCAATGCAAATTACAGATCAACTGCGAAATGACACGTCTTGCAAAATTTGATTATATCGCAAGTAGGCGCCACAGCGGCGCAAGAATCCTTAGAATCCCCGTCTTTTCTACGGTGAAAAACCGCGATCACAACACAAACAATATTTACAGGTATGGCAACGTAAGCCCCCGTACCATTTTCGCACACCCACTTTCAACCCATTCATTCAGCTTTGTTACTTACTCGCAAGTGCATTGGCAAAAAAAAAAGAGAAATCACCGGTAATGGACAACAACAAAAAAGAAGGGAATGTGATGAAGAGATTAGATAATCCGAACCACTCGAGAGGTGCCGACAATGTCTCGCGGCCTGCCTCGCCCATGTATAAGAGATACGATCTGTCGGCAGCGAACGAGCAACCGATTCATAGTCCCTTCACGGCAGAAATTATAAAACAGCAATACGCGGCGCCGACGCCACCATGGCGAACATAAATAATCCACAAAGAAATTTTTTTTTTTTGATTACCAGAAGCAGCGTGCGTGTATAATGGAAGAATAAACATCTGCTTATGCTTTTTCCATCGTCGTTATTTTTACTATCCTCCATACAAAATTTTGCCCGTCCTCTTCTTACGATTAAGAGTCGATTCAACTGTTAGTGGCCACCTCTATGGTAGACCCCTTCAGGGTATTCAATCGATGAAACGTTAAACCGTTGGCGTCTCCAACATTGAAAAATAAAGGAATAATCAACATGATCGCGTGACGACGAATCTACCTTTAGGCTGTCTATCCGTACGTTATTTCAGTCAAACACAAAAAAAAAACAGTAGCCATCCGAAATTTGCATCGACATGATTGCTCTTAGAGGGGGGTCTTGTAATTGTTGTACTCGTTGACGGCAAGCAAAAGAAAAAGAAAAGAAGGTAGGAGAACGAAATATGAAGATGGAAATACGCATCGTGTACAAGTCGAATTGACTTTGATTTTCGACATAGTCATCGCTCAGCAGAAGCCTGTTTTTACATAAGGGACGCGTAATGACCCCATGAGTCGCAAAGAGAGACAAGAAACAGGCCGTTATTGCAGCGACTTGCGGTGCGCCGCCATCATAAATCATTTGGGATGGAGAGAAGGTAAAAAAAAAAAAAAAAAGAAAGAACGAGAAAAACAAAAAAATTCACACAGCAATAATGTGTCTATTCAGGTATAATGAAAACAACGGGCAGTGGTACAGCATCAGCCGCAGAGATCGAACCTTCCTCGTCGTACAAATAGATCTTGCATTCACCTGCCGCAACACAACCATCGGAATGATAAGCACAGCAATCTGTTGTAACGGTTGGCTGCTGAAGAGAGATAATGTTGACTACGTGGAGGCCACTGTAGCTCGTTTCATCATCATCATTACCAACAATGGGGGGGCCAACGAAGAAATAAGAAGTCGGCCGATGAAAGGCCATAAGAAGCTGCAGTGTGTGGGTCGGCTCTTATTGCTGGACGCTCTGATGAAGCAGGAATCGATCATGTAATCCGTCAGTAGACTGCTGGGGTCGGATGATGTAGGACAGTAGGGAATGGGGAGGGGATAGAGAGGAATGAAAATGAGTATCAACCTCCAGCGTTACGCATCACCAATAACATCGACATAGAACCCGCTAGGCTGGAAGAGAACGGTGGTCCCATCAGTTTCATTTCTTTCTTTTTTTTGCTTCGTGGTGGGCGGCTAAAAGAAAATTTATTTACTAACTGAATTTATCGTTTTTTATTGTTTAGTAGCAATTGGTTATTTCCAAGAAAAATAAATTGAACCTTGAAAACTATTGGATAGAAAGAAGAAGAGAAAAACCTTAAGAAAGGTGTTTGTAATCTCGAGTGAGGGGTGTATAACACTCAACGGACAATAAACTCCCATTTTCAAAGACGATGCATCGAGGCCATCAGAAGAAGAACCAGCTCGTCTCAAGACGGTTGAGTAAATGAACAGGCTGTTTCTATATTCATACGAAAAGAAAAAAAAGGAGGAACTCAAATAGACTGTTAAGAAAAGGGCTCGTTCAGTTCAAACTGCCGTTTCCAAACAACTCGCCTATACTTATTTCGTTTTGTTTGCTTTCCCTTTTTTTTTTATGTACATACAGGCCTATTTAATTTTCTTATTCATTTTTTTTTTCTTTCTCCGAAAACATTTTGATTCTTATTTTTCTCCCTTCAAACCTGCCAGATGAAGCAGGTCTCAGTTTGTTGAAGGGGGCTTCAACTTTTTACTACCTCCTCTCTCCGGTTTCCCTATAGGTAATGCAACTATCAAGGGTTTCCCTCTTCACTTCCTTAGGCCTCTCTTTCTAGGCTTTTTTTTACATCCCATGTTGTGTATACTGGGCGCTCAGGTAACTTTGTTCACGGTCTTCTGATCACACATCCCGACGCCGGCTGACGAGACCTGACAAACACAAAAAAGATGACACGCTGATCTTCAAGTTTACCCCCAGCCCATCATCGCTGGATAACCTACATATAGGCCTATGGGGGGAAAAAGAAGCACGAGGGCTCTGAGTCTCTATACACACGGGTTGGCGCATTCCACAGAACGCCCTTCTACTATTTCCCCCTCATCATCTTAAAAAACTGTTAGGTTCTATATTTTACACATCGGTCCCTCATCGTCGCCCAGCACTCTCGACAGTTCCTCCTTTTTTTTTTTCTTTTGAAATCCTAGTGTTATGCAGCAGCTGCTGTCTGTAGCTGTCAAATACCTGACGGACGACATTACACGACGGACACAACAAACAGAAAGAAAAATGGTACACCCAAAAATTGACGAGAGAATTTTCGTATTTTGGATATCTGTAATTTTTCCGTGATCATCATCGCATTTAATCGAGTCCGCTCCAATCGATTGGATGCAGACTCATCGGTTGAATGAAACTGTGGTATACGGAGGGCGTCTAGTACTAGAAAGAATGCGCCATCCGCATCAGAACAACGGCAACAACAAAAAATGTATGCCATGGGAAAATGTGAGTCAAAAAAAAGGGGGAGAAAAAGGAAATCTAATGAACCCAAAAGAAACAAGACGATTTCAAAATTTCGATGCGTTATTATAGAATGGTAGATAGGCCTATTTTCTTGAATGGAACAGACTGTCAGAGCTAATGAAGTGGTAATAATGATTCAAGAAAAAAAAAAAAAAAAAACGGTCGATCCCTTTCATATACCCATGTGTTTCTCATACAAGTACATAGCCCTGTGTACACAGGAGCTTCATAGAATTTGAATTATGTGTCTGCCTGAATTTCTCTCTCATATTTCTATTATTCGGTATAATTTACTGCGTACGTCTCCTGACAGATTTGGCAGCATCATAATAAGGTCTTCCTCCTTTTTTTTTCCCTAGCACGGTGTGTGATTTACGGCGGAGACGATGAATAATGGATGAACAAATCTACAACAAATAAACCGTAATGAAGGATGGCGAAAACGATGGTTTGTAGTGAACTGAACAGCAGGTAATCAACCGGAGCGAAATGAAGTCTTGCGCTTAACGGTTGGCGAACAAATCATGACACTTGTATATACTATCCCTGAATAATATATGCGCTGATGAATTGATAATGTACACACGCGAGTATATATCAGTCCGCCCCGAAAAAGAAGAAAAGACGGTTACAAGATACAGGCGAGAGCGTTACGATATTGGATGACGGAGACGATGAGTTCAGTGCTGAATAAACCAAATCATGATTGGAATTATTCATAATGTGATGGTTGTTGTGATAGATGATGGCCGTCTGTTTCATAATCTTCCCGAATCCGACAATAATCAGAAAAATTACACCCCCAGAAAAGTTAAACGAAATGCTTAAATTATTCGAACGGAAATAGAAATATTTATGATTCAAAGACGATTGCTTTCATTTGGATCCTAAAGGGGTTCTCTGTAACACTCGACCGTTCTTGTTACGCATCACAAAATACCCCCCTATTTTTCTCTATACGTTGCATTCCAACGTTCGCCCAAGAGGAAAAGAGGCGTGTCATTTTGATGTGGAATTTATGCATAACACATTATTTGACCCTGCGGATAAATTTCCTAGTTTTGATGCGATCCAGACTTTCACTCCAACTTAGCTTACACCCATGAAGGCTGTTACGATCGCCGTCTACATATCATCCCACAGCCAAATAGTTCAACAGCTCTCGTTTCCCTTTTTTTCGACCGTGAGTTCGAACGCGGGACGTCCGTGACTCCTCTGTTTTTACCCAAGACTCCCGCAGGTTCAATTTATATAATAAAAAGAAAGTGACACACCCATTTTCTATTCGCCATGAAAGAGGCAGTTACTATAGCGTCGGACTCGGTTGGTCAATTTCATTCGTCCTTCAAAATTCAACGTTTTCCTGATATCCTTTAAATCATTCGGTTTTTCGTTTCCACTAACGAGACATCAGCAAAAAAAAAAAATAAATAAATAAATCGATAAAGATTTTCATATTCTTCTTGCAACGGTCATTAGCTCATTGTGTGGGATCAGTGTGGGTCGATTTTTTTTTCTTGCAAAACGCGTCCGTTGGTTGTACGCAAGACGCACATCTTATTGCGGCAGCAAGGCGAGCGTAATTATACGCGTTCGCCTATATATTTTACACAACACCACAACGAATTTCCTCATGCTAGTTTGGCCTTCAAAAACGAAAAAAGAAGAGAAAAGTTTTTCGTTCGAAAACATACGCGCAAGAATACACAACAATAAAAAGGCCCTTTTTCTTTTCTTTCTTTCCCTGACGTCCGCCCTGCGCCGTTGTTGTTCCGCGGTCATTCAATAAGTATACGAAAGGAGATATAACAATAGCTTAGTCAGCCGCTGTAGCAGCAATCATAGGTGTACACAGCAGTGGCAATAAGGATCTTGAAGATGAAGAAGAATGGATGGTGCAAAAATGGGAGAGAGGAAAACGAGTCTCGTTGGCGGGCTGTTATTAAAGTGGAGGATCCGCGTCCAGCCTCCTTTGCCATTGACTAGACTTTTACAGGGGGACTCGAATACGGTTAAATAAAAAGAATAAAAACGAGCGAAGAAGAAGAAAACCGACCGTTGGGTCTAGAGAGTGGGCGGTTCGCTGCACCATCTCATAATTGCCTTACAGTCGAGAGAATCGAGCCACGCACCAATACATGTCGGATATTATGCCGGACATTTGGTCGTTTTTGAATTACAGTTGAATAAGAAAAATAGTGAATAGTGAGACCGAAGGTTCTCTCTATGCGCACAAACTCACATTCTATAGGGTTGTCCTTCTTTTGATTTCCCGGCTATTGTTACCTTGTGAAAAGACCATTCGTATCGGTTACACGCATTTCGCATTGTAGGTACAGGTTTCACCTATTAGCTTTTTCTATGCCACGATGCCGAAGATCAGGAAAATTGGTCATCATTTATAATGAGCAATAAAATTGGCTATAGGACCATGCACAGTCCGATGGATTTTCATTTTAAGGAAGTGAGTTTACAAAACAAATAACAAGGGCCTAATATGCATACACAACTGGTCCAACTACGTCAGTCCTTACAAATGCCTTGATTGAGACATTTCGTTGGCCTCGTTTATATGGCGAACGTATTAAATAGCAGCACACCGGTTTTCTTTTTCTTATCCAAAATAGTTTCCGGGTTTTTTTTTTTTTTTTAGCTTTAGTCTTGTTAACCTTTTTTTTGTGTGTCCTTGTTTTATATCGTCCCCTAATGGGGGATAGGCGGTAAAGAAATCCCTGCGTTCTCCGATTTCAGTTTTTAACAGACATGTCATATAACAGAGTAAATGGACATCAATTACATGACGACGTGTGGTCCGTTTCTGTACATTAAAGGTAGGCGGTTAAACTCTAAAAACGCAAGCTGTCACCTAAGACACTAGAAACCTTTTCAATCAGATTGAATTTCTCAGTTTTTAAGCATTCGAACCCCTCGGTGTTTTTCAAATTTCGTTCTCTTCTTTGCATTGAAATAAGAACTCGGGCTATTTTTATTTCCTCGCCTGTTGTTGTTGTTGTTGTTTTTTTTCAAAAAGAAAATGATTAATTTAATGATCTGGCCAGCGCTAGCACATAAATTATGGATACGAATAAACACGGACGTCGTGCGTGAAGAAAGAAAACAACCATAGGATTGAGGGGAGAACCACTGAAAGATCGAGAAGAAAAAAAAGGCTGAGATATAACAGAAGACTCCCTGTCGATGTAATATCTTACCCATCAGTTATCTTTTTTTACCCCCAAGATTTTTGACGTTGTTTTTCTCGTTTCGTGTGTGTGCGTATACGTACACCCCCCATCGCATATTACTATGGGACGATAGAAAGGCATACGTTTAAAAGCTATGCCTGCATCGAATTTGCATTTCACCTTTCACCCGAGGGTATATATACATATTCTTTAATATTTAAATGCATTTTCTACTTCTACCCCCCCATCAAAATGTGTTTTTCTATCGACTCGAAGAGTGCAACCCACAGGGGTGGAGAACGGGTTGGCTACATGAGGTGATGGTGAGGAGGAAGGCTGGGATGTTAAAGGGAGGAAGGAACCAAACAAACTCGAGGAAACCTATCGGAAAAAAAGAAGATGATGATGAGATACACACAAGGCAAAAGTCAAAGTCAAAAAAAAAAAAAGGAGAAAAAAACGATGATGGTAGGATGGGAAGAAGAGGCGCGATATACCCACCACAAAAACCCAAAAGGTACACACACACCGAGAAGAGGTGAGAGGGTATATATGTACAGTCGTGTGTATGTTGTTTTTTTTTCCCCCTTCTTCTTCTTCACTGCCAACTTCCCACAAGTCGAATAACTCGTGTCGAGAGAGTCAGACACAACACAAAGTCGCTGCTGCCTCCGATTGAAAAAAACTCAAGTTCTTCCCTTTTTGCGCTAAGAAAAACCGGGAATCGTTTCGTGAGTGGCACGAGGTGGATTCTTTCTTAGTTGTGTCCCGGTCAACAAGTTAAACAGCCGCAAGCTCGTCGCTGTCCGGCTAAGAGTGCTCTTTCAATTTCACACACACACACACACACACAGACAAAAAAAAACGAAGATAAGAATTGACTAATTAATTTCCGCGGAAAAACAGAACAACATAAAGAAGAAAAAGTGATTCACGCCTTTTGAAATGAAAATCACGTTCGACTAAACTGCGGCCTTTCAAACGCGCTGTGTGTGTGTGTGTGTGTATATGTGTGTGTGCGCGTGATTTTATTTTCTGCTCGTTTGAGAACCTTCTCTGAAGAATCGTCTAAAGTGTCCTTCGCCTTGGCTCGTTCGTGCGTGCAAAAGCACTCCCGCTGTTCTTTAAACGACTCTTTGGTGTTGGCAATATTTGCCTGCGAGGCTCATATCGCAGACAGAGAAAAAGAGTGAGAGAGGCCATGGTGGAATGAGTAAGATTGCGCGTTCAAATGGACAACCGGCTTCCCGATTTCGCCGACTCTCCGTTTTCGTTTTAAACTACAGATATTATATTGAGATACTATACAATATCCTCGACGTTGCGTGAGTGACTGAAAGTGACGCGCATTTTTTTTTTTTTTTTTTCTTCCTTTGAGAAAATAAGAAGAGAATATCGTAAAAACCATTGCCATATCTCTTTTTATTGCTCTTTTCCTCGGCAATCTGCTACGGCCATCAGCGCACACGACGCGCTATACAGTAAGAACAGAAAGAAAGAAAAAGAGGGAATAATAATAAAGAAAAAAAAAAAAAAGAAAACGGGAATGGATCACGAAAAAGATGGTGGCGTGCCCTTGCTCGGACATTTCGGTCGCAGCTTATCAAACTTGTTCACGCGCTGTGCCACTCCCGGTCAAGTGATTGTTCTTTCCATCGACGACATCACTAACGGACTCGGAGACGACGTTGAATATCTTCTGGATGGCAACAAAAGAGGTAGGACGGGAATGATGAAATTTTTACACGAGCGAATAGAGAATAAAAACAAACCAGTTACCTTTATCTTAAAGTAAAAAGAATAACAATGGGAAAAAACAAATTTTCTTTTTGATATTGAAATTGCTGCGGAGTTCTTGTTTTTTTGGGTCATCAGGTGACTGTGTCCCACCCCTGTCCAACCAAGAAACAAGTCCCTCACTGTGTACGTGGTGCTGCTATTACGTTACGCTCTTACATTCCTCGTACAACGTCTTGAAGTAGATGAACATGTTACGTGATGACCATCACCACGTAGGTGACTCGTTTGAGGTTAACCACAAACATGGGGTACCCATAAAATATTGCCCTGGAGCCCCCTCAAGAAAAGAAGAAGAAAATGAAAACCAAATTCCAAAATGCTCGGGAAAGAAAAATTCTCTTTACTCCGAAACGTTAATAATCAACACACCAGTGATGGTGTGTGTCGTCTTTACCTTCCCTCTCATCTCATCAGTTTCTTTTATTTTTTTTTTTTTCTTGCCTTTCGGTCTTAACGTGTATACAACCTAGACGAAGGTAGAGGAAGATGAAAGAAGAAGACAACAAAAGCTAATGGCTTATTCGTTCCGTAACGTTCTGGGAGGTCGCTAGTTGTAGAAGAAAGAAGAAGGTATTTTCGGCTAACTAACAATCTCGGACGCGCGGCGGTGGACCTTCGCTTCCTTTATACTTGTGTCTGCGTAAGCGCCCTCGTTAAACGAGCATAGAAAAGGATAGAAGTCGGCACGGCTCTACATGCACTAGAGCTCAAGCAAACTGCCTATTAACGAGAGTGAAAAATTACCATTCCCCACTTTTTTTATATTATCTAAACGTTTAAGAATTTTTTGAAAAAGGGGAGTTTTTCAAATTTATTTTTTCTTTCCCAAACCCCCCCCCCCCCTCCAAAACCACCAAATGATGAAGACTCTCTTCATCCCCGAATCTTCTTCATCTCATTTTCCCCCAAAATTATTCTATAAAAAAAAAGGCCGGAATTTTGAAAAAAAAAAAATAAAATAAAATATTAATAGACCCAAATATGTTGTTGTAAGAGAACGGAAATAATTAAATATTCTTTTTTTTTTTATTGTATTGTGCTATGGCCAGCAGATGATACTGCAGATAGACAGTACCGTTGCAGTGAACGGCCGTTCCGAGTGTGTTGTTGTTTTTGTGTTATTTTCAATCGAGATAACCGGGTAGAAGGAGAAAGGATAGACGAGCAGACAACTAAACAAGAAAAAAAGATATTTGAAAAATGCGGACGTCGAGTCCGAGGTTATACGATGACGGTTATATCCACACGAACTATCCAGCCGTGCATATCTACGTACAGTGTATATACGAAAACTATTTCTTTGATCTTTTTTTTTTTTTCTTTCTGTCTTGATCTTTTATCTCCCTTTTTTTTTCTCCTCTCTCTCTCTCTTCTGTATATACATACTTCGTCATGTTATAACAGCCTATACACGCATGGAAAGTTGAGAGGGTTATACACAGCGAAATAGAAGAAGAAAGGGGTGATGAATAGAATCTGAACTGCGGTCTATCTGTTAAGCAGTCGTCAAGTCCTCGGACCGCCCATAAGTAAGTTGAGGACTTAGAAAAAAAAAAAAAACTTGGAAAAATACAAACCGAGGACTTGTATAGCTAATAGACAAACTGGCATAGTCAACGGGAGGTTGAATAAAGGGAAAGAAGATATAGGCGACAATAAGAGAAAAGAGAGAGAGAAAACCATAAAGAAGAGGAGACACAAGAGCCCTGTCGAAAGGTAGAAAATGCTTGATGGACACTAGCATGTTGTGTCTTTTCTCTTTTCTTTCGCCAAAAAGATTTCTCTTTCGATCATTTCCGATGGGTTCGAACTCAGTTGGAGACCAGTCAGAAGGCATTTGCTCTTTTTTTTTTTTTTTTTTTCTGTTGCCATCATTTCTTAGTGGGAGCCCCCCAACAAACGACGTCAACAAACGGGAAAAGGTGCATCTTTCTAACCTAAAAAAAAGAGGTGGAAGAACACAGAGAGTGGCCATTGATCTTTTCCCACGACTCTCTTTAGCATTTCTGCTTTACGAATGCGCACGGTAGTGTCCGTTGTTGCTCAAGTCGAAGATCGTGGACACCAGGATGCGTAACTGTTTCGATAGATTTGACCTGACTCAGGCCTTTCTCCAAGATGGGTCTGATTGGGCCAGTCAATGTAAATCGAGAGAAGTTTGGGGGGAAAAAAACGTGCAAGATGGACATAATTTATAGGATATCCCTTGTTTCGAGAGGCTCTGTTGACAGTTTTTTTTTTTTTTTTAGCAGGATGGCTTAACGGCCGCGCATTTCAGATGCAATCACGATATCTCGTAATGTTTGAGAACTTTTCCTTGACTGTTTGTGTTTGTTTTTTTTTTTAACGCTTTTTCATTCTCTCGTTTGGAACATACTCGACGATAAGCCAGAAAGCCTAGGTTTCAGCACGCCGTCTTTTCTTTTTTTTTTGTTCAATTCCAAAAATCGGAAAAAAAAAAAATAAATAAAATCAAGCCAAACTTTTCTCCCTCCTTTCTTACAAGTTCTTTTTTAGCCCCCGAAACGAAAGCGTATCAGACGGATATACAAAGGCCCTATAACTTACATAGGGCTACATTCCACCGTACACACCTGAAAGAGCCCGCCCGCCATCATCACTCTAACTCGCCGCTTGATGATTATAACCGCTACAATTGAGTGGGGGGGGGGGGAAGAGTTTTTAAAAAATATATAGATACATATAGTGTATAGTCAAATGTATTAAATACCTTCATCATTTTCATATACTAGGTTTTTTTTTTTTTTATACACAAAAAATAAAAATAAATGTGTCGCTGCTTTATGGATACTTGGCTTGCTACGGTGGTGGCGTGGCTACTGAAGAGTGAATAATAAAAATGGGCCATCCGGCGGTGAGTTGTGTGTTAAATAGGGCTAGGTGATGCACGTACAAACACAGAGAGTACAGTACAGCGACAAGCGGCACACCGATATTATAATGGTATAGAAGCCGTCAATGATTCATCATCAATTTGGGAAGTATTCAGGCAGACGCAGAAATGGAACCGTCTTTCTTTTGTTTGATTATTCCCTAGTTTATAAGGACGACATCAATTTCTGGGAGAGAGGGACAAACACTTCTTCAATTGCTCAAACTTTCCAGGTGTTTTGCTTCTGTTGGCTACCTGTTCATGACACATTCACAGAAAAAAAATGAAATTGAAGAAACACGGGAAAAACTACGGAACTGGAAATACTTCTTCAAAAAGTAAAAACGAAAAGACGATTCAAGGACGAGCTGTAGTCATAATTTTGATCCGGCCAGCCGTGTTATCTGATGGATGCATCGCGCACTATAGCGGTCCATCAGCATTAGTCGCAAGATGTTTCAAAACGGTAGTATAAAAAGCCATTGCCGTCTCTCCTACTTCACCTTTACGAGCGTGACTCGTTGACATTGGCGTAGAACGTGCGCATCTACCAAGTGGCATCTTTTAAACAATAAAAAAAAAAAAAAAAAGGAAAATGAAAAACGGAAATGTTTTACTAATACCTTATTTCTCTTTGGCTCGGAGGGGAATGATCTCCAATTTCAACGTGCTGATGATGGCCAAGAAAAAAGAAAAGAGATTCATTTTTTTTTTTTTTTTTTTTGTTCTGGTCACACAGTCACAAAGAGATAAAAGAGAAGGATATTATTTTTATATTCCTATTTCACTCTTTGAATTCATCTTTTTTTTTTTTTTTTACTCTTCTCGTGTGTGCCAGTAGACAAATGTCCTCCCAGTTTCCCAATGCATCAGCACCGCGTCTCTCTCTCTCTCTCTCTCTTTTTACCATCTTCTTCCTTAATACCTTCATCGACCCCCTTATTCCTCTTTTCCAATGACCAGAAGAAGCCGATGAAGAAGAAGAAAAGTCTCTTTCCCCCCCCCCCCCCCCCAAATATGAATGGCGGCTTTTTTCCTTTGATTTCCCCCATCCTGATGCACAGTCTCCGGATGGCCTCTCTTCTTCTTCTTTCCCCGGATCTCCTGCACATTGAAGAAACCCCCCCCCCCCCCCCTTAACAAAAAAAAAAAAGAAGTTTGAACCCTTAGGCCATCCGCCACCACTGAATGCCTCCCCCCGCCTAACCACCACACCATTTTTTCTTCTTGCCATGCTTGGTGGTACCTATAGTTAGATGGATATATATATATATATATATAGGTATGGTAGTGGTGGGACAGACACACCTCAGCCAGGAGAAAGAAAAGTGGGAGGGACCTGCGCGACTTGGGGCAAAGCACCACCACATAGAAGAAGAGGACACATAAGAAAATGGTATAGGTTAAAAAAGGAAAGAAAGAAAGAAAAAAAAAAAAAAAAAAAAAGGTACAAGGCCCGAGCAAACCAGTGGGGGGGTTTCTAACTCTTGTCTATGAGGAAAACGTCAGTCTTGTGAAGCTACGAGAACAGGGTGGACACGACAACTCGTCGACGAGTTGTAGCGACCCCCAATTCACTTGTGCGTGTAACAGTTTTCAATTAAAAACAAGTGGCTTTCTCGTGTGTGTACATTTCACACCCTGGCACCACGGTACCTGTTTGATTGGAACTGGTTGGTTTTTGATTCGAGACGATCGTTAAATTGCCTGAACTCGAGTGTGTGACGCATAATCGAAATCCTTTTACCTTGAAGATTCTGATTGGCGTAAGGACCCCCAAACGAAAAACGTTTGAATCTTTTTTTTTGTTTTTTTCCTGTGCCTTTTTAGAAGAGACATTGATTGCCGTTTGTTTCACGGCTCGTTGAGTTCTGATGCGATTGGATGTCGTAAAAAGATTACGAAAAGAGGCGTGCCTGACTCACCTGTTGGACACCGTTTTTCGCGAAAAAACAAAAACAAAAAACCTTTCAGAGTATCAGCCGAACTTGATGGCTCGTTTCTTCGTTCGCGCGCCAAATTGTTGTTGTTTTACGGGAGGCCATCAAGCAGCAGCCATTGATTACTTTCGGCTATCTCGAAGTCAGGAAGCCCCTCAAGTCATCGACGGTTTTGAAAGTTTTGGAAGGAAAAGAGCTTGTTGCTTGATTGCCTCGTCTTGCGGTGGTGTCTTTCGACAACAGTGTTAGTGCTCCTATACACACACACACATATCTACTCAAACGCCATTCGTGGAGGGTCTACTCGTCCTGTACACCTTATTTACCGCAGGCAGTAAAGGAACAAAAAAAAAGAAACAAAACAAAACAATATTAGAAAGGCCCTGGAGCCCTGGTGAACCCTTTTTTTTTTAAGCCTTCTTAGCGCAGACAATTTTGAAACACGCGCGGGTTCGGTCGGACAAGTTTGGTGGTCGCCACCGTGTGTCACGATTCTGTTGCGTCTACACTCGTGTGTGATAGTGCATCATCAACCATTGTCTTTCTGAAGGGTTGGATGGCATTCTGTTATCGAGACGTTACCCCCTTCAGTTCTACGCCGTCAACTTTAATCGTCATCATCTGTTTTTCGTTCTGTTTGAACGCATTTTTTTGTTTGTTCGGTCCTACTGGGCGATCGAGATTTGGATGAAGGAAAGAAACAAAAGACTGCCACTTTAAAAGAGACTTAACCGGTCTTTTCTTCTTTCAAACTACAATTGGGGAAACGAATAAAAAAAAAAAAAAATTAATTTATCTTTCGACTTGATCTCCACAAAGGGGTTGGTTAGTGAAGGGAATTTTGTTTTTTATCCGAATCACCCGCGTTCGAACATTCCAGTGGAAAGCTCTCTCGCGAAGCCGAGTGTTGTGTGTCTGCGTCAAAGAGAGAGAGTCTTATACAACATCCTTTCGTTTACCCTTACAGCAGAGCTTTAGCTTTTTCTTTTACCTACAGCGAGGCCGTATGCTAATGCGTTGACTGGCTGCTGGAAGCTGCCGGTTTCAGAACCCAAAACTCCGCCACAGAGTTTTTTTTTTTTCTTTCGTTGAGTTTGAATAATAACACGAGCGCGCGCGCTCTAACCCCCCCCCCCCCCTTGAACGGTAGTGTCGGCCGGATAGAAGAAGTCATAAACAGGAAAAAAAAAAATATCCGAAGTAAAGAAAGAAAAAAAGGGGGAAAAAAAGAAGAAGAAGAAGAAGAAGAAGAAGATTTACACCCAAAAAAATAAGCAGGCGCTGTTGCTACTAAGAAGAAAGAAAAGAAGATCGTCTGGAATTCCATTTTGAAGATTTTGGATTGCCTTCACGAGCATGTGTATTGTAAGTTGAAGTCGAGCGATGGAAATAACATTCCATTCTTTTCTATCATTTTCTTTTTCTTTCCTTAAAAATAGTATTCACCCATTTTTTTTTTGATTATAGGGTAGGAGGGGTGGGGAGTTAGATTTTTTTTTTGGAGTTTTTTTTTCTTTTTTCTCTCAGCTATTTCGATTTTGAAAAACCCACAATTCGTATTTTATTCATTTCCACGGATGTTTGTTATTGTTGTGGATTTTTTCTCACACGATATATGGCCGGCAGCCCCTAGTATTATACATATTTTACAGCATATACTTGATTAATGAAACTGTGCCGATGAACTATTGTCATGTTGTGTCGACCGATCCAATCATTTCCCAGAAGCTACGAATCGACAAATTTTTCTCCCTCTTCCCCACATTTTTACCTTTTTTTTTTTTTCCTTTTGTCTGGCCCGGCAACGTCTCGTAATCTTTCGATCGACGGCCAGTGCAGTACAGCACGTCATTTCAGTGAAAGAAAAAAAAAAAAAAAGTTAGGAAAAATGTGTATACAACAAAGTGGTGCGCTGTAATCCATTAACGAAATCACGTGAAGATGATCCAGCAGAAAAAGGTAAAAAAAAAAAAAAGAGGATTTCAAATATGAAAAGACCTTTGGCCAGTGTATAGGTAATACTGTTCTTATATCTGTAAATTTTTATTTATGTTTGATACATGACGTTTTGAAGGAAATTTTTAGCCCCCCCCCCCCACCATCCACCTTCATCTTTCTTTATACTCCGGTTCCGCCGATGCCGCTTTTTTTTTTTTTTTTTAGTTTCCTTTCCCCTTAAAGCCGATGTTCCTACACACACACAAAAAAAAAAAAAAAAAAAAAACACAGTCATCTAATAAGTGGCCCGGTTTTATGGGCACACCAACCGACTTGTCTATACGTCTGTGTCTATAAACGCTCGCTGTATTACAGCGCTCTTCTCCCACGTTTGTAATAGGCCCTCCCCCTCTTTTCTCTTTTAATTTTTTTTTTCTTCTTCTTACAAATTGAATCGAGGGGTTTATTATCATCAAAAAAAGAAAAGACTGTAGCACTCAATTTTTATTTTCATTTTTTTTTTTTTTGACAAGAGAATCAAGAGGAAGAAAGGAAGGGATACGGTGCCGCTTTGGTGGTTTGGGCTTTTTTGATTCGACATGCACAATAATAATCTTTTGAAATGTGTAGTGTTTAATTGAATACGAAGTGGAAAGAAAAGAAGTCGAGAACCCCTTTGTTTGTTGTGTCTTACAAAAAAAAAAAAAAAAAAATACGATCTATCCGTGCCTAACGTTGGTTAAGTCGCGACCGTCCGAACGATATCGAACGTTGGAGTCGTGACAATGCGTTCAACATCGAACGTTGGTTCAATTTGACACTGGCCATTTCTTTTTTTGTCCTCCACCTATTTTAATTGAAAGTATAGACACATAAAATCTTGATAACAGACAAGTTGTCACACACACACACACACACAGAAGGGGAGGGAAAAAAAAAGTCAAACAAAAAAACTTTGTCAACGCAGATTTCGGCTTATTGTCAACGTATTTTTTTTTTCCCCTTCTCTATTGCTTCGTTTTTTTCTTTCTTTAGAAACTACATGGGATACCTTTTTTTTCACCTCTCCCACCCCTCCTGTATGTAACAGCGACCGCGTCGGTTCCGAGTCGTCGGCTATATTATTCAATTGTTGACGCAGTTCTTGTTGTCCTCCCTTCTCCTGTTTTGCTTTTTTCTTACCTGCTCATGGGCTTGTTGTTATTGTTACAAAAAACTTGCGAAGGTAGTGCGCATAGAGGAGGTAAGCGGGGCGTCCGTCACAGGTGAGAGGGCGCGTCTCTCTCTCTTTTTTTTTTTGGGAACTTGTTACAATAATAAGGGAGACGGCTACTACAACTGGAACACAACTCCCATTCTGTTAGTCTCAATGTCAATCTTTCACGCTCTGCCAAGCAAATGAAAAAACGGGAGAAAAAAAAGTCCCCATTTGTTTGTTGACTTGACAGCAGCTATCAAACTCCCGCGTTTTCTTTACACACGGACGGGCAGTGCGTAGTTCGCTGGAAATGTTATGTAGGGTAGCAAAACCGGTACTAATAGTTTTGAGGTACAACAACGAGCAACACCCGAAAATCCAAAGAAATAAAAGGAGACGTGGTTGTGTCTGTGTTCAATGACAGCCCACTTTCCAGGTCACACAAACATCGCAAAAGGACGCATCTTGCGGGAAATATGCGACGACCTTTTTTTTCTTTCTTTCTTTTTTATTCGTTTTACGTTTTTGCACGTCTCTCACACGGTGACGGATATCTCCTCCTACTGCTAGCCTTTTATTTATTTTTTTTTTCCCAGCATTAAACCAAAACAACAACAAAAAAAAAAACGTAGACGCTAATAAAACATCGAAGCTTTCTCTCCTTCCCAATTCCCTTTTGAAAGTCTGCGCCATTTTGACGGCCGATTGATGTATGCACATTATTTCTTATGCCCATGTTTTTATCATGAATTGGAAACGTTTCCGACCTCCGCCTTATTTGGGGACGGGGGAGAGGGAGAGAGAGTCTGGTTTTTTTTTTTCTCAAGTGAAAGGCGCAGTGAACAACAACAGCAAATATGGCCAAAGTCAAACAACAACAAAATGGTTGTCGGACTACGAGAAGAACAGACCGTTGGGACGCATAGATTTGTGGAAGACGAAATTCATCGGTGCATACGATTTCAAGGTCTATCATTTGATTGGCGAAGGCCGCACCATTCGCTTAGCATCTCGTCTACTATCAAAAGCGAAAATTGCTTAAAAAGCTTTAAGAGACGTTGTGTTCCGTGATGGGATCCAGCCAAGCGAAAACATTCCGACTGATGGACCCGCAGCAAAGGTGCTACCCCTCCGGGCTGTTTTTGCTTTCCAATCTTCCTCTTTCCATCACTTCTTTTTTGATGGGAAAAATAACAAAAAGGGGGAGAGGGATCACAAGGGTCACCGAACACAAATCAAAAACGTTCAAAACGTTTTTGCTGATGAAGATACGCGCACGGAAATGGGGTAAAACTACGACAATCCTGTAGGATAAACAAACAGCTACTTGACATAGAAATCTATCTAATCATAACGCCCTCTATTTCTCTGTGGTTAAGCAAATGCCAAGGGAGGGGGACAAGTAATCTTTTAATCACAACTTTTTGTTGGTCCAAAAAAAAAAAAAAAAAAAAATCCGGTGCGGAACTTTGAATGTTCTTAATCAGTTTGCCTTAATCTCTTCCGTCATCACCGGAATGTCTAATTCTCTCTTCCTGTGGATGTGGGTGTCCTGATCAAACGTTGTGGTATGTCGCAGTCTGCCTACTTTTAGCGCATTGAAATTCACGTGAAATAGGAGAATGAAACGTAAAAAAGAAATAGTTTAGTGTGAACTATGCAGAGCGAGAAATAACTCATCGTATCATTGTCCATCCCCCCCCCCCCCCCCCCCCCCAGTCTGTTGTCGACTGCAGATGTCGAGCCACATTCCAGCAGATAGGAAGATTAAAGAGCATACGGATATCTGATCCGGTTTCTCGTCATGGAACACTTTGGACCTGCGGTGGGTGATGGACGATGACACACAAGAGAGCGTATTATAAGATCTCTTCAACGTTCCTTTTCCCCATAGCATCAAGTCTATTGGTTTTTCTTCCTATTCGTCGCGTGTCTAGTTGCTCGTTTTTGGATATTTTTCCTGTTTTTTATTTACACTATTCTGACCAGTTGGAATCTCCTCATACTTTTTTATTTGTTTGTTGTTTATCGCTTTTATTTTCGGCTAGAATGGGAAAAAAAAAAAAATAAAATAAAAAGAATAGGGCAAAAATTCAGAACATGACTGGTTGTGGTAATACCTGCGGAGAGCAACGTCGTCATCGAGTTACCCGCCCAATTCCTCAGATCTTATTACCCACCCAAGATGGAAATCGAGTCCATCTCTTCATCATCGAGTCCTCTCACTCGTCATTCATATCATTCCTCAACGGATTTGGAGCTTTTCTTTTTTACTCGTTCAAGTCCCTCAGCTGCGTATCTTTTGGCAGGTCGTCCGATTTCACAATAACCAGATGCTGCTGTCATTTTCTAAGGGAATTTCGATCGTCACCGTCATCCATATTGGCATTGTTTAGTTTCGGCTGCTTCACATTCCATTACCAATTCGAGCGGTAACACATGTACTAGGTGATCCCATTTTGTTTTTCCCCTTTTTTGTCCAACAAATATCAGCTGGATGCACATTCAATGTTCGAGTTGTTGACGTTTGTTTGAATATCTGATTGGCCGCATTTTGCGTTTGATGTTCTACGAAAATCAAACGTCTGAAAGAGTCTCGTGCCACCCTGGCTGCTGACGTCTCTGCTCCGGTCTTCGTTATGACTTTGATGCAAGGGCCACCGGGATCAAATGTTACCAACAGTTTGAAAGACTGGGAACAAAAAGGAGATCAGCGCATTCTTGGAAGACGATTACTGGAATTTCGAGGAAGAACTCGGTGGAGTGAAAAGACAGACAGACACACACACACACACACACACACACACACACACACACACACACAAAGTAGCAAGCGATCAATCACAAACTTGAACCTGGCCCGTCGTCCACAACTCTTACAGTTGTTCGTTCCGGCTTATTTTTATTCTATTCATTCGCCTTGCTTCATTTCGTATGTATATATTATATATACTTTTTTTGTTGTTGTCTAGATTTCGTTGCTTTGATTGTTGCCTGTTGCGTGTTGAATGGCGGACGGGCCAATAGAATTACGTCTACCGGCAACACAGTCAGTACATAAGTCAGAACCACTACTCAATTCGTTTAGATTTGTTGCTGCTTTTTTTGGTTGAGTTCACGCGGGCATCACGCACGAACGTTTTGATCATGTTTATTTTCTTCTTTTTTTCTCTCTCTCTCTCTCTCTCTCTCTCCTTCGTTGACTGCGAAAATGGGCGTCGACGGTTGGTGTTTTTTGGCGCGGTTGGTGGTTTGCGTGTCAAAACTGATTCCAGTCTGGTTGTTACACACAACGGAATCAGAATTCACACATTTTCTAGAGAAAACAAAAGAAATAAGAAGAGAGCGTGTGGTTATATATCTCGGCGTTCGTCTTTTGTTTTGATGGATTCCCCCGTTTTTTTGTTTTTTTTTTTATCCTTCTCCCCCCCCCCCACTTGCATCAAAATTTCAAGTGAAACGTGTATCGAGAAACAATGGCCCTACCCTGTAGGTTTCTACAGGTGTTGTAGGTCGACTTCTGTCGGAGAGGCCACCAGAGGTGCCTCTCCGTGATTACATCCGATTGTTCCAAACACACACACACACACATCCATCTACTGAAGAACACATCCCTAAAAACGATACGTTATTTTTCTTGGCTGTTGTTATTGAGACTGCCATTTGCGGTTGTCGACATGGGTCTTGTCGTCGTTCCGAAAGGCAGTCCCCCCCTTTTTTTTTCTCGTGACGTCTCTTCACGACGCCATCGGGCTTTATAGCGAATGTACGGCCCGTCCTCGTGCCAAGGCATCGTGTCACAATCTCATCCAGAGAGAGAGAAAGCGCAAGATGTCAACTTGGGAAAACAGAACGAACGATAGATGGATCGCTTCTTTTTCATTCCCCGCTTTTCTTTTTTTTTTCCTTCTCTTGTTTTCTGTTTTTTGGTACAGAAGGTTTTTTTTTTTTTCCTTTGATGACATTTCAACACGATTAGCCACTACAGAAGGACGTGGTTGATCATCACTCGTGACTAGTGAAAAACTCGGTATTTAAACGGATTGTTTTGTTTGTTTGTTTTTGAATCTGAAATTTCAGGAGGCCCCGTCGCCATGCTGAAATGGGCAAAAGGCTCGAAAAACGGAGGCCAAAGCAGTTCAACAGGCCATCATTCGGCTACGTCGGCGGCTCGTGTTAGTCTGGCTGATTTACGACGCGCATCCGCCAAGCTCCTTCGACGCAAGGATTCCAGCTCTACCAACAAATCGAAGAACAGTCCAACGACTGCGACTAGCAATTCCTGCGCTCACGACATTAAAACGGGGACGACAGCATCCTCAGGTGGAGGTGGCTCACCGCCACCTCCGCTAGTGCCTCCGCGCGGCTCCAGCGCCGCTTCGTGTCACGGTGTTCCCACCTACGGCCATTGCAGCGGATCTGTCATTAGTGGAACAGCTACGCCGGGGTCGGTGAGGTCTTCCAGTCAGAAGGGCGGCGTGATTAAGCAGGCCACCGTCAGGAGAATGTCGACATTGCGGCAAGCGCGTTCCGTTTCTCCTATCAAGGACAGAGGCCAATATAGGCGACCCGATTCTTCATCTTCGTCGTGTACGACGAACTCTTCGTGTTCACCGTCGACAGCGAATCGACGGACGAGAAGGAAACCGGTTGCCATCGAAACGACCGATAATGGCAGCAGCCTCTACATGCAACTGGATAAGATCCCAGTTGCCGTTCAACAAACGGCTGGCTCTTCGTCGCTGTCCGGCTCGGCCTACATGTCGGCTGCTGCGGCTAATCTGAAACGGAAAGCGCTGGAAGATATCAGTAATCAAGGGTATAGAAATATTATCCATAGTCTCCAGGACGAACTGGCTCAAATGTCAGACGCTGAAGCCGAAGCAGCACGATCCGCTTCGGCGGATGAAACGCGGACATTGGCGGAAGCCACGCTCCTTCCCATGAACCGTAAGGGACTTACCATATTTTGAATAACAATTAAAATTCTGGATTTTTAACATTTTCTTTCTCTTTAATCCAGGAAAGGAAATCGTTCGGAGCTCAGCCTTGCGCAATCATTCCAAAATGGATAGCATTGTAGATGATCAAGTCACCAAAAATGGCGCGGCTTCGCCTTGCCCGTCAGTCAAACACCATCAACACCAGGCAGTGCCTTTAAAGAAACTGGACGGTGTAGTGGCCTCGTTTACTAATCAGCCACCCGCATCAAATGATTTACACCGACCTCGGCCAGTTCGTCACCCACCTTCGCCCACCGTCAACGTATCAGACGATAACTTGATGGATCTTTCCAGCTTAGCCATGGCCTGCAGCCGTAACGGTCTGCCATCAACACCGACGCCGTCCGCATCGGCCTGTCATCCGTTCAATGGAACATCGTCACCTCTGAAGAAATCAGCCCCGTGCGGGCCGCACAATTCTACCGGCCAGCACCTACATCAGTATAGCGCAAGTCGTTCGCTTGCCAGTCACGGACTGTCTATTAGCAGCGCCACTGGATGCCAAGAGCCTTCCGTTCAGAACAAGAAAAACCGGCCCAACAAGCAAGTGACATTTCAGACCGAAGCGAGGCTAATTGGCGAATCAGTCACTCTGCCCGTCGTCTTTGAATCGCACCGCGAAAATGGCCTGACAGACGGGATAAAATCTGTGTGTGAAAGCGGGTCGTTGGAGATGCCGGGCTTCGTCAACGTGCCGTGCAGTCGGCGAGGCTTTTGCCTCGAATTAGTGTCTGCCAACGATTTGCCGGAAGTAGGGAAATTGAATGAATCTTGTAGCTCGAGCAGCGACCAACCGACGACGGACGAAGTGGATCACGTGAAGCGCGTCATGTCCCCAGACGGCGGCTACGATTGGCAACCGTCTTACGTGAATTTAGAGGACACGGAAATAGCCCCCGTCCTGTTGGCTTCGTCGCGATCAGCCGATGATTCCAGCGATTTTTGGAAGCCCAGGTCCGTTGCTTCCGGTGGGCGACAACAGCCCAAACAACTGGCCGAACAGCTCCAGCCGGTCTACGACGCACCGAACAACAACAACAGCAAATCCATTGACGTGGACAATCCACTGCTGTTGGAATTCCCTGGTTTCCGTTACGCCATGATGCAACTACCTGGCAATAACGCGTTGATGGAGCGCCGTTCCATTTCCAACGGTAGTTCCGGCAGCGATACGCAGGTACATAAAAGATTTATTTCTTTTTTTTTTTTTTTTTTTTTGCATACTTCCGATAACAATAGAAAATACTTAAAAAAAAGGGAAGATAAAATATACAATAGGTAGCGCCCCCTTCTTTGTTATTCACCTGTATTGATGTGTGTAGCGTAGCACCTTGATAATACGAAGCCAATAAGATCCGCTAGGCATCCGAAAGATTGCGTGTTATTACATGTGTAAGACCCTTTCATAGCTAATACTTATAAAAGGGACTGCCGACCACGACCGTTATGTACACCCTTCGAATCAAAGCCTCTGCCGCTTTTTCTTCTTTTCTCTGATTCTCTTTTCCACCCATTTCGGATTCTTTTTTTTTTTTTTTTTATTGGCCAGTTATTATTTAACGTCTTGCCAGAAGCTGTAGAATGCGCAGGGTCTATGGATAACAATAGACGCGTTATGCACTCTTCATTGAACTGTGACATTATTGGGTGGGGTAAAAAAAGCCGCCGGAATTGTGTAAGAAACATGTTTCCGCTCACAATAGAAAAAATTCGGGCAAATTTTATACTTCCCACCTTTCTCACATAAGGTCAATCCTTAACTTTAGTGTGTGCATTCCCTTAGCTAACATTCCTTACGGGATATTCAAATTGAATACGTTTCAATTCGAAACAAATAAAAATAAAATTCTTATTTCATTTTAAAAATAGGATTCCGGAGTGGCCGAAATGGCTCAAGCGCTTTCTTTGAGCCGGGCAGCCAGCGCTAGTCCTCAATTGGCGGCGAGCAGTCAAAGTTTGGCCGAAGACATGTTGTTGCCCGTCCAGCCTTTTGTTTACAACACTCTGCCGCGGACGGACAACAAACGGAGTCTTTACTACAATTGCTGGTCGAACCAGTCGCAATTGCAACAACAGCAACAAGCAACAGGATCGCAACAGCAATCGATGCCACTGCCATCTTGTCCTTCCAGCGTGTACTCGACGACTGATCCGCACTTTCTCTCCGGTTTGGCGTCTCCTTATTTCAGCCGGAGAATACCGGAAGAAAAAAGCAAAGCGTCTACGTCTTCATCTTCGACTTTAATGGCTCACATAGATCAACAAGATTCATCGTGGTCTTCCGATCATTTGTATTGTAACATGGCGTCTGTGGATCCGTTGCCATCGCTTCCGCCGCGCATCTCCCGTCGATGCCATTCGCTTCTTGCGCTGGCGTCTACGAAAACGACGGCAGCGGAAGGAGCAGCCGAGGATGCTGACTACGAAAATCTGAATATGCCGTCGCAACCTGGACAGCCGATCATGGCGTTCAAAGCCAGGCTGAATGTATCGCACAGCCGCAGCCGCAGTCTACGGCATTCCGGTGATTTTACCAGCCCTTTCGGCTGGATCATTCCACCGTTTCAGCAGAACTCTCAAACTAAAGAACAAGAGAAACGAAGAGAATCGATAGCAGAGAACTGCATCGACGAAACAGATGGAAGAATGAAAGAGGATAAAAAAGAAATCAGTAAATCAGCCCATTCTCGGCCCGTCTCTTCACGCAGACAACAATTGTTGCACGAAAGGGCTCATCGTTTGGAACTGATGCTGAACGACGCCTCGGTTAACGATTGCTCGGAGCTGTACGAACCGTCTGATTGGTCGATGGAAGCCATGCTCTCTGACACTGTACGCGATATGGATAACCTCTCATTCATGGATGGCCCTGCCGGCCAACAACCGGGCAGCCGCAACCATTGCCAGCATTGTTGCTGCAGTTCCGTTCGACGGCCTCTTCCGCCACCGATGAATAAATGTCGCTGTCAAATGGACCATCCAGGCCATTCTCCGTCTTCTTCGTCGAGCGTGTCATCCGCCGCATCGTGCCACTGCAACCGGAAGAAGAAATCAAGTGGAGCGCATAAACGGGAAGCGACTCGGGTACGCGAAAACGCTGCCACTCAGACGGAATTACAAACCAACGGGCCGACTGCAGGATCGAGGCTGGCCAGCCGGGCAACAGCCGCTGAGAATCCCCTTTACATGGCTTATAGCGATTTGACTAAAATCAATTGCGACGTGCTGGATCGTTCCGCCAAAACAGCCAGAACTGTTGCTGGGCAAGGACAGTCGGTCGGTGACGACTACGCGTCCGATAGTTGCGAAACTTGGAATTCACACAAGGCTCTTTATGCACGACTGCAAGCGGCCAAACAGAGTCGTGAAGTGTCTGTGTTGAGGGCAACAACGCCGGTGAAGAAACGAAGCAAGGGACTGCGTCTCCATGGCAACAAGCCGTTGTCGACACCCTCTGGTAGTCGAATATGGCGTCACGACGGCCAGAGCGTCTCGACGCCGCAGAAGAGTCGTAAAAATGGCAGCAGGGGGCGTCACAATCGCCGACGCGGATGCTCCACTGCCAACACGACGGCTAATTCCACAAGCAAACTAGACCGGACGGCCATGAGTATTCGAAGCACATACAGCTCCAAAAGCTCTAATACCTTACGACGTCGTAAGAGCTCACGAAAACCTAAAGCTGCTGACGTTTTGCACGGCAAAGGTATCTTCATGATTCCATTCCACCTTTGTCGTGAATGGGTCAAGCCATTTTCATTGTTCGATAAACGCGAAAGGCAAACAATCTAATTTTCTTGTAATTCATTTATTTTCTATTAAATAGGACAATTACAATTGGCGATTTACCTCAATTCCGGTCTATTGACAATTCACAGTAATTAACATAAATCAAATTACGTCCAATGAATCAATCAACAATTTTTGTGTTACATTGCAGTTCAATCCGCTCGATACCTGAAGAATCCCAACAGCGGTCGAGCGTGTAATTCATACGTCAAGGTGTCACTGATCCCTGACAATCCAGAGCAAACGTTTTGCCGGACGACACTCGTCAAGAACGACAACAATCCTTGGTACGACCAGAAGTTTTCGTTCGAGTTTCTTTCGGCTGACCTTTACAAGAGACTCTTCATCTCCGTCTGGGACCGGGATCCCAAAAAGAAGTAGGTCCTTGTCTCCTTATAAAGTATTTAGTTGGAATTCATTGCAAAAGGAAAGACGAAGAGAAGCTTAATATTATAACGCCCACCTGAGTTCTCATTGCTGCGAAAATCTGTGTCCTTTTCGCTATAAAAAAAGCGTCAAAAGTTAACTTCATTCCGCTTGAAAAATCGAATCCGCCGGGTGTGCGGAAGAGGGCTCAAGCTTATGCAATCAAGCTCTCGTCACTAATTTCATTATATATGTTAATTTCTCAATTTCGGATTGTCTCTTAATAGCATTTTTTTTTTGCGCTTTTCTTTCCTGTGTGATTTTTGCCTGCGCAGTCGGAGCGATTTCAGAGGCTGCATGTCCTTTAGCGTCAGCCACGTCATCCGAAAAGTGAGTACACTGATTCATTCTTACCCCGAATTTGATCAACCCCTCCAAATGTTGTAGCTCTTTCTCATTTGCATGAGACACCCTATCTCGTCTTATCTTTCCCGCATTCTCTTTTCGCTTCTCAATTTCAATGGATAAACTAGATGAGGAAAAGAAACACACACACACACACACACACACACACAAAAAGAAGCCTTTGGTGTGTGAGCTATTCGTCGTTCGTGATAACGGTCAAAACTGTATCCGAATGGCGACAGGAAGCGGCAGCCATAGCTGAGAAGTTTTTTGCCGTTTCTCTATTCATTTCTAAACCTATTAGTGAACCGGCGCAAACTCCCTTTGGTCTTGCCCTCTATATAGGATTTAAAAACGACAGCAAACCATTGGATGTACAAAAAATGCCCAACCATTCCCGCACGTCAATTTCTTTGCCTTCACTTGTTCCACCAGCGTTTTGTGTCTCCTACCTCTAAGTCGTGAATTTTCATTCCGTTTTTGTCGCAGGACGCGAGTGGATGGTACAGATTGCTCAACGGGAACGTCGGCCGCCAGCGTCACTTTGCCGTGAAAAAACAAATCGATTTGAACAATTCGACGATCGGTACGTGTCCAAAAAAACATTTGATTAACAATCTCGTTTATCATCTAATTGCATTTGTTGTGTTATGTTCAGTACCGACAGATCCAGACATGGAGGAGGATCTGGTTGTCGTGGATGACAGCGACTTGGACAATGGAATTATTGATGAACGTGATCGTGTAAGATCAGAGATATCGTCCAGTCCGTCACCATCTTCTGCCGCGTTGCCGAAGATTATTGGATCGGACATTCGCCACACTTCCGCACGTTGCCCGCCTGTGGAAGCCGAACCGAAAGGCAAAACGCCCTACACTACAACGGTCAATCTCAAGAGAGGTCCTAAAGGCTACGGTTTCTCTGTGACGTGGACACATCCGCCGAGGTATGATACAATAATTTCTTGTCCTCTCCAGTTATACGTCTGCGCTAATAGTACAAATCAAAGGGCCAAGGGGGAGGGATGCTACTGCTAATATTAGGAACAGATATTTTGTAATCAGTTTTTTCGTTGTCATACGAAGTTGGGAATCTAGTAGATCATTATATTTTGAGGCTGGTTCACGTACCGCGCCATGCATTAACTTGTAAAAAAAGAGATTATACTTTGGGGCTAATGACGTCGCTTTTCTACGTCACAAGCGAAAAGTTATAAAGTTCAATAATAATATTACTCTGCACCCCCCTCACCCCCCCCCCCTGTTAGATATGGCCCCTGTAACCCCATGTAACTATTACCCAATGCCCTTTTCTTTTGTGTGTTGTTTTTATGTACATTCTAAAATGTATATCTTTTTTTTTCTGTGTAGAATTTTATTGCACTAGTGTGCTTCTCTTATTTATTAAACAAACCTTGGTTACTATTACAGAATCGAGAGGGTCGAGCCGGGCTTAGCGGCTGACCTGGCCGGAATGCGTGTCGCCGACTACATTGTCTTCGTCGGCAGCCACAACGTCGTCAAAATGGACGAGGACCAAGTTCTTCAACTAATTCAGTAAGCCTCTCTACGCCTTTTCTCTCTTTTTTTTTGCCTTCTATTCCAGCAGTCCCGTTGGCTTGCTTTTTCTTTCCTATTCTGAACCTGGCCGATCGGTCGATAAATATTATTTGCATGCTATTGCCCACCGTTGCGACGTATCACACTTGCGTGCTCATGTGCTATTTTCGTATTTTCTTTTGGTGGTCTTGCTTTTGAAATCTTGTGGGAAACCACCACCATTGAAACACAAACGGGCGCACGCAATAAGTATATGAAGGGAACTGTCTGTATCAGAATAGGGCAACAGTTTGCACCGCATCGTAAGGAAAGCAGATGAAAGATATGCAGAATCTTTAGTGATCCATTGCTGATCACTTGGACGTACTGGGTTCAAATCATTCGTATCCAACCACTTAGTTTGATCTCTTCGCCGTATTAGTGGGGAGAGTACGATATCGTTGCGACAAAAAAAAGAAGGACATGGTTTCATAATTTACCTACCGCAGGCAAAAGATTGGGAAGATCACCTCACCCCCACTCTATGTAAGCAGCAGGGGCGTTCATGGAAAAGGTTATCGTTTTTCTTTTGTTTGCAGAGCTGAATGTAAAATATCTACCACATCCTCTAATACCCTAGACAGGTGTAGGTAGGGTATGAAATCTGTGGGAAATGGGCCTCATTTTCAGTTTCGATTTTGTCGTATCCGAAAGTGGCCCTTTCGTATATGACGTCTTATTTTGTGTTCTTGTCGCCGGGTTTACGTAACGTCCCTCTTGCTATTCCTTTGTGCTGCCCACATCGGGTGAACAATGGCGTTCATTTTGTGTAGGAAGATCCCATCTCACTGTGCAACATGGTCCGTCTCCCCGGCTGCCGAACTGAGTGAGTTGTTACACTGTTCTTTTAGGCTAGGGCAACAGTTTTCGTTGAATCATAAGTATAGGGAAAGAACAGATGCAGCGTCTCTAATGATTCGTTATTGGAAATCTATCGTCTGTTTCTGGCAATAGGCTAGACATTCGTTTGTAGACCTGCGTGTAGTCACGTTCCACAAAGTTTTTTTTTTCTTTTTAGAGATTTTACGTTGGCCCAAAGAAAAATATCTTAAACGCGTTACCTGGTGAAATTCTTTTGTGTATTTGGATGCCACGGGGAACGGCAAAGGCAAAAAGTCTGACAAGGAAAAAGGACAGCAATGTCAACGTCTCTACCACTGGAGCTCAGTTAACGCACGGGCTGTTTTCTCTCCTTTTTATGAACAAGTTTCGACCTGAGCTTCTATAGTGATCGTTAGAAAACGTTAGAACACATCCCGCTTCACATTTATATTCTTTTAACTTTTATTTTTTCGGCTTTATTCCGTACGTTCAGTAACTTCTTTTCCCCTTTTCTACTAGCTAATGGAAAAGGTTCTGGAAACGTGCCCCAGCGCGTCCTGCATGGTCGTCTGACATTTGGACTTTTATTTTTTCTAGTTGGGTATCGTCGATTCCTCTTTCCCCTCTGAGGGCTACGTGAGCATACGCATATAGCCAATACTATGCTGTAAGGAACATCACACAACTATTTTTTTTTTAGCGTGTGTGTGTCTAGAGGGGATGGATAAAAAGGTTGCCACACCCATAGCTGTCCTCTTGTTCACCCATTATCTGTTTGCGTAGGAGAGTCCGATGAGTACGTACACCATCCTCACCCACATTATTCGATGGAAGTGGCCTGTATCGTTGAGGCCCAGCTTTTCACGTAGAAGAAGAAAACTTTCGATATTCTTTTCATCTGCCCTTTCTGGGAAACAAAAATAATCGATTTGCTAGGGCCTCGTTGTTTGCGAGAGGACGACGAAGCGCTTAGGCTGCCAACGAAAGAAACATTTTCTTTCGTCGACATCGGTATAGGCCTGTACAAGAGCCTGATGTGGCAATAGAGGGGAATGGTTTTGATAGCATTTTCGTATGACAACAAACAAGTTGATATTTACAATCAGGGAAGGATGACGGAGAAGAAGCCCTCGCAATTTTTGAAATCATATTTGATAGCGTTTCTTCCGAATCGATGCCTTGCTGCTTGTAATTGGTCGTATCCGAATTTCATTGATTGTTTTTATTCGATTACAGAGCGGCGGGTGATACGTTGACATTGGAGATTTATCGAAAAAGCGGCAACAAACCGTCGTCGGGGTGCGTCACTTCCGATCAACTGACCACCGCCGAGCTGCGTTCAGACTTCCAACAACGGCAACTCAAAAGCCCGGTAAATCAAACACACAGTATATTGGCGAATGCGGCTCGAAAACCACCAGCCGTTTCGCACCATCAGCCGCCGTCGGCTGTTGCTGCGATGCCGGCTGTTGCTAGCGCTGCAACTAATAGTCGTCGCCAAGTAGTTGAAAATGTCAGTAATAATGGTAGCCCCGGTCATGTGTCCTGGCATCCTTCTCTTACTAGTAGCGGCACTTTGGCACCTCCGCTTGGAATTAATATTTCCAATGCACCACCGCTCAAGGTGGCGTTCAATAAATCAATCGGAGGAGGCGTTCTCGTCTGAGACGCCAACCTTTTTATTCATCACACAACATTCTTCGTGCCCTTTCTTTCAGTCCCCCCCCCATTTTGCATATAGTTGCTTGTTTTTATTTCGATTGTGTCTGTTTACCGTCGTCGAAAGCCTCCACTGTATAAAAATAGCAGTTCACCACGTTCACTTCCATATATATTTACGATTTTGGACTGTATGTATTTTTGTATTCACTCTTGGCTTTTCTCACGCGGATCGCGGTCCGTCATGCAAAATATGCCATGTATAATAGATGCCGCTTTTATGTAAACTGCCGTACCATGTAAATAAAAGTACATCCCACATTTTATTTTAGCAAATATTACGATTTAAAATTTTCATTGCTTGTTTTTTTTTCACGTGCATGCTAATTTTAGTTTTCTTCTTGTTTCAATCATTCGTAGGGCCGCATTTCAGCCATTGTAAGGCTTTGCATACCGGTAGGCTTGACAGTTCTTTTAACAAACTTAGAAACGCAAACTCTTTGTATTAGTTTCAAACTCCTTGTTAATATGCGAACCGTAACTGTAGGCAATGGCAACCTTATAGTTACACTATAACCAGACCGCACGTGTCTGGCATTTGACAAACCATCGACAGACGAAATCAAACAAAGCAACACGGCAGAGTTTTCCTCCTCGACTATGATACGCTCTAGCGCATCAGTGACGATCGTCAAACCCGGCAAGGCCGTCGCAATAATTTTCGTATTTATTCTGCGGTCGTTTTTCTTTCCCTTTGAGCTTTTGTTGTCTTCAGTGACACGTGGCTTCTTTATACATTAATGTTGTTCGTCACGTGCAGCAATCAAGAGATCACACGAATAATGCGTTTGAATTAAAACTTTGGTATTTTCTTTGATAAATCATCTTTTTCGATGTTTTCTTCGTGAGTTATCGTTCCCGTTTTTTGGTTTTTGTTTTCTTTGCTCACTCTTTTTGTTTTCTTGTGCCTTCGATCTCGTGGGTTGGCTTACAGCACCAGACTGGCTGTACAAAAGAGCTGGATAATACCCGCGATGTTCGAGTCCTTTTTGCGCGCTTTACGCTTCGATGTACGGAATGCATCAGCAGAAGAGTTGTCGTAGCAACCACATCCTTCTTCGCTTTCTGTTATTAGCTCTTCATTCTGTCACGTTCGCTCGCAAAGCCAACCCTAGAAAAATTGTCAGAGCAAGAAGATAAGAAGAAAAAACAATCTGATGTTGGATTCGCGTTAATTGTTGTATATTACTTCGTGCGTTTTCAATTTGGCCGTCAGCTGCACGACCCACCGCCCGAAGACATTGCAACGTCGGAGTCGCTACATGAAATCCATTGCACCAAGCACGGACTGATCAATGCCGAGACGGCCATGACCCTTGCTGTTCACCGCCTATTGAGTTCGATCCAGCGCATGAATCCGCCTGGCCAGTCAACAGACAAAGCTGCCAAGGCCGTCTTCTATCTATCAAAGGCGAGTAGATTTGTCAATATTGCCCTTTTTTACTCCTCGCTGATTTTTTGCCAATGTTCGTCGTGTAAGCGAACCTTGACTCTTGCTCCATCACATTATTTTGTCTTGTTTCCCGTCTATGAATTGCGGAGACGGGGGAGGGGGACACTAAAAGGACATTTGACATTCATTATGTACGCGAGTATGTTTTTCTAGTATGTTAGGGCCGAGGCAGACGAGAGAATGGCTCGTAATAATTCGGAGAACTGATGATCTTTTTAGCGTGCACTTGATGTAGTTTTCTAATTCACACACGAAAGTAGGAGAAAAATTTCAGCAAGCGCCAGGGAAACTGATGGAACCATAATGCCTTTTTGATGCGCAATGAAAAAAAAAATGTAGGTCTACGAGGCTCGTTATCAAAAATTGCCTTCTCTAATATCGATCGTCTTTGCTGCCTTGGAAAGGGATACACTATCCGTAAAAATGATTACACGGAACAGCATCAAAGGAGAGATAGAAAGCTAGAAAGTGCAATAATCAGTCCGCGTACTCTGCCGTTATACGGGATGGAGAAATGTCGGACATAAGGTTGCAGTGGAGCTCGCTTTAATGCGTTATTACGCAATTTGAGAACCTTGTTCCCAATCTCTTGATTTATGGGCAGTTTCTCTCAAAGTAGATGAGGGCTGCTACTTCAAACTTTTTCGACATTCAATTCTACGTTTATTTAGTCACGGTTGATTTTTTTAAGCAAACATCTAACACGGATTGCAAGCCTAGATGATGCTCTTGAAGAAGGTCTATAAAACTATGGACATTTTGTTCATGCTATCGGAGCTGGAACAGGTCAAAGTCCTTGAACGAACCAAGAGTGGAGTAGTGTTTATTATTACTATCTGTACGGTACGCCGGCGAAATTGGATTACGCATTTGTAATAATAATACAGCTATGGGAGTTTAGCTTTTTATTCTTATGGTAAGATCTTGTTGGTAATAAATGTGCATGACAAACGCACAAAGATTCTCAGCAACGAAAATTTCCTCAGCGCGTTTGCATATCATACTTTTAATCCGTCTGTTTGGTAAGACTTCACAACACGCCACCCCTGTACGAGTTTCCTAATTTTTGACGGGGATAGGTTTACAATAAAACGCCGATAGTAGTTTTTTAGATTTAAACAAAGAAGTTTTAAAAAATTTCTTGCTAATTAAATTGGATCAACTTTAAGAATTAAGGAGCAATGTCCTCCCCGCCAGATCAAGAAAATTTCCTTCTTGCACACAGGATTTTTTCAATCATCCGATATAGAAGGAAATGTACTAAACATGTTACTTACGCGTTAAACTAACGTGTGACGTTCGATGTCACAAAACTGGCGAACTACCAATATATCTACGTATCGTGCGCGTTGCAATACACGCCCTTGTCTAGTAATGTAAAAATGGTAGCGCCTAGCTCCTCTATATCTAACAACTTCTTCTCGTATTGCAGTTGGAGAAAATGGGAGAGAAGCACATTGACTATATGATCATGACCCACCAGCTGCGCTCACTCAACATCCATGCCACGCCTTTGATGATTGCTTCCGAGGTGAGTGAGATCCCGCATCTCGAAGCATCATCTTGCGACCCGTTTTCCCAGGACGTCCTCATTCTGCGACACATAGCTTTCTCATCCTAACACGATCAATAAGCAGCTGTCGCGTGTGCGTACCGAATCCTAAAGTTTTTGTTTGTTTGCTTGTTTTCAAAAACAGAGCGCTGCCCTTTTTTTCCCCCATTTCCCTTTGTTGTATCAATCGTTTCTTGGTTTTAAGGACGCCAATTGACTAGGAATCGTGGCGATGGTTGGGAACATTGTGACGTTTGATCTCCATCAGAAGCTGTGCATTGAATTCTTAAGTAAACTGGGGCACACGTCACCTGACTCGACAAAAACTGTTCGTAGAAAAAGAGGGTCCCCTTTAGTTTAACAGTTGGCATTTTTTCGTCTTACGATATTATTTAATAGATATTTAGGCTTTTGCCGTAAAAGCTGTTTTCTAAAATTTTGGGAACTCTTTCTTGTTCAATGCCGGTGACGTGCGTTAGCTGCACAAGTTGAAGAAACTACTGGATCACGTCACTGAGCACTTACAATCCGTCGTCACGGCTTCGCAGAAAGGATCTGCCGATCACGAGGTTCTCTCGGACCAATATCATAGCGTTTTCACGGTAAGAGATAGCAACGAGGATTCCTATCTATACATACTATTATTGCTTATCTTGGCCGACGATGTATGTATGATGGATGACGTCGATCGTCCTCTTTTCTTCTCCTTTTTCGTTCTATTCCCAACTTTTACTGATTCACCATATGACGCGACGCCAGCATTTGGATGAGATTTGCGGGTTTCTGAAAACGCTGAATCAGCAAGTGAAGATCGAAGATCGTGTCGACTACTTTCTCGAAGCCTTTCAGGTCAGCGTAATATTTAGAGACTGCCAATCGTTTCATTTGTTCGCAATCCTTGGTGAACTACCAAGCATTATTTCCTGTCATTTCCAATTCAGGTTTCACTTGACAAGTTTCATCTGAAAGCTCAAGAACTTTTCTGCCCGGTCGATTATATCCGTCTCGATCTAGTACATGTCGGCAAACAGCAACAACAGCAAACGATAGTCTACGCTGCTACAATCCGCCAGGTACAGATGTTTTTACGATTGTGATTAGTATATGTGTCTTGTCCAGGTTCCTACAGATACGCGAATAATATTATGAAATCCTTTTCTCGCCATCGCGTAGCCCAAATTGCATTCAAATATCAACGATGGCTGTCTACTGCATCAGGGCTTTCTATGGAAACGGAACGGCTCTTTGGAGACACGTTTCTGGGCCCTACTCTTTACCGACTCTCTGCTGCTCACCCACGTAAGCAAGACATTATTTGTTTTTCTACGTTCCAAGTTCTTCCAGACCCATTTGTTCCTGTCTAAGAGGGGTGTCCATTTTTTACTAACAATATTGCCAAGTCTTTTTCTGTAAATCTTTCCTTTTTTTTTCTGGCGAACGCCAAGTAAGGTAGAAAAGTGGCTTGCCATGGGAGCGATTCTTTTATGTTTGGTTCGTTTTTCTTTTTCTGCCCTTTTATCGTCTACTAAGCTATCGATTATAATTAACTTATACGGAAAGGTAAAGTCTTCTCGCATTAAGATTTCGCAGTGTTTGGGTGGCACAAGAACTATTGCCAATACAATGAAATTGGCAATGGAAAATGAGTTAGCCATCCAAGCGCCGTTAAGTATACGAAGGCGAAACTTGACATCCCTTAATTTTGTAATGCCCACTAATGATCACTAAGACCTTGGAAATGCTTGGTTGAAATCATTTGTTTAAAAATTTTGTTTTAGTATTTTTAACCCTGAAATGAAAATCAAAGTATGTCCTTGAGAAGATATCTAACCGCCTAACTTAATGTCTTCGTCCTATTGGTGGGGTGGGTACGATATTATTTTGAAAACTGGGAGGACAGGTGTTGGTTTCTACCATAGGCAAGGCATTGAGAAGATCACCGTGCCTCCACTTTCCGCAGGCAAAAGGGACGTTCGTGGAACAGGTTACCTTTTTTTTTTCAACTGCGTTGAATGCAAAATATGTAGCTCATCCTCTAGTACTCTAAACAGGCGGAGGTATGGTCTGAAATCTTGCAGAAATGTGTCGTTTTCAGTCAGTACCGATTTTGTCGTATTCGAAAGCGGTCGTTTCTTGGAAACTTGTGACTTTAACGTCTTACTTTTTTTTTTGTGTGTGCACTTGTCGCCGGGTTTACGAAAAAACATTCTCGTTATTGTTTTGTGCCCCCCACATCAGGTGAACAATGGCGTTCATTTCGTGGAGGAAGAGCCTATCCTGCTGTGCAACATGGTCCGTCTCCTGGCTGCTGAGAATCAGTTGAGTGAGTTGCGTTTATTGTTTTGTCATGGTTCGTGTAATACGGAGCTAGTTGTATTTTCTACTTTTCTTTTTTCTCTCCCCCCCCCCCCCCCCCCTGTTTTCCAAGTTATGTTCCTTCTCTGTTTTCGGCTCTATTGTCCTGAGTCTCGCTATTTTTTATCATGTATCGATTATTTAATGCCCTTGCCTTTGTGTCGGGCCATCTAAACTCTTATCTTTAGTTTCTCGTCTAGTGGCAACAAAGGCATTTTATTATTATTGGGGCCAAAAAATTTGTATGCATGGTCGATAGTTTGCGATCAAACATAACTAATTGAGAAGATGAAGTGCTGTTGTCAACAGATACAATGAGACGTAATAATTTCCTGCAATTTTTCAATTTGTGCGTATACATATCTATAATAAACTTGTTTGCCTTCATTTCCATGTTTTTACGTCCGCATTATAGGCTAGACATTATATTCTTCATCGTACGATTTGCTAAGGGATTTAAGTCTTCTCAGAGTGTGTTGAATGGCTAAGTGGAGATGCACTAACGGCCCGATTCTGTTTCTGTGCTGTGCGCACCATCTGTCTTGACGTAAATCTCGTAGTTGTTATGCGAACCAATTGTTGAACGTCCCCAAGTTTCACTCTCTCATACAATCCTATATCCGTACTTTTGTATTTGCAGATCCGTCTTTTCGTTTGGTGTATCGAGCGACAGACAAAACACGCATCGGCAAAGTATCAGTTTATCTCGGCTGTTCTACTGTCACGATGCGAGCTGAAGGCCGAACGCAGAAGCTTACGTGGGTCGATCTCATCCGTCGTCAAATGTAAGTTGCAATCCCAAGGTTATTTCTTAAATCGCGAAACAACACATAACACATTTGCGGCCCTTTGTAGAAGCAAGCAAAATCAAACAATGGATGTGTCTTTGTCTAGCAGCCAGCTAACAAATAGCTCTGCGTGTGATTAATGATTGCAAGTGTACTAACATAGACGCACGCGTTCTTTGCAAATCTAAGGGATGAATTGCAGAACCGGGAACATTGTTGGAACGCGGCCAGTTTGTGCGATAAGAACGAGATAGGGGAACACCGGCAGGGGCAGGACAACAACAGCAACCGAAGCGGACGAGGAAATGCCATAGGAATATTGCGGCGCGTTCGTCGCTGCCTATCTACAGGCGCTATCTCGATTCCGGCGTCGATGACGTTAGCGCGATCGTCGTCGACGTTGCCCCCAAAGACGACAATCGCGACGACTTTCTACCAGAGCTATTCTTGCGACGATCTTTACTTGGTCTCCGACTTGACACCTGGCAAATTCAATTCAAGCGAAACCATTACCGAGCAAGAGCACGAATTCGCCGCTGCAGACGAACACCAACAGCCGGATGTGGAAGCTTCTGGGCTTGTGTTTCACGACATCAGCCTTGGCAATCCAGTTGATGTGGTATGTGCATCCTTTTCTCTTACTACACGTAATCGATGGGCGAGTATTAGGCATCGGTGTGGAGTACCGTGTGCACGTATTTAGATGCGCTATGTCACACGAGCCTTTTCTTTTCGTGTTATGCTATTATGCCCCGGTGGCAACTTTCCGTCTATTTTGTTTTGTTTGGTCTGAAAATTTATTTTAGAAGCGCATGGGATAAGGCGACGTGTTTAGAATGGTGGCATTCGATCTTTTTTCTGTGCGCTAAAAAGTTCAAAGCCATCCGTTTGTAAAGCGGTTTTTATGAAGCGAAGCGCGTCACGTCAAGCTGCTAGACGAAGTGAACCGAAGCCAAGTCGTTGGCATTTTGTTCTCAGTGCATTGCAAAGGAAACGCCTCAGCACGTGTGTGTGGTCTTGCCAGCTATTGGGCGTGCAATTTTTTGTTTCTTCCCACAAAGTAATCTTCTCCGGCTCTTTTTTTTCCCCCCTACCTAGTCTGGGTTTATGTGTGCTGGAGTTAGTTAAGTGAAAAGACCTCCTACCAATATAGTTCCACTGGTTAATTGAAGAAAGTTAAACTATGGACTTCATGAAATGGAATAACTTGCCGCCTTTCACGAAACTTGTATGAAGAAAACGGAGCAGAAATTTCTCTCGGCGGCACGTGACGGCCGGTTTGAACCAGCGAATAGTGCGAAGAATTGCGTCACCGTGGAAGTTCAAAAAAGAATGGAGATTTGCGACGGAGAATGTGGCAGTTGTAAAAACAAAACACACACACAATGGAGGGAGTTTGGGGGTGTTGCTGTGTCTGTTTCTTTTGAAGAATTGCAATGACGCTTGTGTTGTTACCCGTGTGGTACGTAGGCGAATGTACAACTCGAATGCCGACATGTACGAGCAATCGATGAATGTTGTATCTATGTTCTTTCCTGCCTTTCCGCCTTGATCGATTGATTAATAATATGTTGGCAGAGAGATTATACAGCGCCCTTGAGCAGAGCACGTACTCGTCTCGGAAGATATACTTTTCGTGTATTAATTAATACCAAATCTCTGGAAACATAATACGGAAATCTCAAAACACGCACGCTCCAACCTCATCCGTCGATATACTAATCTCTTTTGAAACTTGGTCGGAATGAAAGGCGTTGATAGAAAAGTGGAGTCTCAAACGTTGTTGCACTTATGTAAGATTAAATTGGGATAGAAAAATAATGGGATTGCTTAATATGCCAGACTATTATTCTCCCCTCGAATGAAATGTTTGCACTACGGTACAATTTTGCGCCGATTACTCGCTACATGTTTGCATCCTCGAAGCTATTTAGCGAAAAACGTATGCACGGTCTGTGCTGTGAACGTTAATCGCACCGTTTGCATTTCTAGAACGAATAGTTGTTCTTGCTTTTATGGTCAATCGGTTATTCTTTTCTCCCTGGCTTAAAGTATAATCGACCTCCCCAACAGGATAGGAACGGGATGTTGACATTAATAAATGTTTTGCGTACCGATAAACCAAATGTTTTCATAAATCAAATTGAGGTACCGTGTTGTAGTAGGAACGCTGGGTTATATTCCTGCATCAAGCACAACAATTGATTTATTGTTTTCACTTGTTACATTGTTGTGTTTGGTTCCCAGGGTACATCTATCCCATAAGTATTGGTTTATCTTCGAAGAATTCAACCCGGTTTCTACAAAATGCACTTCTTCGCTTGCAAGATTACTATCGATGCCTTCATTATTCAATCACGTGTTTTCTCAGAATGTATCTCTTTCTTTGGGATGACGACGCAAACGAAACGAAACGCGAATGTAGTACTTTTTTAGCTTTTTTCTCGAGGCCTTTTGAAAGGAAGATTTTTTTTTTCAGATCCCCTAGTACAATGCATCTTGTTGCTCTGAGCGTGTTTTCGCCATTGATACAGGGGAATTTATGGCACGTGCCAATCATTAGATGGATGCTGAAAAGTACTCATTAGAAAATTGACAAGTTTCTGGAATCTTTCACGAAAATTCCTGTAACGCAATCAATCATGCACGCCGCCCAATTTTTTCGCGTTGAAATCGTGTGGAATTATACGATTTTATATTTTGGAAAACAGCTTGACTCCCTTTATTAGAGGATCAGCCGTTCAAACAGAATGCTGATTGCGACTCAGTTTTCCTGCTCTCCTCGTACGAAGGAAATTCAATTAGCTACGTCTGTAATCAAACGGAATCGTTCCTTCTCTGTTGGTCTTTCCTGTTTAGTCCAATTCCTTTTCTATTGCGACCTCCATAGGAATCCCAACATTTACTTTTTTATACTTTATGTTGCCCAGTGCGTTGTTTGCCGTAAATCGAATACTACAGGTTAAGATAGCAACAGAGTGATAGTCATCTCATTTCGTTTTATCCAAGCATCATCTAGCCGTTGTGCGTTACATTGTATCGAATAGAATTTGTGGAGGTATATAGGTAGGGCATGATCAGATGATCGCTTGTGTTCCGTTTCCTGGACGACTGATCTATAGCCTGGCCAGCACGGTTAATAAACGAAACACCCCGCCCTTTTCAACCTGTTTTTTTTTTATCTTCTATGATAGACCCAAGCTCATAGGCTCTATTGTAATTTCCTTTTTGCTTTTTATGTAGAGTAAAATAGTGTTGCAGTGTCCCCGCATATAGAGACGAATCAAAAAGCAATCTCATGATGGCACCCCGCTGCGAAGGCAGCTACCGTGGCTTCCTATGCCGCAATTCGTTGTCGTTTGTATTACTAGCGACAGGAAGTGCTCTGACATTTCCCGTCGGAGTCCTCATGGTTTGGCTCTATGCGCAGGACATGCTACTGAGACACCAAACATGAGAGAGAGAGCTACATATTCCATTTTGCCTGAATCCCAAGGTTCCGAAATTCCTACACCGCAATTATAGCGGGAAAAAAAACAAAAGCAGCAACAATCGCTTTGACGTCACGCTTTGACGCCCTTCTTTCCGTCTCGTCTGTAAAAGCCAGACCGATAGGCATATAGGCCGATATTGTGTGTGTGTGACATGAATTTTTTACGTAGGGACAATTTGTGTAGACTATTAATCTTTAGCTACCAATGGGACCGCACCGTCCTGGCGGAACAGTCCGGTTTCTGCTTAAATAGTGTTTTCGGCATTACATTGAAGCCCATGCTGCCAAAGTCTCGTTTTAACGAAAGATAGGGCAATACCATATCTAGATTAGTTGCTTCGTTAAGTGGCTCGTCAGCACATATCTCCATACATTGCATGCCGGTAATCTAGCAGGATCCAATCTTGTTCATGTGACGTATGCAATCTTCGCTGCGCAAGTCTATCTATAAGTGTCGTTGATAGATATCGATGATCTAAGCGTTACTAGATTTTGTTGACGTCTCAGGGTTAATAAAAATTAGACGATTGACGTAGGTAACCCTGATAACACTGTTTAATGTATATTTATCTCTTTTAGCTGTTTTGTTTACGACGTGTTTCATTTTATGGTGCTTTTTAGTTAGTTTTTATAAGTTGTTGACTCTGGACAATGACGTCAGTGAGTGGCCCTTGCCTTTGTTGTGTCTATATGCGCATACCATATCTCCCATTTATTTTTTCATTTCCATCCAATGTTTAAGAGGCTATCCCGCGTGAACAGACAGTTGTCCTATATCAACGGACTGTGTTTAATCGATGAACTACTGTCATTTTTTTCCTCTTCAGATTCTTGGTTATTCGGATAACTAATTCTCATTTTCTCTTCAGGACAAGAGTAGCAACGTAAGCATCGAATTTGTGAACTTGAACGCTGAACCCATCAACGAACAGAACGAACGTCACAACTTTGCAGAACGTTTACGACTGCGACTGTTTAGTCACACAATTGGCAACGGATCGAAGGAAAAAATTGCCCGGTAAATACGAACATTTGAATAAATTGAAAAAATTTGCATTTGAAAAAAAGGGGGAAATACTAAGGTCATGTCACCGGAAATTCTTCTTATAGCAAAATTTTGCTGACGTAATAGCATAGCAACGGTGAACATAGGAGATCAATTGAAACTGAAAAATCATGACATGAAATATTGTGATCCCAATGATTTGATTTTTTTCCCCCTTTTTTATGCACTTGGCTTTCGTTCGGCCTTCAATGCTTTTGGGGTGTGGGAGCAGAACAGTCGTCAAGGGAAAAAACAGTGGCGGTGGCGTCGGCGTCGATACATGCCCAACGGGAGGAGAGGAACACGGACCAGGTCGTCAGCGTGTCGGTGCCCAATCGGATTCAGTTCTCCATGTGCCGCACCGCACTGCAGACCGCATCCATAGCTGGACTGCCCGTCTCTGCTGCACATTGTTCGACTGTAAATCCAATCAAACATCAGAGGTGAGTCGCTATTGCCCCTCATTTAATATTTCTATCGGTGATCAAACAGTCAACAGCCAAACTGGGCCATGGCAATACTCACTTTGACTTCGTCGCTTTTGGCTTGGCGGTTAACCGTGACGGTTAACCACATTCTCTTATCGTTTAGGCCGTTAGACCCCTACTGAATTTCATAATCAGCTTTTATCGGTTAACATCTTCTTGCGTGCGACCGAAGGAAACATGTCGTGTTTGGTACTTCGTTTTGGTTCGTTTTAATTGCGCGTATTTAAGAGTGAATGAAAAAAACAGAACGTGTGAACTCTTTGCCTTGGTGGAACTAAATTTAGAGGTTTCGTGATTGTTTATCGACTTGGTGTTGCCTGTGATATCTACAACAAGCGCAGCGTTTACTGGGGAGGGGGGTCGGACAAGTGAAACAAATCACGGGATGGATTCGCTTTTGTGAGGGGATGTATAAACAGTGGAAAACTATAGAGAAACGCACAGTGAAAAGGTGAATTTATTGAGTTTTCTGTAGTTGATGAGGTTCGAGGTTAGTGTGAGACTTGTGCAGCCGGTGGAGCGGAAATCAAAAGATCAGGACAGAGGGGTGAAAGAAGGAGCTACGGATTGACGTCATCCAACTTTCCTTTTTGCTATTTCTGAGGACTTAATGCATAACAAAGTTCTGAACAAAGCAATAGTGGAACTCTTTTTTATTTCGTTTTGTCACGCATGTCTAATTTGACAATGAAACAACAAGGCAATTTCTGTAAGGTCTGCAGTGTACAAGCTGAAACAAAGGATGCTTTATACTGGTAAATCTAATGCGATTTGAGAGAGGGGTAAATCAATGGATAACGAGAACCATATGATTCTTTCCTATTACGGCAGTTCTAGTTTTTTTTTCTATAATCCTTTATTTTTTCTTTGTCTTCCAATCGGGCAAAAAAGGTAGCACTCACTGGCTAGACTGTGCCATCGATTTCTATTCCAAATATGGGAAAAAAAATTGCGTAACTCGAAGGGCTTTTTCCGCTCTTTGAGCGCGGCTGCAGGATCCTGCCCGTGTCCAACAGTCTAAATGCGCAATGATATTATTCTTGAAACTCAGACGCAAAAAAAAGTGAAGCAGTTGGAAAAAAAAATCTTTTCTTTATTTTCTGGATGAAAAAGCAATTTAGTCCCTCGAGCGGTGGAAACCTCCGAGAACCGCCTTGATCCAATAGTTTAGAAACGTCAAAAAGACGGCTGTATGCTGGAAAAGATTGACGTCGAAGACGGGAGTTAAAACTTTCCATCTACTAACTTTATTTTTCTCTTTTCTTTTTTTCATATTTTTCTCGTCTATTTTCGTGAAACGTTTCACTGACTTGAAGGGCTACTAGCGTCTAACGGACTGCTCGCTTATTCTTGGATAGATCCTAATATCTTTGCAGGCGGAGGGCTGGTCCTGCAGCTTCATCCAAAATTGAAGGATAGGCCTACCCGCTGTCATTTTTCGTACAAAAAAAAATGTTCCGTAAAAAGCTTGATCAGGCACGCTACCGTCCTTCACTATTAAAGCCGTTCCTCAACCGCAAATCTGTTGACTGTTTTTTTTTTGCCTGATTTTTAATACGTAGTCTACGGAGCACTAAAAGTCGTGGTTGTATGGACCTCTTATTGGATGTTCGTTATATAGCAAGCGCACAGCTTTGTTAACCACATAAACCATCGACCCCTGCCGGTTGGACCGTAGTAGAGACGCTAAATTGAAAAATCCAATAGACTAAAAAAAGGACGAAACAGAAACAAATCAAGGTCGCTATTTGATTGCATTCTTTTCGTCCACCAATCTTAATCCCGAACTTGTTTTCTCCCCTATAACCTCCTACTTGCGGATCTTTCCCTATAACAGCTGTTGTTTACGTATATATCACTGAGACGGCCCGCGTCACTGGCCCTCCTTAAATAGAGAATATCGTCGCCCGTGTAATAAAGATCGATGAAAAACTGTATCGTCATAGAAAACTACCGATAATCAATTGATTTTCCAAGACGATATAGCATTTCGCGTGATATCCATCAGGGACACCTCACTGAATAAATGAAAGCCTAATAGCATCGAGCGCAGGCAAACAGAAAAATTCATGCGCTCAAGGAGGGCATGGGGCACCACCAGAAACGTATTACCCTTAGTTTTTCTTGTTTTTTTTTTTTTAACCAACACTTTAGAGTTGGGCTTCGATCGAGCGCTAAGGTGATTGGGTGTACAAGACAACAAACAAAAATCGGCTCTTGGGTTGAGACCGCGAGTGCATGTCGATCGGAAGTAGTTGCAAAACGAAAAAGATAGTCAACCAGCGAGCGACACCGCAGGACCAAACGGTTGTAGCATCATGCACGCACACGCCGTCAGCGACTATCGATCCGAGCGTGTTGAAGGGCGGAGACGATCGCATCGAGCTTGCGGATCTTGATATTGTGGATGAAAAAAACGCTAGCTGTAGAGAAGTCACAGAATATTGTTGTTCTCTCGGAGCAGCGTTGTTTACGTTTTTCAATATTTTCTAAATCTTTTTTCTTTCTATGGCATCCGCCCGCTCTCCTTCCTTGATGACGTCAGTCGAGAGTAGAATAAGTCCTGCGTTAGTCACATATTGTTTTTGTTTGTAAATTACCTTTTTGCCGAAATGTACACACTCGCACACCACACGCTATGCTCAATATCTTATTTACTGGTATCCGTGGCGAACGCTCTTTTCTCTAAATACGAAGCCATGCCAAGTTATTTTTAGTCAGGCCATCGGTCTCATCACATTCTTCTGTGCGCATCCTCGTAGTGTGTTTACATCGGTGAGTTTTGTCTTCAAGCCACATCGAAGTGCTCTGCAAGAACGTTGCCGGATATGGGGACCAAAACAAAAGGGACTCGATTGATTGACGACCGTCCTGTGGATTGTTTAGCGTTTAATAACTTACTGTGGGTAGTATATAGACAGACATTGTTGGCAAGGGTGCAAAGGCAATAACTCAAGCAATGCTACTTTTTAAATCATTTGAATATTTGACTTCTGTCATGCACCGTTTGGAATCGTGAATGAATGCGCTAACTTGGCATAGCTCTTTCTAAAACTTTTGCTGCGACTGCAGACCGTCATCTTTTATTATCGAGCCTATCAATAACTTGTGTTATTTATTGAATTTACAAACGGTGGGACTTCGTGGAAAGGCAGATGCAGGCTGTAACTTGGTTTTGAATGTTTCACAATTTTCCTGAGAGCCAATCCCAGGAAAATCGAAAAAGACCTCGCTGTTTTGTCCCAATTTGAAAGTTGGATGCCAACGTCTTCTAGTTCATTTTGCTGTTTACATAAGAGCTGGTTTCTATTGCATGTCACGTGATCTTCTAAATGAACGCTACAATAGAGCACAAGTTTCTCTAAACCTAAATGTTTGCGTAACCAGAGCCAACAGTCAAGGATCGCGTGCCGTTAACATAAAAACGAGTCTGAAGGCTGCAATAATATAGCGCTTGACTAGACGCCAAGATATACCGAAAAACGAGTCAGGTGACATCCGGTTGCTGTTACAGTCATTCATTGGGCTATTTTACGTGACCCAGCGCATTATGTAGACGGTGTAATCGATCATTCTTACGCCACTAACATACCTCATTAGATTCCAGGTCTCTTGTCATTGGGGGATTCACGGAACACTGAGTGAATAATTCTCGAAACTAAAGCAAGCCAGACGAGGGTATCGCCTTCGCAGTAGAAGGCGATTTCCTTTGCTAGTAGAACGTGCGTGTAGTTGTGCCTTAGTTGGATCGATAGAAGGCGGTTTTGCGTCCGCACGTTTCATTTTTGCTAGTTACGTAATAGAGGCAGTTTCGTGCCAACTGTTCTTGTCATCTTCGTCCAACTTTACTTACTGCATAGCGATTTTCCTTTCTCTTATAGCTAGTTTCGCTCAGCGTTGTAAGTGTTTGCTAACGCATGAGTGACATAACCGGCTAGCTGTTCATCCGTCCAGAAAGGCTGTCTGATATGAGACCTTACGCGTGAATTTTTGATGGCAGTTGTGCATTTCAGAACAGCAGGATTGTGGAATATGAAACTGCAGGAAAATGCGGCGGAATTGGAACACTCTGTAATGTAGACGTTGTAAAAAGAAACGTCCTTTTTCCCTAGTAGGGAATGCGCTTTTATCTCCAAACATTAGGAGACGATGCTCAGCATCTGCTATTGATTAGTGGGACGAGCCGGTTGATAGTTGCTATTTTGAACTGAGTGTGCAGTTTCAAAGCATTCAGATGACTATTCGTAGTGGTAAGAATAAAAGCGTGCGACAGATATCCCTAGCGTGTTCGAAATGTTTAACCCCGTTTTCTCTGCGATTCTGATGCGCGCTTGCGGAATGCATCTTTCAGAAGGAATTACGTGCCGCTGAGCAGTAAGTAACATCGACGGCAAGAGCGCACATTGCACGCATTTAGCTGGATTGGTTTTTCTTTGTTTTCTAGCCCAGCGTTCCCAACAGTTTCTCGAGAATTGGTTGGTTATTCAGTGAAGTTTTGCTACATGTGCTGCTGTTATTTCCCTCGACTCGCTAGATTAAGTTTTTTCTTTGCTCTCTCGGTTTCTCGCTTTCCCGTTGTTGCCTACTTTATTCTGGGACAATTACTGCGTGTCAGCTGTGACCCAACTATTTCATTTAAGAACAAATAGATGACGGGAAACCGGAAACCGGAAAAAAGAATTGTGACCAACGAGCTAGTTATGCAAAAAAATTCATTTTGATCACAGGAGGCTAACAGTCAATGATTTGTGAAAATAATAAATAAGAGTGGGAAGTATATTGATGTGCGTGCTCACGTTCTTCAGACCGGAGATAGCCTTCTGACGTCATCACGGCTGAACGTTTCTCCTTTCCGCACAATAAAGAACGAACTTAAAAGGCGTTTGACGGTAGTGCATCACAGCAAAGAATACCAGATGTTGAAGGATTGCTTTGAGTATCCTAACGGGTCACATAAGAGTTATTCTAGTTTTACAAAGAATATCAACTATGCCATTCAGTATCAGAGAGACGAAAAGTATAATTGAATTGGAGTTCGAAGAAAACCGCGATAGTGAAGTCTTTTTTGGGGCTTTCTGTTGCTGGTTTTTTTTTATGACACTCTGTCTCCAGTAGATATGTGCGTGCACATGTCGTGTCAACTAGACATGATTAAATCGGATGCAATCTTCAGCGGTTTGTGCACTGAGATAGTTCAATTACCGACGATCATAGCTGCACTAAAACGATTGCTGATTGCTTTTTATTCGCACAAAAACTCGTAAAAATTGAGCGTTTTCACAGTAGCGACCGTCGAGTTTCCATTTAAGTAATATATTTTTTTTTCAAACATGGGTCTTGCGAATGACCGTCAAATTTATTGATCCAGTCGTCCCAGGGCTTCGTCTTGGTCATCGTTCGTCAAGGTTACATGGATTTCATTCCTACTGCAAGGGCATGGTCGTCAAATAGAATGTTTCAAGCTTTTAGATGACTTCATTCTATTATCTAACAGAGGCCCTTGATTATCCATAGTTGATGTGTCCAGTTTGTTCATTATCCTTCGCTTGTGTTCTTATCTTAATCGGGACGAGAACTACGTTGCTCTTGGTGATGACGTTGAACGATGTTGAATAGACGATACATAGACTCCTGTTTCCAAGAACTAGGTCTATTACACTCCTGGGCTTCCTAGTGTAACAGAGACGAATTACGAAGACGGAGTAACTGCTATATTGCTCAATTACCTGAGCGAGGCTTTTGCTGCTAAACGTGTACAATGTGAAGCACGAAAAGCTTGTTTGTTGCTCTTTTCATCTGATATAACTAGTATTTGGCACAAATTGTCATAAGCTTTTAATATAAATTCATATTTAAAATTTGTTTATGATTTTATTTCATTTTTTAGATTGCGTCCGCCACAATTTGTTTGGAGAAAACTGAAAACGAACATCAACAGCCGATTAGGGTTCGCTCACCGAAAGCCAACACATTCCAATCAGTACTGGGTACCATAACAGGTAAAGTTTAGATCATTTTTCAAAACAGCTTGGAAATCAACATTAGTTTTGTTGCTAAGAGCCCCGAATTCATGATTGCATCCTTTCTTTGTTGTGCATTTAACAGAGGACGACGGTGCTGAGAATTGTAAAATGCGACAGTTCCAGTCGGCGACGAATACGGACGAGCGGCATGCTTTACACAGCACAGGTAGCTAACTTTCGTTACAAGAACTTATCATTGTTCAGCTTTCTTTCAGTTCAGATGGAAGTTCATTTTCACGAACTCGTATAATTCGGCAACGCCGGTCGATTGAATTTGATGTTTAAACGATTGAATCGTCTCTACTCGTGAAAACGTTTGCTTGTGCATAACCTTTATAAGATAGCGAGAAAAGGTCTTGACGTAAGACCATTGCGACAGTTTGACTGCTATTCGTTGCTAACTCAAGCGCGTAAAAAGTTGATGTGAGTGTGCCCTAAAAAAAAAAAAGGTCTTGGAGCATAAGCTGTTGGCAAAAGTAAAAAACCCGTACACGCCTTTGTGGCTGATTTGCATTACAGTCTATCGACTCTTGGCTAATGTCAACCTGGTCTTGTACTGAGGAAGGCACTGTTTAAAAGCTTATTCAAATTCTGTGCAATACTAGAGTTTTTAAACGATTTTCTTCTTGTCCAACAATGCGAGTATCGTCTTTTTAAAATACGAAAACTAACTGAATTGATGATTATATGATGGGAGCTTATTTGGTTGTACAAAGTTGCTTTCGTATTTTCACAATGATTGAAATAATTGTTTCTATTCCATTCCTACAGGTGACAGCACAGAAACAAGTCCCAGTTGGGCGTCGGCGACGTCCAGTGCCATGGAAACGCCCAACGGCGTCGACCAACCACTTGCCTTTGATTTCAGCCGAAAATGTGAATTAAATTCTGACGGACGCCAGCAACTCGTCTTACCGAAATGCAGGGTATAAACACACACCAAAATACCTTACCATTCCAAATGATTGAAATTTCTTTAGTAAATAATAAAAAATCCTGGATGCCGTAACCGTAAAAGAGAAATAGGCGAAGGATTTTAAAAAAATGACTCGCCTTGAAATTGAAAAAGGATTTCTCTGAAAGACGAAATGATGTTATGAATACCCTATTATCAACTGCATGCTGAGAACTTTATTTCTCTGTTTCTTAATCTTCTCAAAAATTGGACAGGTTGTTGCTTCCAGTCGATCCAGCTCCACCACAAGGACTGCTATTGGCTCAATACCGGTAATATGAATACATCTAGTCTTATCATGTTTCTTTATCTTGTCTTCAAAAGCGCGCTGTCATTAGAAATGGACTTTTGAAACCAACGAATTGTAATGATGTAATAAGGAACATGATTACGGTCCCCATTTCTTTTCGGCCTAGCAAATAACTAAAAAACTTCCTCAATACCTTCCTAAAATAACTTTCTTATCATTTGGGCTTTCCCCTTAGGTCTCTTACAGTATGCCGACTACGCCAGAAATGTCGGAAGCCTCGCCGTCTCCTCGTCAAGTCTCTGCCGGTTTCTTTCGGTTCCCGTTCGTTGGCAACGCCAGTCCTCGTCGGTTCAGGAGTCGGGCAATGTCTGGTATGTTCTTCACAGCGCATTGTGAGAAATATTTCGTCCTATTTTTTTTCTCTTAATTAATTATTTCAAATTATAATCCAATTAACTGAACAGCTGAAAGTAATTCGGAAGAAATTGGTCCGTCGGTGGTGGTCGGATCATCTTCTCCTCCATCTGGTGGCTACACGCACCACCACCAGTCACGCCACGAAAACCCGGATCCTTCGATCCCGGTTCAATCTACTCAGCAGACGGACAAGCGACTTCGTTTCCCGCGTTTCCTTCGGCGCACGCACAGCGCTTCGGCCAGCACGGAAGCTCCGCCCTATGCTCTATTTCTGCGAACCAAACGAGTAAGTCATTTTCCTCTTTTTTTCTCCCGTTGCCGGGACAAAGGTAGAGTTCGCACGATGTAACGCACGATCACTAGATGTCAGGGGTATCATATTTTTCGTGATCACGTTCGAATGCAGATGCGGACGAACGTATTTGTTTCTGCGTGTTTTGCGCCGTGCCCAAAGCGTACTGTATTAAATGAAAAATACGGAAATCGAAATCGATTCGTTACGTAATCTTGAATCTGTAAAAATCTTCATCTTGACGTCAACGTGTGTATATCTACGCCGCAGGTATACTTTAATGACCGGATGTGGTTGGATGTGTTATATGGGTTACGCTGCAACTTCTTTCTTCGCTGCTATGGTTCGGCCACTGACGCAATAGCTGCACCAGCGTTTGTTTATTCAATCCACTGCTTTGAGCCACAGTGTTACCTATTGCTACAAAAGATGACGTTGCGCTCGTAGTGATCCAAAAAAAAAATACTGGTTTTAGTCGTGCGTGAACGCGCCGGATGACGATTTAATTCGGTAAACAAAAGCGTTTACGGCTATGGGAAAACAAAATTCTATAGCCTCGATGCGAAAAAAGTCCCTCAATTTCAACTCTAATGACGTCAATGGAGATCTTTTGTCCAAAGGAAAAGAATTAAAAGCAATCAAAGGTAATGCCTTTCTAAATAGCGGCAAACAGATCCGCTTTTGCGGTCCTTTTTGCGGTCTGTATTGGAGAAAACCCAAAACACAGCTGTCCGTGACTGCCCATGACTGTCCATGAGCTGGAAAGCTGGGCATATTGCCCATGACTATTTCATTGCCCAGTCACCGTTTGCGCAACGGGCATTGCGTGGGAGAATGAAAGTCTCTTCGTTCCTTCACCTTATTGTTCCATCGTTTTTTTTTAACGCGTTCAATTCGACTTTGCGGCTGTCAATGACGTCAAACTTAGTCACCAGAACAGTGTGTTTGAACAGGCGGTTTATATACGTACATTTCTCGCTAAGCCCGATTGTGAAAGGCGATCAAATGATAGAGAATGACTATTTGCCAGATGTCGGGGCAGCCGAGTTTAGAACACACGTCACCGCGTTGAATAAGGCTTATAACTAAGGATATAAAATTAGTAGTGTAGCCTATTCGTTTTTTGTTTTTTTATGCGTCGCTTAAACTGCAATATTATTCCATAACTGAAGCTCTTGTCCTGTACTTAAAGCGGATGTTAGAGATCACCTTTATGTCCATTTACGTGCATATATTTATAGAAAGCAATCAAAAGAGCAAACTTTTATGTGCCTCCATGTCATCGAGTGCTCGAGTACCACAACGGTCGCACTACAGACGAAAGCCATAAAACGCGTCAAAGGGGATGACTGGGTAGAAATTCATGAACTTGCATCGTGTATATTTTTGCAGTTTTTAATCAATTCCCAACGTAAAAAAAAGGAATAGGCACTGTCTGATCCGTCTACCGTACCCAGCTCACCATGGCAGTAGGAAAGGGACTCCCCGTTGTTGCGCGAAGCGAGCCACAACGGCGTTCTACCTTCGCTTCATGTTCTTTTATTTTTAGATTTTCTTTTTTTTTCGATTGCAGCACGTGCAGTTGACCGTGTCTCATACCCTGTGACATGACTAGTACGAACGCTAGCGATAATCTTTTTTTCTTCCTTCAAATTTATCCGGCTCATGTGTGTTTCAGTATATACATTACGATTCCCTTGTTTATTCGGAAAAGGAAGTGAATCGTTATTATAGCCGCGGCAACCAACCACTCGACTTTGGACGTACACTTGCGCCAGCGTGCTTGCGCAAATTTGCGAAACGAATAACTAGACGAGCGGTGGAAATTGTCTATGTACTGTTGCCAACGGCTCTTGGATCTTTAATGAACATCGTCCACTTGATAACATGCAGCAATTCAGAAAGGTCATATTTTCACGTTCGGTGGGAACGGAGACTGCGAATAACATATGGCATTAAAAATAGCACGAAGATAAAAAGGTCACGAGTTATAAGAATCCATACACTTGAAGGTTGTGAATGAGTGAAAGAGAATTTTAGTAAGAAAAGCCCTCAAGAGGATCAAGATCTTTCGTACGGGAAAGTTGAAAAGACGGGACTCCTCCTCCCCCGCCCATCCCCCGTGAAAAAAAAACACAGCTGTTACGCAATGCACTAGCAGGTCCACCCATTTTTGACGTCACCTCTAGTCGCCAAGATGAACATGCGCTATTTAAACGCTTCCATCGACTTGTTTTGATTTTATATTGCCTGCCATTATACCAATAATTGGCCGTTCGCTGGCATCGAATACCGCCAGACAAGATGAAAAATGACGCACAGGGCATATGAGTGTGACCCCTTCTACATGTGGAACTCGGCGTACCTGTTGTAACTAATATGGGGCAGTTCAGTGAGGTTGACTTATTGCTATGGCTGGTCGTAGTGAACGATTCACTTTTAGTTCGGCCAATCAGGTCATGTAGGACGCTCATCTAGTAGTCGCCACTCTTCGTGTGAAACAAAGCCTTCAGCAAAGCGAACGTTTCATTCGATTAGAGCGACATTCTGAGTAGCACCATTCAAAACGTCCCTATTTTCGTCCAATTTGTGATTAACCACAAGTGCATGAAAATCGCGAGTACAAAAAAACCCTCGAACTGGCGTCGGTCATTGCCCTAAAGTTTATCTTTTTGTACAGTTATATAACGCTTTAGCTATATTTGGTTCGTTCTGCATTTATAGCGATTCTCATCCTCGAACGTTCCAAATTGACGTAACGCCCATCCTTTTCCTCAAGTCTCTTATTGCGCAGCAACCATTGATTCAATTGACCAACGGAATCGCCAGACACGTGAATAGTTGACCATCGATCATGCCTTTTTTTAAGTTCTCCTAATTTCCTTCAATTTCATTTTTTGTTATCAATGTTTCCTGCACTTCTTATCACCTGACACGAGACCTCTTGCCTCGTGATCTTCCTTGAGAAGAAAAAACCTAGAATTCGTTTTTTGTTGTCGAATTTAACGAGAAATCTGATGACTTTGCTTAAGAGCAACTGTGAATGCGGGAATAGAACATCAGAAGCATTTAAAATGTTCATGGAAAGTAATTTCATACTAGCGGTGGTCTTTCATCCGTTGCTGTGAATAAAACGCACAATTTGCTTGTCATGCACATCTAATAGTCCGTTTATTTCTTCATTCATTTCACTTCTATTTGCACTAAAATCAAACATCATTTGCTTTATGGCGCAGATGGTGAGCAAAACCCGTTCGGCTGATCTAACTGTCGCTGCCGGCCCTAACGAAGTGTTCAGCAGCGTCGACGATGCCGCATCTGGAACAATGGCCAGCAGGAAAACTCGACTGTAAGTTGTCATTTTCAAGTATATTTTATTGACACAAACTCGTTCAAGCAGTCGATGATAAGTTACGGAAAAGTTTTAAAATCGAGGTCATCCTTAGCATTAAAAGTTCTTCACCCAAATCTCATTAAGCAAATTTTCTTAAAAATAGCTACCCGTGTCGGATTAGAATGTCAAAAGCTAACCACTTGGTCGACTGATGCTATTTAAGCAGCGTCGTGAAGGATAGCTTATTACACGCGCCGCTGTGTAAATCTGTTACGTCGATACGTTCGATATTTATAGTCTATGCGCCAAAGTTTAAGCGTACAGGCAAGGAACAACACCCATTTCTTATTTCAGTTGCTGGGATATCGAACTAAAATGGGGCACATTTAATTTCTTTAATTCACATGAGATTGTCGTGGATATTGGCAGATCAGACGCAAAAAGGAACGAAAGTCATTGACACATGACTGGCGCTACACGTTTTCGACGTTGTTTCCAAGACGACAAGTGGCAGGTAAAGGGGCACAATGTCCCCTGTCACTGCCGGGTCACCTTATTAAGAAGGGACAATGTCAACTTCGTTACTCATTGCTGGAAAACAATGGGAAATTGTATTTCTCGGTTTTCTTCTTAGCCGAATAATAGTTGAAAAGGATTTTCCTTATTGCATCCATGCATCAGCCCTTAAAAAATAATATGGAAGAGAGTTAATTTTGCTGTTGGGTCATTGTTTTATAGCTGAAATAGAAATGCTTTCTTATCGGGGTGAAAGCAACATCTTTGTATTAATAAAATTTAAAAGAAGCCTCGGTTTCCTTTACGCCAAGGAAATAGTTTTGCTTGCGTACATCTGTTTTTAACACCTCTTCCAACTTCAATAATTCCGTGGCTGGCACCGCAAGCGCCAAATGGAAATAATTGAAGACCTTTCCGCTTCCGCCTTGTGGCGTGTCATATTTTATTACTATGCAGGCTAACCACCTCCTTTTTTGATCTTCGTAGAAAGTCTTCAATTCGTTAACAGACTAGTGGGGTGTTGAATTTCTATTTCAATCCGTGTGGGCGAGCTATCGACCTGTGGACGTGGTAAAACTAGGGATTTGAAAAAAAAAAAAAAGAATTGTATATCCTACTTCTTGTGTATCCGGTTGGTGATGTACGGACCAGCTACACCTTTTAACCGGAACTTATTACATGCGTTTTTGGTAGTGAACTCATAAGCGTGTTCACGAAAAGCTGGACTCCACGGATTCAGAAGGTAGAATTAAATAATTTCACATCACAATGAAATTATCGTCCTGCCATCGATTGGCATTTGAAAGTCCATGTTTACGTCAGGAAATTCGTGTTTTGATCGCGTAGGGAAGAATTGTGGCCGCATTGCAGTTAAAAAATAGTCAATTGTCAGGGAGTGTTTGTTTTCAGTGCCTGTGAATTAGCGTCAACTGAATTTCTGGGTCAAATCCAGAATGAAGAAGGCACGACACTCGATCTTCACGTTTTCAAATGCACTCGCATAGGGAACACTAGTGGGAGATGACAAACAGCTTATGTGAGCTTATGTGGGCGGATGTTTCTTTGGGAGGCAGCTTGTATTGATTAAAGCGACCTTCCGTGTTTTTTGTTTTTTTTACATTTTCACCAAATAGCCCGCTTAAAAATGTTTTAATCTCTATTTTCCTTGTTGGATAAATTAAAGATAATCACGGCAACTATTCTAAATCTGCAAGATTCTGTACTATACCACAACATCCTTTTAATGTGACAAATAATTTGTTTTGAACGTATTTCTTCTGGCTACTCGTTGCAAATTCATTCTATATGTAACTGACTAGTGGCATCAGAGATCAGATTTTGTCCTATTGATCAGCTAAAATCGTCCGATGTATACTCATAGGTTTATTTACGGGTGATTGCGTGCAAGATTAGGGGTACAGTACAGTATCGCCACACGAATTTTTCAGGAGATTGCGGGAAGATGGGTGATATGAAAACGTGATCCCAACTGTAGCATTATGCGAAACTTCTTAGTGTAACGTGAAGTAAAAAGGGATTTGCCTTGACTATGCTTTCAGTGGCCTACCCAATTTCGAGAATTTGATTTACTTTTCATCCCACCACTGGATTTCAGAAATTGCTATGATATCAGTTCCTATTTTTTTTCGTCCCTGCGTATTACGGCAGCACATGTTTTTAATTTTTTGAAATTCAAAATCGTAGAAACTAATGCTAAATTGTATGCTAAATTTGGCTTTCGTAGAGGCATTCAAACTGACAACTTTGACACAGTTTCACTGATCAAGTAAAATATCGGTCTTTCGTTGTGTAAATATTACGACCGTCTGCTTGTCTTATCGGAATTTGACATGAGATTTACCAAACCCAAGCGTACTTATAGAACCCCTTTGTTGTTTAACTTGAAAGCCGGTTTTCTATATGCGAAAAATCTTGATCAATACGGACGGTTGGCGTTTCGTTTGATAGCAAAATTCGGGGCATCCCACGTCGCTTTCACGGCTACCGGTCAACCTTGAAACTCTTTTGCTCATATGCCCCCAAAATTCGATTACATTGTGTCTTTGTACACATAACTCAAGCGAAACACATTTGTAGGCAAACCGTATTTTGACAAGTAGGAGAGAAGAGGCAAACCTGACGCCATAGAATTCTTCGTCAAAATCGAAGTTGAACGAGAAAAAGAAATGGAATCCGCGAAAAGCTTCACCCTGAGCTTTGTTTATTGACATTAAATGATCCCAACCGTCCCAGAAATAAAAGGTCACCGTGTCTTACCGCTATCAGATATAAAATATCGATGATATGTTGCAATTTTTCGTTGCCAACTCGCAACGTCCTCAACGTCCCCGCACAAGATTTCGATGCTCGTGGAGATGTATGGTTCTTATTCGGAAAAGAGCAGGATGAATGAAATCTGCAATGTCAAGTCTAAAACCAGATGATGAAGGCAGTTGGCACGCGGTGGAGACTCACGTGTCCGTCTACTGGGCTAGATTAATTTTTGCGGGTACTCTATGACTTCCACCTTCACGTATTTCCTAGCAGCAGCACGCCAACATCCATCGCTCTGAACAGTTGATAGACAGTCCTAACGTTACCTAGCAACGTTTCTCTAGTTCACCTGCTCGATGCCATTGGCTAAAACAGTTTACCGAATTTAATCCCCTAAAACTTAAACCCGTCCAAAAGATCTATTTGTTTCACTATCCACCGTATACTCTGTTTTAATAGCGTTTCTTCTATTGACATGAATATAGACGATCTGGTGGTGGTTCTGTGCGCTGATTCGCGACGGTCAATCAAACCGCTTTTGGGAACAAGTCGTTTTCGCTCGCCACCGTCGTGCGCCCAATGGAAGACAACGAAATCGAAAACACTAACAAACGGGAAAAGAACAAAAAGAAAACGAGTTGCGATGTCTCGTTTCAGGTTTATATTCTGTTGACTAACATAAACAGCTGCGTTTACAAACATTCGCACACGGTCACACTGTATACCCGAAGCGCGGGTTTTCTGAAACGCGTGATGAAGGAGAACTGTAGATGCGTGCGCAGCTTATATTCACGAAAACTAAACGAAAAAAAAAAAAGAAACGGTTTTGTCCAGATGGCGTTTCGGTATTCCCTCGGGCTTCGGTCTGGCCGTCTGATTCTACAGGCCGTTATATATATATATATACTGGCTGCGTTGTATTTGAGCAGTCAGACTGTCTTCTACCTGTGTCAGGTGCGCTAGTGCACTCGTTCGTCACTTGTTTCATTCTAGCTTCCCGCTTTAAAACACGTCGTTTCAGTCAAAAGTGATTACCTACCCGAATTGCCGTTTATTCTGCCGAAAAAAATGATCCACACTAGAGACATCCATCATCGTGGCGAATCTTTGCGCAACACTAAAAACGTACTCGAATCGTTGAATTTGACGTTGGCCGGTGCCGCGAAGGCAACCCACATCAGCGACAATAGCCAACAAAACACCAAATTCTTTTTCCAGTATTTCAAACGGTCAGTTTCCCCCTAGTATGGATGTCAACAGCTATTCTTTTAACGTTTTGTTAATGCTTTATTATGATTAATTGAGATGCCGTGAATGATTCATTTATCCGGCGATTTGGCATGCATTTATTAAATATCCTGTTTGATCTTTATGATTTTAGATCTGAAATGCGACTCCGCCTAGGATTTCTACGCCGAAGAAGCACAGAGTCCGCGTTATCGGCACGGCCATCGCCGGAAGAGGCGCGAAAATGGTCGGAATCCTTTTCCGCTCTTATGGCATCGAAATGTAAGTTACCCATCAAACTATCCATTACTGCCGTGCACGGTAGGAGATTTACTGCACAACTTAGGTAGTTTTTTTTTCGGAATCGTTCGTCCCTTTTACTTTTTCTGGTGCTAAAATATTTCAATAATAAAAAAAATAGAAAAAACTTGAATTAAGAGGAAGTAAAGAGCGCAGCTTTAGAATAGGGAGAGGGCCAGGTGTGTACGGGAGTGGCCGTCACTCATACACATGTACACGCACATCCCAAGGCCGCAACAAAAAAAAAGCTGCTTTTAGTGAATGAGAAAGAAACCAAGAGCCTTGAGCCAAAGTCTGCGGCATTCAATCGTGTCAAAAAAGGAAGGAAATAACGAGGAAAAGAAGGAACGTATAAGCTAAACCAAGCAGCGCATTTTCGCTTCATTCGATTGGGCGATTTGTTACTTTTGAACCGTTTTTCCCTTTTTAATGTTATCTCTTTTCTATTTATTGCATGCTTTCGTTATTTTGACTTGTGTGATGATATAATAGCTCCCGCTGTTATTTTTTTGCTACTATTCGTAGCCTTTTTTTTCTCCCTATTTTACTTGATTTGACCATTCATCTTTTCCAGTCCCTCACATTAGCCTCTCCCGCGCGTTACGTAATTTAGTCTCGCTTTTGATCTAAGCTTGCGACCTTCTATCGAGGACCATCAAAAGTGCACTACCTAATGTATGTGCATTAATTTATTCAAAATAGTTTCCCAAAATAAATCGTGACCGCTTAGCTTTTTCGGCTCTTCCGGCTATCGTTGTTTTTATTGTTCTTTTATGGAGCAAGATCAATCGAATAGCTTTTCTTTATTGCCTCCCAACTTTGTCCTGTAGATCACGTTCGCGTTTTCCGTAAAAAGAAGGACGGGCCATAACTAAATTTAGACGGAAGATGCAAGTTTCAAAATTTGTTTACTTTCATAAAAATGGTCGTTCGCCGTGAAAAGAACAGCACCTGCGTAGATACTATGACGTCAACCTTGTCGTCCTGGACACCCATTCGCAATGCAGTCTATTAGCTTAGAAGTAGCTACGTTCGATATTGTATTCTCGTGTTTATTTTGGGAACATTGCCGATTCATTCACGCATCGTTCGTTGAATGACATGACGGTGGTCGGGTATCGCTCATCCACAGGCAATTCAAAGACAAGGCGATCGATGGTTCCCTTCTCTCTCTCCCCGCATGGGTCCTGTGTAAGATGCGTGAGTGTACTGAACAAAAGAGAACGGAAACACTTTTTCCAGTGGTGTATAGGGAATCGCAAATAAGCTTTATATTTCATTCACAATAGCGGAGTGTTTCGGATGTCGTCGTTGTTTTATCGAGTTTAACGTTACGTGAAGGGCAACGAAGTATCCCGGTTGGTTTAAACTATCTTTCGGAAAGAAGTAGCAGAGCACAAAGTTGTTATCTAAACATTTGCCCATCGCTAATCGATGAAAGAAACGGAAAGAAGAGGTGAAGAAGATAGTAATAGGGAACACCTACGTCACAAACTTTCTCTAGAAACGGCTTTCCATAACACCTGGGCATATCCGGATGCGACCTCCTTTTGCTGTCTCTGCCCAGGTAGTCTATATATAATATCCGTTTTCTGCTTTCTCTTCTTTTCACCGTGCCCCGGGAGTTTGTTGAACTTGTCTATCACTGATTTATGATGGATGATGCAAGTTTTTGCGGAAGTATCCAACGAAGAAAAGCGTTCGGCTTTCTCACGTTACATTTAAAGGTAACGCATATGCCACCTTTGGCAATCCCGTCGCGTTCCTTTTCTCGCCTTTTGTTTCTCAGGAAAAGTGTAAAATGATTGACATTTGACACTTCTTGGTAAATCGTGCAAGTTTAAAATTTTGAATACTGAAAAGGATTGACACCGTATTCGGTTATTCATATGTTTTTTCGCGCTATCGTTTTTCAAAAGGAACATTGGACAAGCGAATAACACTTACAAGCTGATACATTTAGTACATGGTGTTGTCAATTGCCGACTGTAAAATGACAGTGACGGCTTTGTTTGAAATGAATATATCTGCAGGTGTCTCACTTAAGTCAGTTGTCCGTTTCATGGCTAACATTATGACGGTACTAGTGACGAGAGAGGTCGAATGTCTGGTTTTCATTTAAATACACAGCTGCAGCAAAAATAAGCCCTTGCATTTGAAAGGCTAATTCACCGTTTTCCATCACGGAAATTGAGATACTGGAGGCCATCGTTATTAATCAGCATTTTTTCTGGTCTTTTGCTTTTTCCAGACGGAGCCGCCCTTTACCGCGCCTTTTTACTCCGCGAATTCAGCAATGAAAACCTGGAATTTTGGCTAGCTTGCGAAGAGTATAAAAACTCTAAACCGCAAAAACTTTCCGCTAGAGCGCAAAAAATCTACAATGATTTTGTGGCCGTTCAAGCAACCAAAGAAGTATGTTTTGTAATCTTGGCCTGCTCTACTTTTTATTTTCGACTTCCACGAAAAATCTTTAACTTTCAGTTAAATTTTTTTTTTTTTTTTTTCTCAATCAGTTCAAGGATAGATAATGTTTCGCACATTACTAACCTACTCCCGTTTTTCTTATCTCTTGCCATAGGTCAATTTGGATGCCGAAACGAGGCTCATCACATTGACCAATGTTCAATCGAATAACCCAGACCTTCATGCGTTTGACCGCGCTCAAAGGCGAATCCAACACATGATGGAGCGCGATTCTTATTTACGCTTTCTCCAGTCGGAACTTTTTCTTGAGCTTCTCCACCCGGAACGCTATCCAGCATCTTCCGGTGACGTTTCAGACAAGTCATCTTCAGCTCCGTAAAAAAACAAAACAACAACAGGAAAAAAAAAAGGCACCAGCTACAGCTAGCCCACCAACCCAAACAAACAAATAGAGCGCTGTAGAGGCTGGAAAACCGGGCACTGAACCGATGCAAGAGAAAGAATACTTTTTTGTTTTATTTTTGGTTTTGGTTGGCTTTCGCCCCTTTGGCGTCATCGTCCGTCACGTTCTATTTTCGAATCGTATCTTCTCACAGCAGAGCTGTACTGTGATATTACTGCTCCCGTGTCCTGGTTCTGCAACCCTTCATTTTTATGGTTACCCCTCTTTTCGTTTCCCCGATATTTATTTACTGGAAAGAAAAACAGCGGTGTCCACTAATGTACATAAAGACAGACGTATTATCGTAATTCCTTTTTGGAATGGCAGTGCTGACTCAGAAGACTCGTTGACCAAAGGGTCTAAACGGACTAACCAAATGTTTCGCAATTTTTTCAACCAGTTTTCCTTTTCATTTTTTGTTGTTGTTAAATTCGATTTTTTCAAATGTTGACTTTCAACAACACGAATCACTCGCAGACACACACGGGAAAGGAAAAGAAACTATTCGAAACACCTACATAACGAATCCGGATATCCGGATAGATCTCCTGTTTTCGTCACTTTTCAACGCCGACTCCCGCTCCCGATTTTTCGATTTTCCGAAACCCAATTGAGCTGTGCTGCTGTTGGCTTGGGGCGATTCGCGAGTCTGATGACGTCACTTGAGCCCTATATACCGTCATATTGTCTTAAAATGCATACATCTATATACAGTCTAGATGCAGTATATATTTATCAAACGCTTTGCTTTCGTAATTACTGATGATGTGTGTTACTATATTTTGTGTCCGATGGTCGAAAGAATTTAGGGCACCATTCCATGATGCCGTTACAACTAGTCGTCTCACTAGCACCTAACCAAACATCATTTCTCGCCAACGTCTTCTTTTTATTTATTAAAGAATGAGGCTAGAACAGCTGTTAATTTTTTCATATCGATGACCCCCCACATCCCCTTGCTCCACCCCAAAAAAACAACCATCCCGATGCTAGTACTGATGTCTGTTTTGTCCAAGTTCGTTTCTTTTTCTAGTCTGATGAACTGCGTTTTTGCTACCACAATTTGATACAAAGACGGATACACTGAATCACCTCGATCAGTTATTGAAAAATTTGAATTCTAAATAAATGAATAAATTTATATATCTATACATGCATACCTTGTATCCATCATGTAAGTAATAAAAATGTCTTGACGAGATTGCAATTTAACGAGGGACGCTTAAACACTGTACAAAGGTTGTTTCTCTTGTAGCGTGTCCTTCGGTTTTCTTGATATCGATCGAATCTTTCACTTCGAACGCAATGCGTCGATTTTTCCGCTCAGTTGATTACAACTGTCTGCCAGCGCGCGTTGCTCAGATGTCTGGGCTAATAACCAAGCACAAACATGCATCCCAGCAAACTGGGTCGAGGTTGTAGTTGTTGCACAGTTTGGTTATGTTGTAGACTATTCTTTCAAATCCTTTCCCAGCAAGTAGCTACCCGTCTCTCCGGACGTCCGATTCTAGTGTACACGTATGTCCTCCAGACAGGCAGTAAATTCAGGGTTCGGGTAAGATGAGATGCCTTGCCGGTAAGGAATGACGTAAACAAGCATGACTACGGTACAATGTGGATTACCCAAAGAGGTTGCAAAAATTGGTTGATACATCATTTTTCTTTTATTTGCTTTTTTTTTTCAAATTGGATAAGACACAAACAAAACCTGATAGCAAATAACACACACAACGGGGGAAGCTTGCGGCCAAGCGGACATCAGGTTTTGAACGAACCATGAATCACGCACGATATGTAGCTGACGTGATGAAGAATCTTCGCCTCCATTGCACTTGTCGTTTGTTTTATTTCATTTTTGTTGCTTCATCCTCACATAAAAAGAGCCAACAAGAAAGTATGCAACACAGTTAGGGAGAGGAAAAAAAAACACGCTAGAATCGACTGTGATGAACGTAGTGATAAGAGGATTATATGGCGCGTGCGGTGTTCCGAAGGCCAACGGGATCGTTTGTAAGGGAAACCGCTTACACGTGTGCTTTCTCTTAAAGTAACAAGTTAGTAAGCAATTCTGGAGAAATTGAAGGACAGAAGAAGACAGAGAAAATACACTGAGGTGGAAACAAGTTCGTATCTCAATGCACAGAACTAATGACAGAAAAAGGAAAGTAATTTCTTCGAACACGGATATCTAGTGAGCTTTTATCGGTTATCGGTTTCCGGTGTTTTTCTAAAATTTCAGATATTGCCTGAATTTTAACGATCTTTTTTCGTGCCATTTCGCGTTTCATCATCTTCTTTATGGGTCGCAGCTGTTCTAAGACGTACCCCTCATCTCGCCTCAAAGCGCTTTGCGAGAGTTTTCACCTAAAGCACACCTTTAACCTTCAAACTTCGT